>NC_041016.1:35970030-36294363 GCF_004193775.1 Glycine soja | reverse complement strand
AATCCGTAGAAAAAGCTGTCCACTAGGATGAAGAGCCCCCGCTGATCGCCATCTCCCTCGGGCCGCTATCCTCCGTAGAGTCTGCCTCAGATGCCGACATGACTTCCTCGGGAGAATCCACCTCGAGAAGTGGATCCTCATCACCCTCTAGAAAGTCAAGGGCATCCACCGCAGGCTCAGGAGGTAGCTCCTCCAGGTCCTCCTCAGGGTCTTCCTCGGATGACGTTACCTCGATCACTTGAACGGGCTCCACTAGACGATATGGTGTAGGCGTGGGTAGTATCCACTCCACAGTGCGCTGAAGCGTCCGTGCAGGTTCATCTGGATGCACCAAAGAAGTAGCCGTGAATCGAATGGTGCCCCGAAATCGGCACCTCGTGTTGCCTTCGAGGGTCTCCCAAGCTCCCTCTAGGCACTCCATCTCTACTCGATCACGAATTAGCTGTGCCGCCATCACGATCTACAAGAAAGAGAGAAAGGGGTAGACTCTTTCACAAGAATCTAACTGTGCTGCACACGATGCGTCTCATAAACTCTACATGCAATAAAAGGGGTATTTTAAGGCTTTCCATCTCTGGTAATCGATTACACAACCTTGGTAATCGATTACCAGAGGCTAAACTTGAATTACACAGCCTCAGGACATGAAATATGCAATAATACACTGTGTAATCGATTACACATGCCTGGAATCGATTACCAGTGACCCATTCCTCTGTGTAATCGATTACACAGGCTGGTAATCGATTACCAGAGGCTCCCTAAGTTTCCTGACTTCGTTTTCAAGCCTGGTAATCGATTACACCCCTTGGTAATCGATTACCAGAGACCATCTTAGCCTCCTGTCCTCAATTTTAAGCCTTGTAATCGATTACCCACCCTTGGTAATCGATTACCAGAGGCCACAATCCACATATTACACAAAATTCACAGCTGGCCAGCCACCACAAGCCTCCTTGCTTTGTGGTCTTGTTTTCCTTTTATCTGTTGACTGCCAGGAGCTCGCCTGCTTAGGTACATCACAGGTTCTCACTGACCGACTATGCCCGGGTTGGGTCGGGATTGGTCAAGCTTGGTTTTGGGCAATAGCACCCCACCTGACGTCCCAAGGTCTCCTGACCCCCGCGACATATCTCCAGGTACCACTCTGTGGTCAACAATAAAAGCAGGAAGTTTCACCCTTCAACACTTCCTCATCTCAAGCTGTTAGGATTATGGGGTACCCATCACATGTGGTACTAGGTGGCGGTCGGGCGATGGTGCACAACAAGTTTTCCACATCCACAATGCGCGCATAAACCCACCATCCCCTGTTGCCCACCTCCAACTGAGCTCACGTACTCCCACGTAGCCCATATCCTCGTTTCTCTCAACACCGGGTCCCCATCAATCCTCCCAAGCTTCCACAACATCCAAGCAAAACAACATTCACACAGCACAAGCTATCACAGCCAAGCAAAACAAAGAAAAGGCAGAAAACTCTGCCAAAACACCAACCAAAAATCACAGCTTTTCCCACTCAAAGACCCCAGTAACAATCCTTCGATCCAATTTGTTAACCGTTGGATCGACTCCAAAATTTTTCTGGAAGTCTATAGTGCATAAGCCTACATTTTGACCGTTGGGATCTACTAGCAAACATCCAGAACTCATTTTACATTACTCTTTCCACAACCAGCAAAAATACATGGATTTTTCTGCACTTGTGCAGAATTCTGCTGCACAATTTTACAGCAAAATCTGCACAAAGAGTATATTTCGAAAACCACACTTCCCCTCATCCAATCTTGCCCAAATCAATTCCTACAAGTCCCAATTCATGTATCAATCATGTCTAACCCAAAATCAAGCTTCAAAACACAGCAACACAGAATCTAGGTGTCCAAAACCCCTCAATTCAATGGGTTTTCTAGGTTTGAAAAGTGAAATTTAGAATGAGGTAAATTTGAGGCAAACTCTCACCTCACACCAGTCCATAACATCCATTTAAACTTGTTCAAACTGGATTTACACCTAAATCTCACACTAAAAATAATACACTCATATCTAAGATACCCCGATCGCAAATCTATCTTCGAAAATACCGTTGCTCCCCTCAATTGGTCAATCAAATCATCTATCCTTGGTAGCGGATATTTGTTCTTGATAGTGACCTTGTTTAACTGCCGGTAGTCTACACACATCCTCATACTTCCATCCTTCTTTTTAACCAACAAGACCGGTGCTCCCATGGTGATGCACTTGGACGAACAAATTGTTTGCTCAAAAGATCCTGCACTTGTGCCTTCACCTCTGCTAGTTCTACCGGAGACATTCTATAAGGCGCAATCGACACTGGATTCGCCCCAGGCACCAGTCAATAATGAATTCCACTTCTCTCTCAGGTGGCAATTCACAAATATCATCCGGAAAAACTTCTGGAATTCTGACACCCCGGTATACAACTAACTTCAGCGTCCTCTTCCACATACATAGAGAACAACACCATGTAAGTTCGAACATCTTTCCGTTTCTTCGTTGGCCGCATCCTCTTTCAATGGTTCACGTGGAACTACATCTCCACCAAACATTAGCATCTTCTCCTTACAGTCTAGAAAGATATGGTTGGTAGATAACCAATCCATCCCCAAGGTCACATCTAGATGAGCTAAAGGTAGGCAAATCAAGTCCGCCATAAAAGATCGACCCTCAACAATTATAGGACACTTCAAACACACCCGAGAGGTGGTTACAGGCTCGCTCGTCGGAGTAGACACCACCATATCATATGGCAACTCCGTCGCACATAACCCCAACTCTCCACACATGCATGAGATTATGAAAGAAATGTGTGGCACCTGAATCATAAAGTACATCTAGTAGTTTATCAGCAATCAAACACTTACCCCGTATCAAATCGTCGGAGGCAGCCGCTTCTGAGCCACTCATAGCAAATACCCGAGAGGGTACTTTTGGTCTTCCACCACTAATGTTGTTGTTGCTAACATTACCGCTCCTTGTGGAATTAGTGGGTCCACGATTGACGGTGTTGGAATTGGCAGTTACCGTTGGTCTCCCGGTCACCCTACATTCTCGAGCATAATGGCCCACCTTGCCACACACATAACAACGGTTCTCCTGTGTCTGCTGGAGCTGTGGGCAATTCCTCTTAAGATGCGGTCCTCCACACTGAAAGCATTGTACCCCAGTCCCCCTTGACTGGCTCATGTTGGAGGCAGCCATAGGTTGCTTCCCCTTGTTGCTAGCATACGGCTTCATCCTCTTGTTACCATTCCCCCTAAAAGGATGGTTTCTCTGAGGTCCTCCAACACCTCTAGCTTGCCTCTCCTTCATCTTGTCCTCAAAAATCCTGCACTTTGTCACCAACTGATTAAAATCCGTGATCTGCATATAACTAACCGCCTGTTGGATCTCCAACCGAAGCCCATTCTCAAACTGAGCACATAAATCTTCCTCATTCCGAGCATCTTGGTATTGAGGCCAATACTGCAGAAGCTCATTAAACTTAGCCGTGTACTCCCCAACAGACATGTTTCCTTGCTTCAAATCCAGAAATTCCCTCGCCTTCCGTTTCCTGAGATCTCGTGGGAAGTAATTCTCCAGGAACTTGTCCTTGAAGGCATTCCAAGGAATCACGCCTCCAGGTGCAACAAACGAAGGTTTCACGAACTTCCACCAATTTTCAGCCTCCCCTTGGAGCATAAATGTCGCATAAAGAACCTTATGCTCCTCAAGGCAACCCATCGCCTCGAAAATCTTTTCCGTCTCAGCTAACCACAACCTAGCACCTTCCGGATCATAGTCTCCACTGAACTTTGGCGGGTGGTTCTTACGGAAAGCCATGAGTCCCCGATACTCCGCCGGCTCCACATCACGTTCCTGCACTAGAGTTTCCAGCACAGCGGTGATGCGGTCAAGGACGTCACGGTTCTGATCCCTACCACGTCCTGCCATACCTATCCTGTAGGGAAACTATTAGCACCCAAGAAATCCAAATGAGAGAGTGTACCACACAGGCTATGCCAGTTATAACAACATCCTTCTCTTTATACATACTCATACACACAACAACCCTATGAATCAGTCACACATCCATGCTCAAGACAATAAGGCAGAAATACACACAATGTGTGACTTAACGTCACTCCCCAAAACCTACTTCCAAGTTTCAGAGATACACAGCATTCACACAGCAAGACCATAACAGGTTCACTAGAATCCAACTTTTGCTCTGATACCACCAATTGTGGCGTCCCCAAAATAATGACTGGTTTAATAGTAATGATTTAATTAACAAAAACCATGGTATTTTTTTTTTCTTCTTCTTTTTCTTTTTCATTTCTTTCTCTTTTCACTAAAACAAGTTTTCGAAGGAAAATCCTCACTACAGAGTCCTGAATGGCCAGTTCACAACTCTGTTCGGAGTCATTTCTTTCTCACTGCTCATAATCTCTAAACTATTTTGCTTTTTCAAAAGAAAGAACGTACCAGCCATTACTTTAGGTCGTCACGTGAAAATAAAAGAATAAAATACGGTCGATAAACTCTTTTACAAATAAAGTTACTAACGCTTTCTTTTCAAAGAACAAGATCGATCATAAATGCATTCATCATTTAAAGCTGTCCAAAATATGGGAGTTTTACAAAATATATAGTGTCATCCAGAGCAAAGGTGTCCATAGTGGTGGCTTCAGCCACATGTATACAATCATCAAATGCCTATACATCAGGTCTACCCATACAAAAACAAAAGAGTAAACCTAACAGTTAGTCCTAGATACACCCACCCTCAAAAAGTATACAAAACTAATCCAAAAAGCTGTCCACTAGGATGAAGAGCCCCCGCTGATCGCCATCTCCCTCGGGCCGCTATCCTCCGTAGAGTCTGCCTCAGATGCCGACATGACTTCCTCGGGAGAATCCACCTCGAGAAGTGGATCCTCATCACCCTCTAGAAAGTCAAGGGCATCCACCGCAGGCTCAGGAGGTAGCTCCTCCAGGTCCTCCTCAGGGTCTTCCTCGGATGACGTTACCTCGATCACTTGAACGGGCTCCACTAGACGATATGGTGTAGGCGTGGGTAGTATCCACTCCACAGTGCGCTGAAGCGTCCGTGCAGGTTCATCTGGATGCACCAAAGAAGTAGCCGTGAATCGAATGGTGCCCCGAAATCGGCACCTCGTGTTGCCTTCGAGGGTCTCCCAAGCTCCCTCTAGGCACTCCATCTCTACTCGATCACGAATTAGCTGTGCCGCCATCACGATCTACAAGAAAGAAGAGAAAGGGGTAGACTCTTTCACAAGAATCTAACTGTGCTGCACACGATGCGTCTCATAAACTCTACATGCAATAAAAGGGGTATTTTAAGGCTTTCCATCTCTGGTAATCGATTACACAACCTTGGTAATCGATTACCAGAGGCTAAACTTGAATTACACAGCCTCAGGACATGAAATATGCAATAATACACTGTGTAATCGATTACACATGCCTGGTAATCGATTACCAGTGACCCATTCCTCTGTGTAATCGATTACACAGGCTGGTAATCGATTACCAGAGGCTCCCTAAGTTTCCTGACTTCGTTTTCAAGCCTGGTAATCGATTACACCCCTTGGTAATCGATTACCAGAGACCATCTTAGCCTCCTGTCCTCAATTTTAAGCCTTGTAATCGATTACCCACCCTTGGTAATCGATTACCAGAGGCCACAATCCACATATTACACAAAATTCACAGCTGGCCAGCCACCACAAGCCTCCTTGCTTTGTGGTCTTGTTTTCCTTTTATCTGTTGACTGCCAGGAGCTCGCCTGCTTAGGTACATCACAGGTTCTCACTGACCGACTATGCCCGGGTTGGGTCGGGATTGGTCAAGCTTGGTTTTGGGCAATAGCACCCCACCTGACGTCCCCAAGGTCTCCTGACCCCCGCGACATATCTCCAGGTACCACTCTGTGGTCAACAATAAAAGCAGGAAGTTTCACCCTTCAACACTTCCTCATCTCAAGCTTGTAGGATTATGGGGTACCCATCACATGTGGTACTAGGTGGCGGTCGGGCGATGGTGCACAACAAGTTTTCCACATCCACAATGCGCGCATAAACCCACCATCCCCTGTTGCCCACCTCCAACTAAGCTCACGTACTCCCACGTAGCCCATATCCTCGTTTCTCTCAACACCGGGTCCCCATCAATCCTCCCAAGCTTCCACAACATCCAAGCAAAACAACATTCACACAGCACAAGCTATCACAGCCAAGCAAAACAAAGCAAAGGCAGAAAACTCTGCCAAAACACCAACCAAAAATCACAGCTTTTCCCACTCAAAGACCCCAGTAACAATTCCTTCGATCCAATTTGTTAACCGTTGGATCGACTCCAAAATTTTTCTGGAAGTCTATAGTGCATAAGCCTACATTTTGACCGTTGGGATCTACTAGCAAACATTCAGAACTCATTTTACATTACTCTTTCCACAACCAGCAAAAATACATGGATTTTTCTGCACTTGTGCAGAATTCTGCTGCACAATTTTACAGCAAAATCTGCACAAAGAGTATATTTCGAAAACCACACTTCCCCTCATCCAATCTTGCCCAAATCAATTCCTACAAGTCCCAATTCATGTATCAATCATGTCTAACCCAAAATCAAGCTTCAAAACACAGCAACACAGAATCTAGGTGTCCAAAACCCCTCAATTCAATGGGTTTTCTAGGTTTGAAAAGTGAAATTTAGAATGAGGTAAATTTGAGGCAAACTCTCACCTCACACCAGTCCATAACATCCATTTAAACTTGTTCAAACTGGATTTACACCTAAAATCTCACCGAATCAAAATTTGACTCTTCAACACCCAAATTTGCCCTAGCAATGGCTCTTTGTTCACTTTGGTCATTTGTTTTTCTCTCTAGCTCAGCCTAACCTTTCTTACATGTCCTAAATGACATTTCAAGCTAGTATTAACTCACTTTAACCTCCATTTACCACAGAATTCAGACTTAGCCTCCAACTCTCAAAGTCTCACTCTTTTTCCACTCATAACATCACATTCTCACTTTCTAACCTTGGGTTAGTTCTACCCTTCGTCTCTAACAGATTTCCATCAGCAATTTCAGCATATAAACATCACAAACATCATCACAAAAACCCTAAAACAGAAAGGGTATGTCTAACTCATCCAAACATGGCGATTTCAACAAGTTTTCAGCAAATGCCTTCACAAATAATCATCACACAGCAGAAAACTAACAAAACCACCCATCATATCTCCCAAAACCCCATACCCACGAAATTTAAGAGAGAAAGAAGTCCACCCAAACCTGGATTTTCGAAGTCCCACTCGTAGCCACGCACTTCACGGCTCCGAAAATGCTCTCCTTTCGCGATTTGGGGCAGAAATGGTGGCCAAAGGTTGAAGCTTTGCTTGAAGCTTCAATGGAGAATGAAGAAGAAGAAAGCTACGTGAGAGAGGGAGAGAAAAGGCTTCTGAATTTCTGCTTTGGCTGAGTGAGGAGAGAGAAAAGCTTTTTGGTTTTAAAATAAAAAGGGTTTTCCCTTTTTTCCATTATTTTATTCAAGCTCTGCCACATGTCCCTATTCGATTGGAGCAAAAGGGCCCACTTTCTCTTTTTGACTGTGACCCATACTCAGTCACAAAAGTGAGAAAAATCTGACCTTTGAAACGCTAAAATCCTGCCTCGGTTTGCGTGTCGTTTCTCTGATTCCAGTTTCTCGCGTTTCTCTGCGTCTGCCGGGGCCAGTTTTCGAAAGCAAGCAATATATATATCAAAACGCTCAGAATGAAACCCCGAGTGTGGTTTAGAGGTTGTTTTCGTTAAATTTTAAGTCGCACGCAACACGATGATTTTTAACTAATTAATTAGGAATTAACCCATAACCTCCCAGTTATGGATTTCTCTCCCTTAATTAGCCTAACCCGCATATCTTGCCCCCCGCTATTCCTACTTCTACCAAGAACATATAGGCATATACACGGAATAATACTTATATATAATCATTCAAAATACATCGTTTCCAAAAATTCCGGATAGAAATTTCCAGGATGTTACACGCCCCCAAATGCGCAAGTAAGAAGAGATAATTTTCCGGGCTCTCGTGTCCGTAAAATGCATTCATATCATGCATCGCATAAGCATCTCTTCATAATATCATAATGAACATATCGTTCCTGCATTTGTCCGTTATCATATTCCAGCCTCACATTTTGCATGAGTCATTGCATCATCATATGCGTTCAACATACTTTTTGTTTGCTCATACATGATCCTTGTATTTTCCTCTACAAAACAAAAACAAAAAAAAAGGGAAGTACGAAAATTCACGCTGCATTCTTAGTTGCATATATTCGGTACCATGAGCCAACCATGTTGGGATCATAAACCCATTTCACTTAAAAACAAAATGATTGAACATGGTACCTAATGCATGTTTAACTAAGAAAGGATGTTTCTTCGGGCATCTCAATTTCATAATTACATTTTCCATGCATAGCTTAAAGTATGCCCGAGTCATTCATCCCTATGAGATGTTGTTGAAGTATTGGCGATCAGAATTGCCATTCCTTGGATTACGGGGTTGAACCAAGCTCATGCTTTTACAAAAAGGTTCATCAAGTCAAGTTGAAATATGGAAGTAACCGTCTTGCAAAATTGGGGCAAAAGATGAATCGAGTCACATCACTGCTTCGTCTACTGCCAAACATATTTAGGATTGTTTATGTCCTTGTTACTTCCAGTTTCACCTTGACAAAGATGTCATGGACCATGTTGAAAATCTAAATTGATTCAACCCCATATCCTGCGTAAAAATTCGCAATACTTCAACTGTACATCATTCGCATACATCCATGCTTTTCATTGGTTGCATTGCTCATTGCATTCTTTCGTTGAAAAATAAAATAAAATAAAATAAAATGAACTTAATCATTGTTATCAAAAAGAAAAGGACACGCTTTACGGCACCCTTACCGAACTCGTGCTAGAGCTAGAGTAATGGGTGAAGCAGAGGAGGTGCAAGAGAAGATGAAGGCCGACATAGAGGCCATGAAAGAGCAAATGGCCACAATGATGGAGGCCATGATGAGCATGAAGAAGATAATGGAAGCCAATGCGGTTATAGTTGCCGCTACTAGCACTGTCGCTAAGGTGAACCCGATGCTCCCATCTGGCCTCAAGCAAATGAATCATCCAACCTCAAATATGGTAGGCAAAGATTTGGGAAGTACGGATGACCCCATGATGTGCAAATTCAAAACAAGCACGCCTTCCCGCCATATGGCTTGCCTCCCAAACTATACACCACCCAATGTGGCGTACATTCCCAATGAGGATGTCAAAAACTCCACTTCCATACTCATTAAGAGCCAACAACCTCAATCTGATCATGCACATGTCTCTCGACCCATGGAGGAGACACATGGAATGCCCCACCACAATCTAGCCGACTTCGAGCCTTGCCTCGGATATGCCACTGAAGGGCAAGCAGTTGGTGGTATACCCCTGCAAAACACTTTGGAGGGCCCTCAGTGTCACCCACAACCACAACCCTTACATTCCACAGCGGTTAAAAACCCTCATGCTATGGCAAAAATGGGAAAGAGGAAAGGCTCAGGGCCATTGAAGGAGGTAAAGATTATGCCTTTGCTAACCTAGAAGAGTTGTTCCTAGTACCTAATATCATCACCCCTCCCAAGTTCAAGGTGCTGGACTCTGACAAGTACAAGGAGACTACTTGTCCCAAGAACCATCTAAAGATGTATTGTCAGAAGATGGGGGAATACGCAAAAGATGAGGAATTGCTGATACATTCCTTCCAAGAAAGTCTTACTGGGGTAGCTGTTACGTGGTACACTAACTTGGAATCTTCCCGAGTCCATTCTTGGAAGGACCTAATGGTTGCCTTTGTTAGACAGTATCAGTACAATTTTGATATGGTTCCGGATAGGATGCAACTACAGAACATTTGCAAAAAGGGGGACGGATCTTTCAAAGAACACGCCCAAAAGGTGGAGGGATCTGGCGGCCCAGGTGGTACCCCCAATGATGGAAAGGGAGACGATGATC
This sequence comes from Glycine soja, assembly GCF_004193775.1. Classification (NCBI taxonomy): domain Eukaryota; kingdom Viridiplantae; phylum Streptophyta; class Magnoliopsida; order Fabales; family Fabaceae; genus Glycine; species Glycine soja. The sequence continues at coordinate 36,284,275 of NC_041016.1, read as the reverse complement.
GTGATGGTAGACACATTATCGATACTCTACTATGAAAAGATGGTGGGCTACGCACCTTCAAAGCTTTGAGGATTTGGTCTTTGCCAGTGAAAGGATCAATGTGGGTCTGAAAAAAGGCAAATTTAGTCATCCTGCTTGGACGAATGAGAAAACTGGGGCAAATGAAGAGGGTGAGAAAGAGGGAGAAATCCATGCTGTGACTGATATTCCTATACGGCCAAGTTTCCCACCAACCCAAAAATGTCATTACTCAGCCAATAACAAACCTCCTTACCCACCACCCAGTTATCCACAAAGGCCATCCCTAAATCAACCACAAAGCCTGTCTACCGCACTTCCAATGACGAAGACCACCTTTAGCACAAACCAAAAAAAACACCAACCAAGAAATGAATTTTGCAGCGAAAAGCCTGTAGGATTCACCCCAAATTCCAGTGTCATATGCTAACTTGCTCCCATATCTACTTGAAAACGCAATGGTAGCCATAACCCCTGCTAGGTTCCTTCAAACCCCCATTTTTCTGAGGATATGACTCGAACGCAACATGTGCATATCGTGGGGGAGCCCTGGGGCATTCCATTGAGCACTGTATGACCCTCAGGCGTAAGGTGCAAGGTCTAATTGATGCGGGCTGGCTGAAATTTGAGGAGAATCGCGTGTAAATCCTGACATTGACAAGAGATGCCACACAGGGGGCAATTTTGAAAACTATTGTTAGATGTCTCTAATGACTCATCAAGATTTTCAAGTGCAAGCCATTGGTCAGTTTGCTCAAGCGACCTGTGCTCCTGAGTTTGGACTTCCAAGACCGTTCAATCAGAGATTACTCGTCTTGCACGTTGGTGGGGTTGCCGTAAAACAATGAGTAAAGTTCAAAACAAATAAGTTTCAAAATAAAAAATAAGTTTCAAAATAAAAAAAAATAAAAAGGCATTTGATTGACTGTGTTTTCAAGTAAAAATATAGACGTTCATGTGACTTCATTTTATCATTCCAGAAAGTTTGTCTTCTTAGAGAAGCGAGTTGTCAAGAATAGGATGTTGGACAAATGGCCTCAGTTACCTTAAGAAAAAGGGGGGTTGAATTAAGATGCAAAGACTATTCCCCAATTGAACTATCACTCTTTCTTTAACAATGCACCCTTAACATGAATTACTCAAAAGACAAATCAAAATAAACTTCTTTAAAGCAAAAGATAAATAGCAATAAAAGAAGTTTAAAGGAAGAGAGGAATGCAAACTTGATTTATACTGGTTCGGCCACTTCCCGCGCCTACGTCCAGTCCTCAAGAAACCCACTTGAGATTTTCCACTCTCTTTGTAAAACTCCTTTTACAAAGTCTGAACCACACAGGGACAACCCTTCCCTTGTGTTCAAGAATCCTCTACAATAAGAGACTCTCAGTCTCTTAATCCCTTTTCAGAAGTAAGAAGAAGAGAAGAACAATTCTCTCTTAAAAGGGATAGATTGTACAATGAAGACCAATCAAAATTCCTTATTGAATATGCAAGTGGTTGACCAAGGAATCTTTTTGAGAGGATAAGACAGTTCAGTTCAGAAAAACTCTTAATCTTTTGAGAGGATAAACTTTGTGGGCAATGAAAACTCTCTTTAAATTCGTGTTTCCAAGTCACCTTTGATGGCCATTCATAAACCATTTGAATAGATGTGACTCTTGGAAATTATTTTCTGAAAATCTCCTCTGGTAATCGATTACAAGACTTGTGTAATAGATCACAGGCTTTAAAATTTGAATAAATTGCTGGTAATCAATTACCATCCATGTGTAATCGATTACACATTATAAATTTTGAATTCAAATTTCTAGTGACTATTATAAACATTTTCAGCTGCTGGTAATCGATTACCGGAGAGCAAATCTCAATTTGAAATGATAGAATTCTTTGGTCAAACCTTTTGTTTTTTCAATTTGGAAACTTCTTCCAAAAGATTCTAGAAATCAACTTGATCATATATCTTGACTTTCTTGGATTCTTGTCTTGAATAAAACTTAGAAGCACTTGATCCTTTAGCATCATCAAGACATCAAAACATCTTGCTTCTACATAGGAGTCATTTGACTTAATCCATCAAAAAATCCTTCAACTATTTCTCGTCCTTGGAAAATTCTTTTTGCAAGAATCAACTGCTTCTTTCATTCTTCCTCACTACGAGGCTATGAAAACAAGACAACGATTGGTACCTCAAAGCCTTACACTGGGGCAATGAGGGGCATCGTGCATGAGCCTCAAGTGAACCTAGGGGCAGATTAGAAGTTCTCACCCAATAGGTTCCCTCCTACAAGGTCATGACGAAAGAAAACGATTGGTACCTCAAAGCCTTACACTGGGGCAATGAGGGGCACCGTGCATGAGCCTCAAGTGAACATAGGGGCCGATCAAAAGTTCTCACCCATCGATGTTTTTAACAAAAAAAAAGGGACAAACCCTAGGATTTCAATGGATTGATTAAACATCAAACGACTCCATTGCCGTCACTCCAAAATGGTCAAGTGACTAAATCAAAAAGAACATACACTCTGAGGGAGTTCCCGAAGAGATTTGCAAAAAGATAGGATGAGGTTGCATGAATTATCACCTTTTTCAAAAGGGCAGTCAATCTGTTTTTTCCAAAAAAAAAAAAAAATCAAATCAAAATCAAAATCACAAAATAGGGAAACAATGCCATGAACATTGTACAACTTTCCATTACATTGCATTGTTTCATACAAAGTCCGCATTTACCCAAATTTCACAACAAAGGTTGCATGCATTTGCATCCCTCAAAATCATGTTAACTACATAGATTCCCTACATCTAAATGTCCAAATCTTTTGAATTTGGGATGACCGGCTCTCTCGATGAGTCGATCTCTTGCTTTCTCATAAGGATGGACCCTCGGGTACTAGTACCCTGGTCTTCAGAGGACTACACGTCCTCGCCAACAGAGGGCTGCACGCCCTCACCTTAAGAGGACTGTGTGTCCTCACTTTCAGAGGACTGCATGTCCTCACCTTCAGAGGGCTACACGCCCTCGCCATCAGAGGACTGCGTGTCCTCACCTTCAGAGGGCTACACGCCCTCGCCATCAGAGGACTGCATGTCCTCACCTTCAGAGGGTTACACGCCCTCGCCATCAGAGGACTGCATGTCCTCACCTTCGTAGGGCTACACGCCCTCACCTTTAGAGGACTACACGTCCTCGCCAACAGAGGGCTGCACGCCCTCACCTTGAGAGGACTACACGTCCTCGCCAACGTAGGGCTACACGCCCTCACCTTTAGAGGACTACACGTCCTCGCCTTCAGAGGACTCCATGTCCTCACCATCAGAGGGCTGCACGCCCTCACCTCCAGAGGACTACACGTCCTCGCCTTGAGAGGACTACATGTCCTCGCCATCAGAGGGCTGCACGCCCTCACCTCCAGAGGACTACACGTCCTCGCCTTGAGAGGGCTACTCGCCCTCGCCTTGGGTACTAGTTACCCTCACCTTGAGAGGACTAAACGTCCTCGCCTTGAGAGGACTACATGTCCTCACCATCAGAGGGCTGCACGCCCTCACCTCCAAAGGACTACACGTCCTCGCCTTGAGAGGGCTACTCGCCCTCGCCTTGGGTACTAGTTACCCTCACCTTGAGAGGACTAAACGTCCTCGCCTTGAGAGGACTACATGTCCTCACCATCAGAGGGCTGCACGCCCTCACCTCCAGAGGACTACACGTCCTCACCTTGAGAGGACTACATGTCCTCACCATCAGAGGGCTGCACGCCCTCACCTCCAGAGGACTACACGTCCTCGCCTTGAGAGGGCTACTCGCCCTCGCCTTGGGTACTAGTTACCCTCATCTTCAGAGGACTACATGTCCTCACCTTCGTAGGGCTACACGCCCTCACCTTTAGAGGACCACACGTCCTCACCTTCAGAGGGCTACACGCCCTCGCCATCAGAGGACTGCATGTCCTCACCTTCGTAGGGCTACACGCCCTCACCTTTAGAGGACTACACGTCCTCGCCAACAGAGGGCTACACGCCCTCACCTTTAGAGGACTACACGTACTCGCCAACAGAGGGCTGCACGCCCTCAACTTGAGAGGACTACACGCCCTCACCTTTAGAGGACTATACATCCTCGCCTTGAGAGGGTTGCACGCCCTCACCTTTAGAGGGCTACGTGTCCTCATTTTCAGTGTGCTCCACATCCGTACCTTAAGAGAATTTAAGGTCCTTTATCCTTAAATGCTTAACCAAGACTTGCACTCCCGGTTAAGGGACCAGTAGTTTCCTTTTAACGGTTCCTGGGCCACCCCCTGATATTGGAGGACGGCCAACTGTGCGAGCACAACCAGAGAGGGAGGCTATCACACAGCTACTATGCATACCGGGGCAAGATTTCACCCGTGCCGCTGCAAAGAGACAAGTGCGGATCATGCGCACCAACATGACCACTCTTACACAGATATAGATGACATTGCTACTTAGCAACATTCTGCCCAGCGACCGCAATGCCAATCTCCCCCTGCAAAAGTATCAGTTGGTCTGTGTCGTCCCAACATGGGTAAGTATGCATATGGTTCAACTGATTTCTGATACCATCTATTGTTTGCAGGGATCGCACCCACAAAGACACCCAGTGGACCTGAAGAAGTCCAACAGGGCCCTGGGGTTTCCAGCTCTGGTTACGGGCCTCTGTCGGCCCTACAGGGCGCCCGTTCCCCCCAGCAAGTTCATGTCGTCGTGGCATAGTTCTAGGGAGTGTCTGTCGCCCCCAGCAAGGTCATCAGGTCCCCCCTACCAATCGAGCTTTCATCAAGAAGTTCTGCGTCTCCAGGCAGGCGCAGGGCGAAACACCACAGCAGCCTGGCGATGGCCGGCAGCGGGCAATAGACGCACCGCCATCACCTCTAGAGTTCACCTCTGCTCATCCACAAAAAGGTTTGAGTATTGCCTACACCACATGGCCGACCAATAGGCGACCAAGTCCAAAGCCAAAGGTAAGCAAAGTACTAGGTCAGTGACCGACAAGTCATAAGGCGTCCAGCTCAAGACGTTAAAGAAGCGCTACTAGGAGGCAACCTAGTACCTTTTAAATTTCTGCCTGCTATTTGATCATTTTTTATAGTAGGACGCACCTAGTTGCTCATGATCCTGGGAATTTAAATAAAACAAGCGCAAGCTCGGAAGGTAGTCATACCTTACAAAACATATATATGTATGTTTAGGTAGCGAAAATACCTTAGATATGCATGTATGTAAACAAAAAAACACTTCACAAAATATATATATGTATGTTTAGGTAGAAAAATACCTTAGATATGCATGTATGTAAACAAAAAACACTTCACAAAATATATATATGTATGTTTAGGTAGAAAGATACCTTAGATATGCATGTATGTAAACAAAAAATACTTCACAAAATATATATGTATGTTTAGGTAGAAAGATACCTTGGATATGCATGTATATAGCAAAAATACCTTACAAAACATATATATGTATGTTTAGGTAGCAAGATACCTTGGATATGCATGTATATAGCAAAATACCTCATGAAAAAAAAAAGAAGAAAAAAAAACAAACAAGAAAAAGAAATAAACAAATAAAAAAAAAGAAGAAAAAAAAGAGAGAAAAAAGAAAAATAAGTTGTTTAGCTGAAAAACCGATATGCTTTTGAAAAGAGATGACTTCCAACTTTTCTTTGAAAAAATTCACTGATCATAACTAGTTTTTGAAAAAATGTGTATACACCTGAAAGGTGAATGCTGTGAAAATTTTCTCGGACGCCCGAAATGGACTTGGATGAATGCACAAATGGATAAAAGAACATATTTTGGAAACATTGGGTTGACTAAAATAGAGGAAATGAATCCTGAGCCCTAGCATCACATGACCATAAAAATTTGACACTTGAGTGTCCGCATAGGTGCATGCATGACCAGTTTTGCATAAAGTTGTTAGACAAGTGGCCTCAGATATCTTAAGAAGGGGGGGGTTGAATTAAGATATTCGAAACTTTTTCCCCTAATTAAAAATCTATCTTACTTTTTACTTAAGTTATGAATTCCCTTAATGACAATCTCCTTAAATATTAATTCAAATGAAGCAACTTGAATATGAATATAAAGCAATAATAAATAAAGGAGATTAAGGGAAGAGAAAATGCAAACTCAGTTTTATACTGGTTCGGCCACACCCTTGTGCCTACGTCCAGTCCCCAAGCAACCCGCTTGAGAGTTCCACTAACTTGTAAATTCCTTTTACAAGTTCTAAACACACAAGGACAACCCTTCCTTTGTGTTTAGAGATTCTTTACAACAAGAGACTCACAGTCTCTTAATCCCTTAGAGAATGAGAAGAAGAAGAGGAACAAATCTCTCTCAAAAGAGATGGATTTTACAGATTGAGCACTCAATTAATTCCTTAATGAATTGCAATTGAATTGGCCAAGGAATTCTTTAAGAGGATAAAATGAAATTGCTTTTTGAGAGGATAAACACTTTGTTGTTATGAAAATCTCTCTGCAATTTCGTGTTTAAGTCACATATATATAGACCATTGGTGGTCATGAGTAAAGCCTTTGAAAAGTTGTGACTCTTGAAATTATTTTTCTGAAATTCCTGTCTGGTAATCGATTACAGTAATTGTGTAATCGATTACAGCTTTTAAAATTTGAATTAAAACGTTTACTAACTGCTGGTAATCGATTACCAAAATTGTGTAATCGATTACAGCTTTTAAAATTTTGAATTCAAATTTTTATAGCTGTTATAAAACATATTTGGCCACTGGTAATCGATTACATCCTCTGGTAATCGATTACCAGAGAGTAAAACCTTTGAAAAACACTTTTTATTTTAAATCACTTGGCCAAACCTTTGCTAATTCAATTAGGAATTCCCTTCCTAATATTCTAGTGATCATCTTCATGTTGTGCCTTGTAATCTTGAAGTATTGTCTTGAATTTTAATCTTGAAAAGCCCATTTGCATCAATTGCAACACATCATCATGATCATCATCAAAACATCAAAGTCAATTGCATCTACAATCTCCCCCTTTTTGATGATGACAATACAATACCTGAAATCAAGATTCAAGCAAGCAACAAACAATTGTATATAGATAAAATGTGCATCCGTTTTCTCCCCCTATATTTCGGAATACATGATCACTTGATTTCTAAGCTTGTTAAGCTTTTTCTTAAGCTTTTGCTACAACCTTTTTCTCCCCCTTTGGCATCATCAGAAAGCCAAAGATCTCGGAAATCATTACAATTATAACAATGGAGTAGCAAGATATAAGTATCAGAGTATTAAAGACAATAAGCCAAACTCATAAACAAGAAATAATCAAACCAGAATCCAAATAACTGAAAATGTCAACAACCACAAAACATCCAAGACTGAAATTTAAAATCCACAAGATAAATAAGCAAAGTACTTAGCATAATAATGTAAATTCTAAGAAACTAAAAGCCAAAATACACGGCTTATAAAAGATAAATAATCAGAATCTAAAAGCTAAGAAGACGGAGGAGGTGGTGGAAGATCGAAACTCTGACGAATGTATCCGACATCCTCTTCAAGCTGTGTAAGACGAATGTCCATACCGGCAAAGCGTGAATCTAACGAGTCAAAGCGGTCACCAACATACGAACGAAGACCCCGTAATTCGGAGAGGACTTCATTCATGAGAGCGGAATCCTCACGTTGAGGAGGAGGTGAAGGAGTACGTTCATCTTGAGGAGGGAGTGCATCCTTCTTCAGCCATTGTCCATTCCGATCTTTACGATACCCAAAGGAGGTCACTGCACCAGCACCAATTGCAAAGGAACGCTTGACTTGAACAAAGGGTTCATCATCAAGCGGAATTTGAAAATGACGCAAAAACAGAGTAATCAAGTGTGGATAAGGAAGAGGTGCATTGGCCCGTAATGCCTTATGCATTCGGTACCGAACCAAATGGGCCCAGTCGATCTGACGACCGGTTAGAAAAGCCCACATAAGAATCAAATCCTCCTCAGAGGCTTGTGCTAAATTTGAAGACCGAGGAAGCAAAATTCTAACAATGATATAATGCATGATGCGATTATCAAAAGTTAATGACCCGGCCAACAATCTACCGGTCATGTCAGCTTGATCATTGCAGACCATGCGACGAGCATCATGACTCGAATAATCGAATTTCCAGTCATCAACAATGGTGCCCTCAAAAGGTGCACCTTGACTGGGTAAATGAGTCAAGGAAAAGAAAAGTGACTGATCAATGACCATAGAAGTACCATGCACCTCAGACATAATAATACCATCCTGAATTTTTAAATTGCAGTAGAAGACCTTTACAAGTTCAGGATAATATGGCAATTTAAATGACATGAAATCAACAAGACCAGAATTTTGAAACACTTGATAGCAATCAAACGTTTCATCATTAAAGAACTCTACGTCTAGGTACTTAGGGTCTAAGATTATTCTAGAAGAAAACTGAGAAAGGTACCGTAGACGTTGATCATCGGATGAAAACAATGTTGATGACCTTGGAGATGACAAGGAAGGAGGAATAGGTGCTGTGGGTGCTCCGGATGGGCCGTGACGGCGATGGGCAGCAGCGGTGGCGGTGGAAGATGATCCCTTTCTCTTCTTTGATGGCTCTGCCATTTGATGAAGTTTTTCTGGATTTTGATCGGTGGAAGTGAAAGAGGAGTGAAAAAGAGGAAGATTGGGCTTTACGGGACGTGATTTGGTGAAGAATCGAGTGAGAATCGAAGATTTGAAGTTCTAGGTATGGAGGAAAACGTGGAGGAGGCTTTGGCTGCGCACGAGCTCCGATTTCGTGAGTATTTATAGAAGATGACGCATTGTAATCGATTACAGGTATTGGTAATCGATTACAGGCCCAATAAGCCTTCTGGTAATCGATTACAGGATGTTGTAATCGATTACAGGCTGCCTGTTCATGTGTAATCGATTACACTGGATGGTAATCGATTACCAGAGCCTATCCTAGGCTAGTTTCTAAGAGAATATCTATATTTAGGCTCAAATACATCCTATATGACTAATTTTCACCACTAATACACTAAATTCAATCATTCAATTACTATATACACAAGAAATCATAAATTCTATCATAAAACAAGAATTCAAACAAGATCAAACAAAAATAATCTACAATCAAAAAGTAAATAAATCAATCAATCAATCAACCAATCAATCAACCAATCAATTCCTATTTTTCTAAATCTCTTACATCTAAGAGACCTAATTCTCTTCTAATAGAGAAAAACACTTCCTTGGGGAGAGGTTTAGTGAAAATATCAGCAAGTTGATTTTTAGTATCAACAAATTCTAAAACACAATCTCCCTTTAAGACATGATCTCTAAGAAAGTGGTGTCTAATCTCTATATGTTTAGTTCTTGAATGTTGAACTGGGTTTTTGGATAGATTTATGGCACTAGTATTATCACACTTAATAGGTATGCGATCAAGAATGATGCCATAGTCAGATAATTGTTGCTTCATCCATAAAATTTGTGCACAACAACTACCGGCAGAGATATACTCCGCTTCAGCAGTAGATAAAGCAACACTGTTTTGTTTCTTACTATGCCATGAGACAAGAGCCGATCCAATAAATTGACAAGTTCCACTTGTACTTTTTCTATCAGTTTTAGATCCGGCAAAATCAGAATCAGAATATCCTATTAAGTTACATGTTGAATTCTTAGGATACCATAATCCTATATTGATTGTTCCTAATAGATATCTCATGATTCTCTTTACTGCACTTAGATGTGATTGTTTGGGGTTGGATTGAAACCTAGCACACATGCATACACTAAACATAATATCAGGTCTACTAGCAGATAAATAAAGAAGAGATCCGATCATACCTCGATATTGTTTTATGTCTATAGACTGACCAGATTCATCTTTATCTAAGTAACAATTAGTGCTCATCGGTGTAGACATGTGTTTTGCACTATCCATCCCAAATCTTTTGATCAATTCCTTGCAGTATTTGGATTGATTGATGAATATACCTTCTTGAGTTTGCTTGATTTGTAATCCCAGAAAGTACTTTAGTTCTCCCATCATTGACATTTCAAATTCACTTTGCATATCAAGGGAAAACTCCTTGCACAATGAATCATTAGTGGATCCAAAAATTATATCATCAACATATATTTGAACCAACAAAATATCATTATGCCTTCTCTTTATGAATAATGTGGTATCCACTTTACCTCTGGAGAATTCTTTTTCAAGAAGAAAATTACTTAATCGTTCATACCATGCCCTAGGGGCTTGTTTCAAACCATAAAGAGCCTTTTGTAATTTATAAGCATGGTTTGGTTTATCAGAAATTTCAAAACCAGGGGGTTGTTCAACATATACCTCTTCTTGAATTAAACCATTTAGAAAGGCACTCTTAACATCCATTTGATAAAGTTTAAAGTTCATTATGGATGCATATGCCAAAAGCATTCTAATGGCTTCTAATCTTGCAACAGGAGCATATGTTTCTTCATAGTCTATTCCCTCTTCTTGATTATACCCTTTTGCTACTAACCTGGCTTTATTTCTAATAATTATACCATGTTCATCTAATTTATTTCTAAAAACCCATTTTGTTCCAATAACAGGATAATTTTCAGGTTTTTCTACTAATTTCCATACATTGTTTCTTTCAAATTGGTTTAGTTCTTCTTGCATGGCAATGATCCAATTATCATCTACTATGGCTTCTTTTATATTTTTAGGTTCAATCATAGATACAAAAGCCATATTATTGCATAAATCTTTAAGAGAATGTCTAGTTGTTACCCCTTTTGAGATATCACCAATTATGTTGTCGAGGGGATGATCTCTTGAAGTTTTCCATTCTCTTGGGAGTACATCATTGGATTTGCCTTCTTCTGGAGGATCTTCATTGTTTCCTTTGTCATTTCTTTTGGAATCTTGTTCATGAATGTTCATATGTTCTAAAGAATCTGCAATGTCATCTAGCATATTCTTTGTTGACAATATAGCATTAGATTCATCAAAGGTAACATGAATGGATTCCTCTATATTCATAGTTCTCTTATTATATATTCTATATGCTTTGCTTTGTAAAGAATATCCAAGAAAAATACCTTCATCAGATTTTGCATCGAATTTTCCTAGATTATCTTTACCATTATTAAGTACAAAGCACTTGCACCCAAAAACATGTAGATGAGAAATATTAGGTTTTCTACCGTTAAATAACTCATATGGGGTTTTCTTTAAAATAGGTCTTATCAAGGCTCTATTCATGATGTAACATGCAGTATTGACAGCTTCAGCCCAAAAATACTTTGGAAGAAAAGTATCATTTAATAAAGTTCTTGCAATTTCTTCCAATGACCTATTTTTCCTCTCAACAACTCCATTTTGTTGAGGAGTTCTTGGTGCAGAAAAATTATGTTCAATACCATGTTCATCACAAAATAATTCAAAATCTTTATTTTCAAATTCACCCCCATGATCACTTCTAATGGATGCAATCTTGAGATTTTTCTTGTTTTGTATGACTTTAGCAAGTTTCCTAAATGCATGGAATGAATCACTTTTATGTGTAATAAATAATGTCCAAGTATATCTAGAGAAATCATCAACTATAACTAAGGCATAGTAATTTCCTCCAAAACTCATGGTTCTAGATGGACCAAATAGATCCATATGCAATAACTGTAATGGTCGAGTGGTTGAAACAACATTTTTAGATTTGAATGAGACTCTTGTTTGTTTGCCCTTTTGACATGCATCACATAATTTATCTTTTTCAAATTTCAATTTAGGCAAACCAACTACTAAATCCTTTGAAATTAATTTATTTAAGTGATCCATGTTTATGTGAGCAATTCTTTTATGCCATAACCATGGATCATCATCTTTACTAAGAAAGCAATGATTGTTTTCTTGTTTTATGCTTAAGTCTATCATGTAAACATTATTGACTCTATGTCCTACATGCTTTATATCAATGTCATGCTTATGTTCTATAAGACATTTCTGAGAATCAAATGATACTAGATAGCCTTTGTCACATAGTTGACTAACGCTAAGCAGGCTATGCTTAAGACCTTCAACGAGTAGAACATTTTCAATGGAGTTTGAAGAATTTGTACCTATTTTACCCACTCCAAGAATTCTACCTTTGTTGTTGTCACCATATGTTACATGCCCGCTTTTCTTTGGAGATATGTGTGTAAAATTTGATGCATCTCCAGTCATATGTTTTGAGCATCCGCTATCTATGTACCACTTCTTTCTCAAAGATACCTGCATAATCAAGTTTTTGACTTAGGTACCCAAATTTTATTGGGTCCTTGCATGTTAGTATTAACTGAGGATCCTTTTGGGACCCATATCATTTTAATATTACTGTAATTTTTCTTGAAGTAGCAAGTTGATATGCCATGTCCTCTTCTTCCACAGTAAAAACAAGTGATAGAATTAGAATTACATTTTTGTGTGGAAGTGGAAAAGTTTTTATGAACCTTTTGTAGTTTTTCAGATTTATACCCTAGTCCATTTTTATTAGACACATATCTTTGTTTACTTAATATAACATCTAAATTATTTCTACTATATGAAAATTTTGCAAGTGAATTTTTTAACTCTTTAATTTCTTTTACATATTTATCACAACAACTACAAGAATCTGTTATTTTCTTGTCATTTATAGTGGAGATATTAACTTTTTCATTTGTTTTAGAGATTGAAACTTCATTTCTAAGAAGATCTAATTCTTTGTTTAATTTTGAAATTTCATTTTCTAAATTTGAAATTGTTTTCTTTGATGATGAAACTAATTTTGCAAGTTTAATTGATTCTTTATGCAAATCAGCAAATGCATCTTGCAATTCATCAAAAGAAATAGATAAGTTGTTTGAAGATATTACCTCTTCATCACTTTCGTAACTTTTTGCCATAAGGCAAAGATTTATCTCTTCATTTTCAGAATCATCAGAGGATTCCAAATCATTTTCATCCCATGTGATGTATGCTTTCTTTAGTTTCTTCTCACTATGATTTTTCTTTTCAGATTTTTCCATCTTTTTCTTGAAGATGGGACAATCAACCCTCAGATGTCCAGGTTGATTGCATTCAAAGCATTTTAGAGTAGAGGATGAATTTTCTGTCCTTCTCTTTGATTTAAAATTTGGTCGCCTCTGATTTCCTCTTACTTTAAGAAATTTGTTGAACCTTTTTACAAAGAAACTTAGATCATCATCATCATCTGCATCATTATCCTGATCACTTTCTTCTTGAATTGAGGATGATGCTTTAAGAGCAATTCCTTTCTTTTTCTTGTCATTTTCTTCATTTTGGTGCAATCTCAATAGTTCCATCTCGTGTTCCTGCAACTTACCAAATAAAGTGGCAAGAGACATGTTAGACAAATCTCTTGATTCAGAAATAGCCGTTACTTTGGGTTGCCATTCTCTACTTAAACATCTTAGCACCTTGTTTATAAGATCTTCATTTTGAAATTCTTTGCCTAAGGCTGCTAGATGATTTACTATATGTGTAAATCTCTTTTGCATACTCTGAATATTTTCATTTGTATTCATTCTAAATAATTCATACTCATGAGTTAGTGCATTTATCCTAGATCTTTTAACATCTGTAGTTCCTTCATGTGTTAATCGAAGAGTGTCCCACATTTCCTTAGCACTCTTGCAATTTGAAACTCTGAAATATTCATCCATTCCTAGGGCAGATGTTATTATGTTTTTGGCTTTTAGGTTGTATTGTACTCGTTTTCTATCCTCTTCAGACCATCTATCTCTAGGTTTTTCTATGGTTATGCTTTCACTTGATGAACTACCATCTATTGAAACTCTTTCTACTGTGGTGGGTATATAAGGCCCTATTTCAATGGCTTCCCAGATATTTAGATCTATTGCCTCGATAAAAATTTGCATTCGGGTTTTCCAGTAGTGGTAACCCTCTCCATTAAAGATTGGAGGTCTATTGATAGAATTCCCTTCTGGAAATAAGGAATTTGCTGAGGCCATCTTTTTCTTGAAGCTTCTAAACTTTGTACAAGAATGAAGCTCTGATACCACTTGTTAGACAAGTGGCCTCAGATATCTTAAGAAGGGGGGGGTTGAATTAAGATATTCGAAACTTTTTCCCCTAATTAAAAATCTATCTTACTTTTTACTTAAGTTATGAATTCCCTTAATGACAATCTCCTTAAATATTAATTCAAATGAAGCAACTTGAATATGAATATAAAGCAATAATAAATAAAGGAGATTAAGGGAAGAGAAAATGCAAACTCAGTTTTATACTGGTTCGGCCACACCCTTGTGCCTACGTCCAGTCCCCAAGCAACCCGCTTGAGAGTTCCACTAACTTGTAAATTCCTTTTACAAGTTCTAAACACACAAGGACAACCCTTCCTTTGTGTTTAGAGATTCTTTACAACAAGAGACTCACAGTCTCTTAATCCCTTAGAGAATGAGAAGAAGAAGAGGAACAAATCTCTCTCAAAAGAGATGGATTTTACAGATTGAGCACTCAATTAATTCCTTAATGAATTGCAATTGAATTGGCCAAGGAATTCTTTAAGAGGATAAAATGAAATTGCTTTTTGAGAGGATAAACACTTTGTTGTTCTGAAAAAATCTCTCAGCAATTTCGTGTTTAAGTCACATATATATAGACCATTGGTGGTCATGAGTAAAGCCTTTGAAAAGTTGTGACTCTTGAAATTATTTTTCTGAAATTCCTGTCTGGTAATCGATTACAGTAATTGTGTAATCGATTACAGCTTTTAAAATTTGAATTAAAACGTTTACTAACTGCTGGTAATCGATTACCAAAATTGTGTAATCGATTACAGCTTTTAAAATTTTGAATTCAAATTTTTATAGCTGTTATAAAACGTATTTGGCCACTGGTAATCGATTACATCCTCTGGTAATCGATTACCAGAGAGTAAAACCTTTGAAAAACACTTTTTATTTTAAATCACTTGGCCAAACCTTTGCTAATTCAATTAGGAATTCCCTTCCTAATATTCTAGTGATCATCTTCATGTTGTGCCTTGTAATCTTGAAGTATTGTCTTGAATTTTAATCTTGAAAAGCCCATTTGCATCAATTGCAACACATCATCATGATCATCATCAAAACATCAAAGTCAATTGCATCTACAAAAGTTTCCAAATCATCATTTTTGCATTTGTGTCATGGAAATAATGTGGGGCACCCCTTTTATCCTTGAGCCAAACCAAACCCCGACATGTATCATGTCTAGCCATTCTACAAACCTTGATCCAAAATCATGACTCACTATAATCCTTACCCTCGGAAGCAAAAAAGGAAAGAAGGAAAATTTCCAATCAAAGAGAAAGCAAAAAGAAAAGAAAGGAAATTCCCAATCAAAAAGTGGGAGAAAGCAAAAAGAAAAGAAAGGAAATTCCCAACCAAAGAGTGGGAGAAAGCAAAAAGAAAAGAAAGAAAATTCCCAACCAAAGAATGGGAGAAAGTAAAAAAGGAAGAGATGAAAGCTCCTGGTCAAAGAAACCAGAAGAAATGTGCAGAGAGGTCTTTATACCGAACAATATCTGAACAATACAGAATTGTCACCAAATGAACAAAAAGAAGGAAAGGAAACCATGACCTAAAATGGTCTTCTCCCTTTAATTGCCAACCAAAATCAGTGCGCTAGCGACTTTTTCGCCCCACACTAAACAAAAACAGAAAAGGAAAAGCCAACAAAAAATCAAAAGCCAAAAACACACAAAAGCCGAAAAACCCACCAAAAGAACCCATTCCCAAGGGAAGTCCTATTGATCCATGATCACACATGTAATTTTTGATTTGATAGGAAATAATTTGCAAAGTCAAGTCATGATATATCTATGGTTCGGAATTAGGATGAAACACTTACCTGTGCGAGATTGATACACTTTGAGTGATTTTCTTCTATTTTGTCGAACCCAGTGTTTCCTCTAAATGTTCATTTAGAAAATGAAATGCTAACATCCAAAATCTCAGTTAAGGTTATGGGGGATTTCATCAGCAGACTCTCCTTCCCCGGTAAACGCATTGTTTTTCACTCAAAAAAGCGTATGCTGCTCTAATCAGTTGGAATATTTATCTCTTTACTAAAGCATGTTTGCATTTTAGCGAAGAAAACACCGAGACTTTTTCAAGTCTCACAAGTTATCAAGAACTACGTAGGTCTGAGTTCCTCATGGGAGGATACGTAGGAGCAAAAGCCTCGCTTTTGTCGACCGCACCGCTTTCTGTTACCATGACCCAAGAGCTGGTAGCCCGCGGAGACACCTTACGGTTATCCGCACCTCGAGTGTGATTGATAAGCAGAGGCCAATATGGTCATCTGCGCCCTTTCCGGAGATGTCAGCATCTTCCGATGGAGACTTTTCAAGTCTCACAAGTTATCTAGAACTACGTAGGTCTGAGTTCCTCATTGGAGGATACGTAGGAGCAAGAGCCTTGCTTTTGTCGGCCGCCCCATAATCTTTGTCATACTGACCCTGAGGTCATGTGACATGCACCCTTGTGTCATCCAGAGGCGGCGGGCCCGATGACACGCAGAGACAAAATTTGGTCATTCTGCACCCTTGTCATCCAGAGGCGGCGGGCCCGATGACACGCAGAGACAAAATTTGGTCATTCTGCACCCTTGTGTCATCCAGAGGCGGTGGGGCCGATGACACGCGGAGATACCTTACGGTTATCCGCACCCTTTTGTCATCCAGAGGCGGCGGGCCCGATGACACGCAGAGACAAAATTTGGTCATTCTGCATCCTTGTGTCATCCAGAGGCGGCGGGCCCGATGACACGCGGAGATACCTTACGGTTATCCGCACCCTTTTGTCATCCAGAGGCGGCGGGCCCGATGACACGCAGAGACAAAATTTGGTCATTCTGCACCCTTGTGTCATCCAGAGGCGGTGGGCTCGATGACACGCGGAGATACCTTATGGTTATCCGCACCCTTTTGTCATCCAGAGGCGGCGGGCCCGATGACAAGCAGAGACAAAATTTGGTCATTCTGCACCCTTGTGTCATCCAGAGGTGGCGGGCCCGATGATACGCGGAGATACCTTACGGTTATCCGTACCCTTTTGTCATCCAGAGGCGGCGGGCCCGATGACAAGCAAAGACAAAATTTGGTCATTCTGCACCCTTGTGTCATCCAGAGGCGGCGGGCCCGATGATACGCGGAAATACCTGAGTGGTTATCCGTATAAACATTCTTTTGCTATCTGTAAGACAGAACGCTTGATAGCATGCGGAGACTGACATAGTCTTCTGCACCTTTTGTTCCTCCGGGAACAACAAGTTATTTACATGGGGAAATTTTATGGTCACCCGCGACTCTCGTCAACCGAGAGGAGCGAAATTAGTGTCATACACTAATTTTCGTCCGGGGACCTTTGCTTGATGACATGCGACCCTTCTTTGGTCCTTGTGAGGTGCTTGGCACCCATCATTAGGCGATTTGTGAAATTCCGGGAACGACAAGTCATGGTCACCCGCGACTCTCGTCAACCGAGAGGAGCGAAATTAGTGTCATACACTAATTTTCGTCCGGGGACCTTTGCTTGATGACATGCGACCTTTCTTTGGTCCTTGTGAGGTGCTTGGCACCCATCATTAGGCGATTTGTGAAATTCCGGGAACGACAAGTCATGGTCACCCGTGACTCTCGTCAACCGAGAGGAGCGAAATTAGTGTCATACACTAATTTTCGTCTGGGGACCTTTGCTTGATGACATGCGACCTTTCTTTGGTCCTTGTGAGGTGCTTGGCACCCATCATTAGGCAATTTGTGAAAATCCGGGAACGACAAGTCATGGTCACCCGCGACTCTCGTCAACCGAGAGGAGCGAAATTAGTGTCATACACTAATTTTCGTCCGGGGACCTTTGCTTGATGACATGCGACCCTTCTTTGGTCCTTGTGAGGTGCTTGGCACCCATCATTAGGCGATTTGTGAAATTCCGGGAACGACAAGTCATGGTCACCCGCGACTCTCGTCAACCGAGAGGAGCGAAATTAGTGTCATACACTAATTTTCGTCCGGGGACCTTTGCTTGATGACATGCGACCTTTCTTTGGTCCTTGTGAGGTGCTTGGCACCCATCATTAGGCGATTTGTGAAATTCTGGGAACGACAAGTCATGGTCACCCGCGACTCTCGTTAACCGAGAGGAGCGAAATTAGTGTCATACCCTAATTTTCGTCCGGGGACCTTTGCTTGATGACATGCGACCTTTCTTTGGTCCTTGTGAGGTGCTTGGCACCCATCATTAGGCGATTTGTGAAATTCCGGGAACGACAAGTCATGGTCACCCGCGACTCTCGTCAACCGAGAGGAGCGAAATTAGTGTCATACACCAATTTTCGTCCGGGGACCTTTGCTTGATGACATGCGACCTTTCTTTGGTCCTTGTGAGGTGCTTGGCACCCATCATTAGGCAATTTGTGAAAATCCGGGAACAACAAGTCATTTGCATGTGGAGATTTTACGGTCACCCGCGACTCTCGTCAAATCGAGAGGAACGAAATTAGTGTCTTATCTTTACTTTCCTTTTATCTCCAATAAAAGACAAGTAAAGAGGGGCAACTGTCATACGCTAATTTCGTCCGGGGACCTTTGCTTGATGACATGCGACCTTTCTTTGGTCCTTGTGAGGTGCTTGGCACCCATCATTAGGCAATTTGTGAAATTCCAGGACATGCCGGAAAACCAAAAAATATTGATGCACAATCCGTAAGTTTCCGTGACACACCGGAAATCAAATGGAAGCATCGTTGCATAATTAAGTGAGATTCCGTAACATTCCGTAAGTCAAAAAGGGGATGATTATGTAATCCGCAAGGTTCCGTAACATTACGGAAAGAAAACAAGTATCATTACGAGATTCGTAAGTTTCCGTAACTTTACGAAAAAAGAATCACCAAAAAAGGTAAGGGGGGTGAACTTATCAAGATAGGGGTGTAAATAGCAATTCAAATCTAGGCCCTTCCAGAACATTTTGGAAGTTGGGTTGCTTAAGGAGGAAGCAACTGGGCGGCAAGCTCCTCCACGTTTTTGAAAAATGGTTTTCGGGGCTTCCGCGGCTTCCGTAATACTTCCGTAAAATTTCCGAAAACCTTGGGTAAGCATATTCCACTTAACATTGGTGAAAGGGAAAAGAAAAAAGATGAAAATCAAATTCGAAAACAGTTCCGTAAGGCTTCCGTAACTTTTCCGTAAAATACGAAAAGGGGGGTGAACTTAGTAATTCAGGTGCGCTTAGAAATCTTCTTCATTAAGTCTTTGGGCGGCAAGCACCTTCTTTTTTTTCTATAAATAGGGGAGGGGGGAGCTGTTTCAAAATGTTCAAGACCCCTTTGGCTATGCATTTCGGCTATTTTGGGCAAAAACACGTTTTCGTGAAGAAAAATCAAGTCGAAGTACTTCCGTAACGCTTCCGTAAGCGATTCTGTGGAAATTCTTCATCTTTCTTCGTCGTTCTTCACCGTTCTTCATCCGTTCTTCGTTCGTTCTTCGTTCTTCAACGGGTAAGTTTTCGAATTCGAGACTTTCAATTCATTTCTTGTTTTGTGTACTTTCACTTTAATTTCGTTTACTTTCAGTTTTCTTTTCTTCCGTTTTTAACGTGCTTTAACCATTTATTTAAGCCGTTTTCTCGTCTAATAAATGATAAAATGAATTTCAACTGATCATTTGTGTTGTAATCTCGTTTAATCACTGTTAAAACGAAATCTAACTGATCGTTCACGCTATAACCTCGGTTAAACCAAAAAAAGTAAAATAATAATAAAATAATCAAAATATCTTTGAATAAAATAATAAAAAAAATCAATCGGACGTTTTTCTTTGGAAGTTTCCTTGAATGAATTGATTAATAACCAAAGTGAAACTAAGACTAAAATCAACTCACAAATCAAGTTTTTTTCCGAAAAATCACTAAAAACCGTTTTAAGGTCCAACGCCTTAAACGGTCCTCTTTGCTTTTATCGGTTAACATGGACCGTTCAAAAGCATAAAATCAACATGTGACTTTACCGCTTTTGCAAGAACTACGTAGGTCTGATTTCCTTATCGCAATTGAGGATACGTAGAAGCAAAAGCCCCGCTTTTGTCGACCACCCCAAGAGATCGTTAATGGTCCAAATGCCTTAACGTTTCTCTCCTTTCAAAAACAAGAGATCGTTAATGGTCCAATGCCTTAACGTTTCTCTCCTTTCAAAATCAAAAGACCGTTTAATGGTCCAACACCTTAAATGACCTTTTGTTCAAATAAAAAAACATATTTTGCAAAAAAGACAAAAAACAAACTTAAACCAAACACTTTGTTCCGCAAGAACTACGTAGGTCTGATTTTCTCATCCCAAATTGAGGAATACGTAGGAGCAAAGGGAAACACCCTTGTCGACCACAAAAAAGAAAAAATATAAAAAGGGTATAAAGGATATAAGGACATAAAAGGGAACGTAAAAATCAAAGTCATATTTGCACATTCGATTAAAGGCTGCCGTCCCTTGGGGCGGACGTGTGGGGTGCCAATACCTTCCCCGTGCGTAAATACAACTCCCGAACCTTTCACTTAAAAGTTCGTAGATCGCGTCTTTTCTGGTTTTTCCGACGTTTTCCTCAAATAAACGTTGGTGGCGACTCCGCGCGTATTCCTTTCGTGGAACACGCATCCCGCGAGTCACGCGTCGCCCTCCCGCCGAAGGGTAGGTTGCGACAGTCTCCCTCTTCTTTTTCTCATCATCTTCCTTCTCAATAACATCCTCCACAACAACTAGTTCCTTTACAGTAACCTCACCCTCATTCTCAGCTAACACAGGCCTCCTGCTTTTGGTCATTACAGCTTTGCATTCCTCTGTGGATTTTCTCAGTGTTTGCCCCAAAATTGCTTGATGACTTCTCCGCAATTTGCTTAGCTAACTGTCCCACCTGGACCTCAAGGTTCTTGATGGCTGACTTCGTGCTCTTGTGGTTAGACATTGTGACTTGCATAAATTGAGCGAGAGTCTCCTCCAGCTTTGTAGTCCTCTCATAAAGATTTGGCCCTTGTTGTGGTGGCCTGTTCGAAGGTCCACCCTGGTCTTTGTTGTATTGGTTGCCGGGATGAGATCTCCATTGTCCTTGCTTATTATAATTAGGACCATGTTGGAAACCTGAGTATCCACCTTGATTGTAACCCTGCCTTTGTTGATTTCCCATATAGTTGACTTCATGATTGTGTTCTTCAGTGGAGATACAACGGCCTGATTCATGAGCTCCGCCATAAATAGCACAACGTACGACCTGCAAAACAGAAGAAAGTGAAGGTTGAGTAGCAAATAATTGGGTTGGCAACTTACTGAGGGTTTCAGTTAAGACTTCAAGCTGCTTGGAAAGCAACTTATTATGTGCCAACAACACATCTTTTGACGATAACTCCAACAAACTCTTCTTAGTGGGTACATGCACTCTATCACGCAAGATGGTGTGATCACTAGAAGCCATGTTTTCAATCAGCTCCATTGCTTCCTCAAGCGTCTTCAATTTCATCTTCCCTCCTGCTGAAGCATCCATCAACTGTTTAGATTGCGGTCTCAGCCCATCAATGAACATGTTTAGCTGGATTGGCTCAAAGAAACTATGTGTGGGAGTCTTCCGTAACAAGCTACGGAACCTCTCAAGTGCTTCACTCAGAGACTCATCAGGGAATTGATGAAATGAAGAAATTGTTACCTTCCCTTCAGCAGTTTTAGACTCAGGAAAGTACTTCTTTAAAAACTTTTCCACTATCTCTTCCCAAGTCTTCAAACTATTGCCTTTAAATGATTGCAACCATCTCTTTGCTTCTCCCGCTAATGAAAATGAGAACAAGCTGAGCCTTATAGCATCTTTTGGTACTCCAGCAATCTTCACAGTGTTATTGATTTCAATGTATGTTGCTAGGTGTGCATAGGGATCTTCATTTGGTAGGCCATGAAAAAGGTTCCCTTGTATCAATTGAATTAAAGAATAAGGATATGTTCTGTTGTGGGTTTGAACTTCTGGCCGCGCAATGCTAGTAATGAATTACGGCACAGAACTACTGGAATAGTCTTCAAGGGTCACACGTCTCGGTTGTTTATCGGCCATAATGATGGCTTCAGGAAAATCGGTTGCAGATTCCTTTGATGATGGAGAATAGGATCATGAAGATTCAAAGGATTGGGCCTCATCTTCCAAAATGGAAGCTACTGTTCTGTCTTGTAATATTTTCCGTCTTCGTTCGGCTCTGTTCCTTCAGCAAGTTGCTTCAACTTCCAGGTCCAAAGGAACTAATTCACCTGCAGAAGATCTGTGCATACAAAACACTAACAGAAACAGTGGTTATCCAATTCAAGAGGAAAACAATTATAAACACAAAACAATTATTCACAAACATATCAAAGAATAACAAATAAAATGCTTACAAACTGAACTGAACTTTCCCAAATAGAAAGAAGTTCCCCGGCAACGGCGCCATAAACTTGATTTTTGCCCGCCAAGTGTACCGGGGCACGCAAGTAGTATTAAAATGGTAAGAATATTGAGTATCTATCTCAAGGAACTTGTTTTACTTGGTAAAAGTTGTCATTTGGTGAGCAAGCGTTGGTGATACAATCAATGGTTGAAAAGAGAAATAAAAGTAAGATCTAGTCTAAATGAAAGCGAGTAAAGTGAGAAATGGTGTGTGAAAACAAATATGCGAACGTGTTGGTTCCTCCTACAGGGTATTTTGATGTAATTTAAGGATATTTCTCTACTTAACAGTGCTCCTGTATTCTATGCTAAGGTCCTAACTACTAAACCCCGATGTCTTGTGAGTTTAGCCTAATCCTAACTAGACTTCGTTCTTAGATGTCTCTTGTTGAACTTAGCATAACCGAACAGCAATACGGTTACAACATACCAAAAAACCAAGTTACCGCACTCTGTGTCCAGATATACGATAAATTAGCCCTATCCTATCAAGTTCTAAGGATCAAACCATTTCCCAATGAGGATAATCCTAACTACACTTGCGTTTGCGTGATCAAGACAAAAACATGCGAGAATTAAAGGCCGATAGGAACAAAGAACACATGAAAACACTATTAAATAGATATGAAAGATTTTACATCATTTACTCTATAGAAGTTCCCAACTGAGGATTTAGCCTTCCATTGCAAGGAAGCTCTTTTTTACAAGTTTAAAGAGGAGAAGAAGAGAAATTGAAAAAGTACATGTTGGATCGAGTGGCCTCAGAATAATTAAGAAGGGGGGTTGAATTAATTATTCCTAAACCTTTACTAATTAAAAATTTACTTTTCTAAGGCTTTTACTAAATTGTTAAGAGAATGAGGAGTAGAAGAGAAACTTAATAGAAAGTAAAAGCAGAAATTAAATGCAAAGCGGAAAGTAAAAGAGTAGGGAAGAAGGAAACAAACACACAAGCGTTTTTATACTAGTTCGGCAACAACCCGTGCCTACATCCAATCCCCAAGCGACCTGCGGTCCTTGAGATTTCTTTCAACCTTGTAAAAATCCTTTTACAAGCAAAGATCAACAAGGGATGTACCCTCCCTTGTTCTCTTTGAACCTAGTGGATGTACCCTCCACTAGAACTGATCCACAAGAGATGTACCCTTTCTTGTTCTCAGTCAAACCCAAATAGATGTACCCTCTACTTGTACCACAAAGGATGTACCCTCCAATGTGTTAAGACAAAGATCTCAGGCGGTTAAACCTTTGATACTTTGTGCATGGGGATACAAAAGAATTCTCAGGCGATTAGTCCTTTGAACACTTTTCTATTAGGGAAAGGGAAGAATCGAAAGAATTCTCAGACTGTGTCATTTTGAATTCTTTGACAAGGGAGAAGGGAGATACAAAAGAATTCAGGTGGTTAGTCCTTCGTTCTTTTGGAAAAGGGAGAAGAGAGACACATATAGAATTCAGGCGGTTAGTCCTTGGCGAATTCTTTTTGGCAAAGGGAGAAGAGAATGAAAAGATGAATAGCACAAGTTTTCATGGTTTAGAAAACCAAAAAACTTTAGAAAGCTTTTGGCACAAAGAAGAAGAAGAAGTTCAAAGAGATTCAAGGCTTGTAAAAGATTGATTGAATAAGTGTAAAAGTGTATTGAAAAGCAAATCAAAGTCTTGCATTTATAGACTCTTCATGTCAGGCCAAGAGGACCATTTAGAAGAGTTATAACTTTTAGAAAAACTTAAAACCAATTTGAAAAAGTCAAAAACCTTTTGAAGAGTTACATCTTTTGATTTATTCAGAAACAGTCATTGGTAATCAATTACCAAATCAGTGTAATCGATTACACAAGGCTTTTATGTGAAAGGATGTGACTCTTCACATTTGAATTTGAATTTCAACGTTTAAAGGGACTGGTAATCGATTTCCAAAACATTGTAATCAATTACAGCTTTTTGAAATTAATTGGAACGCTGTAAATTCAATTTGAAAACTTTTTCAAAACAATTTTGCTATTGGTAATCGATTACAACAATCTGGTAATCGATTACCAGAGAGTAAAAACTCTTTGGTAAACATGTTTTTGAGAAAAATCATGTGCTACTCAATTTTTGAGAAAAACTTTTCATACTTATCTTGATTAAGCCTTCTCTTGATTCTTGAATCTTGAATCTTGATCTTGATTTTTGAGATCTTGAACCTTGAACCTTGATTCTTGACTCTTACTCTTGAATTGTTCTTGATTCACTTGAGTTGTTCTTTGATTGATCTTTGATTCACTTGAGTTGTTCTTTGATTGATCTTTAAGCTTTTTGTCATCACCTTTGTCATCATCTTTTGTTATCATCATTGTTATCATCAAAACACCTTTGAATCACATTTGATTCACCATGAAGCTTTGCTTCTTCAGTACAAAGTGGTGGGGATGTCTCCTCCACCTCTAAAAACCTCACAATCTCTCAAAAACTCCTTCAAAGCTCTTCAACATGCCTCCTTTGGTCTACTCAGTCGCCTCTAGGTCTGCACGCTCCAAAACTCCCTTCCAATTATGTGTTTTCAGGATTTATATGGAAATCCTGTCGGTGGCCTCTCGCTGAGCGCCAATCTCGCGCTTAGCGCGCATTAGTGAACTGTGGCTCAGCACCAATCTCGTGCTTAGTCTGGAAGATGACAAATGACTCGCTTAGCGAGCGACAAGGCGCTGAGCGCGTGCTTGCAAGGCAAATTCTCTTTAGGATTCTTGTGTCTCGTTGAGCATGCTGGTGCCTCGCTTAGCAGGACATACTCGCTAAGTGCACAAACCAGGCTTAGCGAGACACCAGATTCAGCACTTCACAAAATCTCCTTTTTCACCTGAAATAGAATTGAAATTTACATTAATTACAAGAGGAAGATTATAATGAGTAATGATCAATTTATTAACAAAAAGTATTTACAATCCTACAAAAAGAACTGTAACTTGGAGGAGTTCTATATAATTATCAAAAGTTTCTATACAAAAGTTAGTCGTATAAAATGACTAACAGACACGTTGGAAAAGCACAACTAGTAAACTGAAAGACTAGGTTTCAGTTCAAGGGAGGGAATGTTAGATATTTTTGTTTATCTATTTTTTTTACTTGGTCAATAAAGTCATAAGGCTTTAGTAGTTAGTTTTATGGTTCAGCAAAATAAGGCTATGTTGCCTAAACTTTAGGAGAAAGTTATCATGTTCAAATATGAGATTCTAATGTAACTAATAGAGAGATATTTTCTAATGTTTCTGTTATGGAAAAGTCTATTTGAAGGGTTGCAACAGTTAATAAAAAAAACACACACTTCACCCATATCTTTTCTTCATTCTCTCTTCACGTTTACCTATGTTTTCATTCTCAAACTATTAACAGATAAACAATGAGATGTGATTCAAAGCTAGGCCTAATGCTATTAATAAGCTCACTTGACAAGCTTGAATGACCATTTGATAGCCATGTTGGACATGCCAAAGGGTGCCATAAGTAGGTAGTTTTGCTTTTGAATTTTTAGACAGAAATGGATAAAGTAGAGGGACAAATAGTCCATTTTGAAAAAACTTATTGTCAACCTCTTTCAGATATGAATATACCTGATTCAGAAGGGAAGAACTTGCATCAATATCTCAATTTCAATTGAAACATGGGTTTGATTCACACTCCATGTTCTGAGAAATATTTACCATCCAAAAAAAGGAGAGATAGACAAAGACACACACACACATAATCACTGCAATTAAATATGCATAAGCATAAAAGACTCAACATAGAGTTTCCTCTGTCGGTCCGAGTTGTAATTTTTGTCACAGTGTTACAACCAACACCATAAATATTTGGAAAAAAAAACCAATAAACTTATTTGTGTTAGTAATTTTGATTTAAGGATATTATAGTAATTTATTATTCAATTTTAGAATAATCATTTCTATGTCGTCTCTCATGTGTGTTAACATTAAATCTCCTAAGACTCTCATCTCTTCTCTCTCATAAACATTCAGTTATCAATATATCTCCTCTTTCATCTATCACCATTATATAAATGTGTTATGAAAATTTTATATTATAAAAATAAATATATATTTTAATTTATAATATATTTTTTATAAATTAGGAACATATTAAGTGAAAATAAACAAATTACTATGAAAAAATTAATTTTTATATAATACTACACAATAAACATGCAATTGAATATAAAGAAATGAACTTAAACAAATTTAAAGGAATGATTACATTTTATAACAAAGTAATAAAAAAATGTTTCGTTAACATTACAAAAATTTTCTTAAATCATGGCTTGCAAAGAGAGAAAAAAATTGGTTGAAAAAAATATAAAATGACATAATTTACTATTATTTTTTACTATAAATTATTTTTGGGAAAATTTTTATTTTTTCAAATTCATTTAAATAGAACAAATATTATTATACTAAAAATTTTTGAAACAATCAGACTTATTATTTTCTAAAATAAATATATAATTTAATTTAATTAATGTTTATGAGAGAGAAGAGATGATTGTTAATTTAATGTTTATGATAGAAAAGAAGAAAGTGTTTAAAAATTTAATGCGGATAACAATGATCTAGGAGAGAGAATTGATTATTTTAAAATTGAATCATAAATTATTATTATATACTTAAATGAAATTTACTAACACAAAGAAGTGCATAGATTTTTTTGTCCAAATATTTTTGGTATTGATTTTCATTGCATTTATACTAAAAAATGGTGTATTTGTATGGGGATTAACATTCTCCATATATATACTAGAATATATGATCCCTACGCATGGGTAAAAATTATTTTATAAAGAAAATATAAACATTTTTTAAATATGTAATACTAATTATTTGCGATCAAATTAATTTTTATTTATTTATTTTAACCATAGATTGTAAAGTAACGTTTTAATTATAGTTGATTATATATGTATCAGACTACTGAAATTAGGATTTGTTTTTTGCAATTGTAATATTTTAAAAATGACAATGCTAATGAAATTAACGCGCACACACATTTAAAAGTCATAACAGTGAAAATGTTTTATATTGTCTGCCCATGACTATTAAATTGGCACACACTTATATAGTTGATTATTAAAATGATTATTATTGATTTCAAATTCATATAACAAAATTTTAATTATGTGAATTTGAATAATATCTCATTCTCTTGATTATATCTTCTACTTATCGTAAATGTTACGCAATTAATTAATAGGTTTACTCATGCCTAATAGCTTCTTGATTTGTTTTCTAATAACTTTTGTGATTGTTAGAGATTTGTTTTCTTTGGAAATATTATTATTTTATACTCAATATTAAATTACTTAATTTTAAAAAGAAAAAAAAACAGAATATTACTAAAACCAATTACTAATTAAGTTTATAGGATTTTTAACTTTATGTAAAAAAAATTCTTTAACTTAAGTTACATGGCAAGATCACAAAAAATAAAATATAAATTTACGTTCTCTAATTTGTTTTATTTCTTTTGGTTTTCCTATGCCAGTTAGTAATGTTTGTTTTCACATTTTTCTGTTTTTTTTTTCTCTTTACTTTTATTGTGCCAGAGAAACATTAAAGAATATGACATTGTTTAATTATTTATAATATAATTTGAAATTGATCTTTCTGTGAGAGTTATTATTTTAAACTCTTTAATTACAAATTTGATCATTAGTTGTCAAGAATGAAAAGTGGTTAATTCTATTTTCTCTTCCATAATTTTGATCAAAACTGTGTGTATACTTTTAATCTACACATTAAAGTGATAATTGATTTATTCTCCTTTGTCAACTCATAATTTATAACATGCTTTATACGTTTCATTTTTTTAGGAGTCTTAATTTATGCGTTCCTCTAATTATATAATAAACAGTTAAACACATTATTAAAAATTAATAACAACATAATTAATTATTCTATATAATTAACTGACTAATCAAGTTAATATTATTAAAAATTGACTAATTTATCTTTATAATAAGTTCTTCGCACACCTACAATCAATCAATTGTATTAAATTAATTCATAACTATTGTAAAATGATAATAACTCATTGATTAAATAAAATTAGTAATTATTTATTCTATAACCATATTAGTTATAAATATTCAACAATTAATTTATTAAATAAATGGCCATTGATTTATAAATAATATATCTCAAATGATTTACAAATCAATTATTGTGTTGAATTGAATCAATCTAATTAGTTTAACCATCAGTGATTTAAATAGATAGTCATTAATGAATAATATGTTTTAATGATAAATATAATTATAATAATGATAAATCTCAATAAGAAATTAATGAATGTTTATATCAATTTTTAATTTAAATTTAAAATAAACTAAGAATTAATTGTTTTCGATGCCAGAGAATACCATATGTCAACATTCTTTTCAGGGAAATATATATATATATGACTCCCAATTAAGATAAAAATGATTCTAAAGATGAAAAGAAATATAAAAATATTTGCAGTGGAAGATGTTAAAGACTTATATATGACACATGGGTTCTTTTTGAAATCGGAATAGACCAAGCAATTTATTAATAATAAAATACTCTTTTCTTTAACAGGTAAGAGTTGACTAATAACTAGTCAAATTGGTCTAAAATAGAAAAAAAATACTCTTAAAAGAGATAAAAAAAAATTACTTGAATCGGTAACCTTTGTTAAATTATATATATTATTTTTAATTTATTCTAATATATTTTTAAGATAAATAAAAATATATAAAAATTATCTTAACAATTTTTTATAATTGTTTTATATTTAATTATTTTTATAGGTAAGATTTGACTAACAACTAGTCAAATTACCTTTTGTTTAATTAATTATTTTTATTTTAATTTCTTATAATTTTATATTATTTCATTTTTTTATTTTTATCAATTCAACCATGATTTAATTACAATCAAACTAATAAATTCTAAGTTAGTATTCTCATTGATATTTTTTCTACTAGTTTTAAAACATTAAAAAATTCCAAACAAAAAACAATATTGATAAAAAAATTTGCAATTCAGTGTTTAAAATAAGCTTAATTATCTTTTTAATTGCCACACACACCTACCGCCGCCCCACACCCATATATATACATATATTTGAAAGGTTTAAAAAATACTTCTTACTTTTAGAAAAACATAATTAAATCCATATGTGTGTGTGTGCGCGTGTGTGTGAAAGACTTAAAAAATACCCTGACTTAAAAGAATACAACTAAGCCCTCAATTCAAAATATATAGCCATTTCAATAAATTCCATTCAATATTCATGCACACGTGATCCAATCCAACCCTAAAACAACCAAAACATTAAGACCCTACTTTGAGTGATTTTTAGTCATGAGTTTTAAAAATTTTAAAAACAACAACTAGGTTTTAGTTTTTGAAGTTTAGTTTTAGGTTTTTCATCAACTTTTAGTTTCAAAATAAATTTATTTTAAAATTTTCCTATTATATTAAAATTAATTCAAGAGTGATATTGTGTATTGGTAACAACGCTGACAACAATGGTACTGATAGTTGTGGTGTCAACATGCATGGTAGTGGTGACGATAGTAAAGGTAATACCTAGAGTGCAATGGTATCAAAAGTGGTGATAGTGGTAGTGATGGTAATCATGGTGGCGGCGGCGGCAGTGATAATAGTGGAAATGACCATGTCAAATGTAGGGATTGTGTATTTTCTTAAAACTAAAAACCAAATTCATAAAACTTATTTTCTTGGTTTTAAAAATCAGTATAAAAATGTTTTAAAAATAAGTTAAAAATCATTTTAGCTTCATTTTTACCAAACAATTGCGTTGTATTTTCAAAATTGTATTTCAAAATAAAAAAAATCACAATCACTCCAAAGGACCCTAAAAGTTAGTATTTTATACATTGTTATAAATAATCTAATAAGTTATATTCATATGGACCAAGTACTTCTATGCTTTGCTTGTCACCGCCATCTCTATTTGTACATTAACATTAAATTTTAAGTATATTTAATATACTTATAAATATCTCCATTGAAAAATACAACACTTAGATGTGATTCCTTAATTTTTTTAGTAATACATTTTAATAAGAAATAATTTTATATTTTCATAATCCGCATAATAAAAAATTGGCTTTAAGATTAATGTAGATCATTGATTTGAAACCCTAACCAAAATGCTCTAAACATTTAAATTTTTGTAATGATCGATAAAATCATCGTTGATATTATTTTATACTATCACTACTACAATTTATAGATTAAACATCGCACGATTAACATCAGTTATTAAAAAACCGATGTTAACAAAAGCACGGTGGCATTTTTGTAAATAAGTAGAGTTAGTTAACATCGGTTTTGACAAAACCGATGTTAACTAGTTGATGTTAACATCGGTTATTTAAATAACCGATGTTAATCTCAAGTAGTTAACATCGGTTTTGAAAAAACCGATGTTAACTTCATATAGTTAACATCGGTTATCGTTAAAAAACCAATGTTGTTATGTATATAAATTAAAATTCTGAAATTGCACACCCCGCGCGCTTGAACCCTATCGTTCTTCTCCTTTATCCTTCGGCCTGAGTTTGTCTTTGCCACAAACTGTCGTCACTGCAAGCACATTGTCGAGTTCGTCTTTGCCGAGTTCATCTTTGTCGAGTTCGTCTCTGCCACTTATCGATTGAGGTACATCCTTTTGTTTTAACATTTGGTCACATAGACAAATAAGCATTTTTTCACTTTTCATAGTTCCGCATCGGATCGCATTGCAGAAAGCACTAAGAGGAACACAATGAACGATGATGGGTTTCACAACGAGTGTGCCCAAGTTTAGGTTCCATCTATAACAAGAAAAGATTTGAAGACGGGTACCCAAAGCTCAAGTCTAGGTGTTTCTGGAGGTGAGTATTTCCTCCTTGTCCATCTCTATCCCATTTTGATGTGTCGTCTTTCCATTTTCCCGTTTTTGTAACCCTAGGTTTGCAATTTTTTTATTTTTATGATTATGCAAGATGGATTGAGGATTTTTTGTGTGTATATTAATCAATTAGAAAACATAAGGGATCATTGTTGGTGTAATTTTTTCTAGTTTGGATGCTTGGGTAGCCATTAATTAATGTCATTGGCAGCTTAGACTTATGAATTTGGCAAAATGTAGAATGGTAGCAGTTGGATAAGTTAAAGATTGAGCTAGCCCAGCAAGCAAACCTTGAGAGATTGAGCTAACATTTGGTCTCTGGATAAACTACATCAATTTCAAATTTTTAAAAAATAATTTGTTCTTCCTATATATTATCATCAGTACTAACTAGATTAGGAATAGTCTTCGCAATGAGGTCATTTGACTGAGACAGGATTAACATCCCATCTTTCTTCATTGCATTCATATTCTTAGTAGCCCTTGTCACCTTAGTTCCTTAATGAAAAAATGCAGTGTTATGGTCCATTTGCTATGCCAATGAAGCCTAGCTTCTAACCTGACTAAATGCAAGTTGGACATCTACTTCTTCCTCCTCCTCCTTTGTTTCACATCGAATGTAGGTTTTGTCATTCCAATTCCATGCTTATTGTTTCTTTCTGATCATAGAAATTCATTTAATTATTATGGTAGCTCCCCACCCCCCACCACCACCCAAAAAAAAATCCCAAATGCTCCTTGTTTGTCTGATAAAATGTCTTGTACTACAGCTTTTGCTCTTAGGTGTTTCCAATTTCTTAAAGATTGGAAATTTTCGCACTTCAACTTGGAGAAAAAAATGTGTGGCTAATGCTATTAAATATTGTCTTTGAGGGTTTGATTGATTGAATTCCTCTTTGGTCAACCTATGTAGTGTGCTTTAAATTCCTAGATGTGAAGAAATAAAATAAAAGATAGTGAATGGTGAATACTGTTTTGTTACTCACTGATGGTGGTTCATGCAAGTTGGACATAACTAAACTAAGAAATAGTATAGATATATGTAGACTTATCTAAGGCAAGCAATAAGTCGTGGGTTTGAATATCCTATTAATAAAAGCTGCAAATTAAGGCATTTAATATATATTCACCACCAGTATGCTAGATGATGCACTACTTGGTTTACATTTTTGCAATTTGCTATGTCATTTGAACATTGATTGTTATTTATTGATAGTTATTAATAAATCATTTATTCATATTTATCAATTCATAGTTTACTATAGCTTTTAGCTAAAAACTGCTTGAAAGCAGAGTGCAAATGATGTTTGCTGTGAACTGTGGTCTGAAATTGCTTTTTACAGGTTAAATTGTGGGTTTTTTGTAAAAACAGAAAATGTATATAAAAAAAACCTTAAAACAACATCGGTTATTTACAAAAATCGATGTTAATATACACAAACAACACCGGTTTTTGCAAAAAAACCAATGTTAACATACAATTTACGTATATTAACATCGGTTCCATAGAAAAATCGATGTTAATCTTCAAAATATTAACATCGGTTCTTATAAAAAACCGATGTTAACTCACAATAAAACCGATGTTAATCTTCAAAATGTTAACATCGATTCTAATAAAAAATCAATGTTAACGCCTACATTAACATTGGTTTTTACACAGAACCGATGTTAACGTTTCTAACTTAACATCGGTTTATATACAAAATCGATGTTAATGCCTACATTAACATCGGTTTTTATATAAAACCGATGTTAACGTATAAGTTAACATCAATTTTTCTAGAAAATCGATGTTAATGTAGGCGTTAACATCGGTTTTGTGTAAAAACCGATGTCAATGTTAAACATTTATACACTTATTTTGGTGTAGTTCTTAACATATAACATTAGTTATTTACATAACTGATATTGGTAGTTTTATGTTAACATCGGTTTTCAAAAACCGATGTTAACTATAATACTTTCAACATCAGTTTTTAACCGATGTTAAAAGTCATAAATAACTGATGTAAAAAACATATTTTCTAGTAGTGTATTCCTTTTATATAAAGTTATGCTACAGTAAGGTTCAAGTACTTGCAACTTGCAAGGCTTTATTATTAGAAATAATATTATATAACATGAGTTAAAGAAAGGATTTCATTATAAATATTTTTCACCTCTATTATTGGATAGAATGCACGCAAAATTATTTTATATCTATTTAATTAAACAACAACTCAAACCACCCCTCTACATAAGAAAATGTACAATAACCCAGATAGTAGCAAAGGGAAAGAAACAAAAACACCATTGTGCAATGAATTAGACCCTTGTATTTCCTCTTCTATAATGGTCTCTAATTTGACAAAATTTGATGATCTCCGAGATCGAGATATTAAAACAGCGGGTGCAACTTCACCCCAATAATGGATGAATTTTGATTTTCTCGTCATTCTTAGATAATGAAATTCAAAATTGAAGAATGATTGTAACAAATGGAAAAAAGCTAGAAGATAGTAAAATGATATTGAAGAGAGAAGTTAATGAATGGAACATGGTAGGGAATTAGGAAACTTGACATATATAGTTGAGGGTGCTAGCTACAAAAATCTAAATATAGTTTTAGACCTAAAAAAGGAAGACATTTTAGGAGGTACAACAATGAAAAAATAACTTCCGAAAATCTAGTTTGAATATTTCTTCCATGACAACTAGATATTTGGTGGCACACATTTCTAGAAATAAGGCTCCAATGATATGAAATTCTCAATAGGATTTCATTGTGTGATATTTTAAAGAAAAAATAAAATTAAACTATGGTGAAAAAAAATGTTGGAACAAAAATTTAAGTTAAAGAATAAAAAAAAACTAAACCATAATTCAAATTTAATTCAACATATGAAATTACAAAGTTTATCAATAAATTTATTTAATTAAATTATTTACTTTGAATACTTGTTAGAAGTATTTTTTTTTTTAAATAGTACTATAGAAATGTAAAAGAGTAGTATTGTAATGTGCATCGAACATTCATTCATCCAAAATAAAATAAAATTAGATGTTGTATATAAAATGAAAGACTAATTATATATTATTTTATCGACAACTTCATTTTAATTTTACCTTATTAATTTAACCTTGAGCTTTCATTTAAAATGGCATAGTAACAATAAACGCAATATATACAAAATGTTTACCTATTAGAAATAAAGTTGTGAAAAAGTTTGTGATTATATATTTTCTTCCATATTACAAATAAGTAATATTTGAATTAACTTCCATACAAATTGATAGTTTGTTTTTATTATATAACTATAACTATGTTGAATTTGATTCATAACACAAGTCACCAAAAATTATTAAAGATAATAAACTTAGTTGAATTTTAGTTTTTAACATAATTATTATTTTTGAACTGAGTTTAGGGCATGCTTTGGATTGAACTTGAGGCTCAATCCACATAATGGGTTACCATTATTCAAGGTATAGCATTCACTCGCAACTGAAGGTATTGATCAAAGTCAATGTTTAAGTGCACAATCCTTAGGATACAATTATAAACAAGCGAATATTACTTTGATCGAACCAAAGTAAAGTTATCATGTTGTTATACCAAGACAAAGTAATATTGTACCAGGATGGACTTGAGTCATGTGTCGGGGAATCTAACATTTATCAGACTCTTATAAGTACAATCAATATTACTATAATAAGCAAGCATTTAATTATTACATATTGTTACTATAGTAAAATTATACTGATTTGAGTGTGTCTTTTATAGGTACTCATCTTGTTTAAATGTGTCGGTTTTGTTGGAATCAATCTTCCTCCACCATTAGGAGATCATAGAGGGTTTTGCTAGGTGCATCCAGCACAACTATTTGTGCACTCAACAATTTAAGTGAAGTGACGAAATTGACTTTCACTTAAATTTTAAAAACCTCACCCTCTCCCTCCTGTCCGCACGCTTTGCTATTGTGCATCCTTTCTTCTTCTTTCATTTTCTGCATCTCGCCACGCCGCCGCCATCGTCTACCTATGTTCGCGCCCTCTCACCACCATCGTCACGTTCGTCGTCACCGTAAGTCGCTTTCTTCCACTCATCACTGACAATGGGTGCAACTTTTTGTTGCGAGGATTTGAAATCCGTATATTTTTAATTTTTATTTTAATTTAATATTTGAATTAATTTTTTATAAATAAAAAGAAATTAATTATTTTGTTGTAAATTTTTTTTGTTAAATAAATATTGTTAATCGAGTATATAGAATATTCAGAAAAGTTAATCGAGTATCAAATAATAGAGTTGATAACCAATGAAAAAGTGTTAAAGGTGCTAATAGAATCCAACTACTGGAAGCGTTTTTGTTTAATAGAAATTTTAGCTACTTTCAACAAATCAATAATCCAACTATTGCAAGAAGACATGTTCGCTGCACAACACCTTTCGAATTAAGATTACTTTTGTCATCTTCATGTTGAAATTGTTATTGTTATTACATTGCGTTATTTTCATTTTATTATGTTATGTTTATTATCTTTCAGATTCATTTTATTATTTTCAATTGTTATTTGAGAGTTTTAATTTCTTCAAAAGTCTTATATAAATTAAATATTGTCAAATAAAGTCTATTATTATCAATTAAGTCTTGTATAAATTAAATAATATAAGAAAAATAATTATACTTAATAACATCATTTTTTTAACAAATAAAAATTATTTTAATAAAAAATTATTTTAAAAATCAATTAAAAATATTTTTTATATAATATAATATTTAAATTATTTTAATAATTTAAATTAAAACATAAATTTTAAAAAAATTAAATTAAAAAATAGCCAACGTTCAAAAGTTGGGGTGGCAAATCCTGACTTTTCAAAAGAACCTCAAAAGTCATGTATTTTGGGAAATAAAATAAAAAGAGGTACATTTTGGAAATATTGAGAAAAGAGAGTGTGTAATTGGGTAAAAAAACTGTCTTTTTTATGTATAGTAAAAAAAGAGAAAATGTAAACTTTTTTTAAAACCAAAAAAAAAATAGAGTGACTTATGAAATAAAATGTGGCATGGTTTAAAAATAACGTTACACTTAAATTTAGAATAATAATAATACAATATTTTCTTCAAATGCTTATTGAATTAACACACCTAAATTGAGTGACAATCAGCGAGCAGAGTGTTTTCAAATTTAAATAATGTTTATAAATAAAAAAGTAAAGAGAATATAAAACATTTTTATAATCAATAATAAATTGCAATATATCAAATAAAAAATAATCAGTTAAATGTTTTGTAACTTGTCCATTTTTTAAAAGAAAGTCTATAAAATTAGCCCAAAACATGGGAAGTGCAAGAAGTAACAACCCCATTTAGTCTTCACGCATGGACATTGTTATTAACCCCTGCCAATTTGCTATTAGCCCCTGTTGAGTAGCTTTAATTTTTTTTCTTCTTCTTAAAATACCATTTTCATAAAAATATGATTTCATTCATAAAATATACAATAAAATTATGTTTCTATGAAAATGATATTAAAATAAAAAGATTTAAAGTTAGTCGGTAAGAATCAATAGCAACCTCCGCTGCTTCACGTGAGTTTAGATCCTCTCCATTTCTTACACAAAATTGGACATCTTCGTTTCTTTTGTTAAACATATGACACGTGGTCTGTAAGGAAATGAAGGACTGGATTTAATCCGTTCACAATGCAAGCAAGTGAAACAACACTATCACTTAAGTAAATTCTTTTGCACGTTCTTTTCTTTTAAATATAATTTTATAAGTTATCCTTTTAACTCCTTAGTTCTGAAATTTATAAAAGACATTTAATTTAGTTAAATAAAAAGGATTTGGCTAGTTATTAAAACTTTTATATAATTACATTCATTATTTTAAACATAAATTAATTTTATAAAAAAATAAATTGATTATTTTAAATATTTAACACTAAATTTAATTGGTAAAGTATTATTTGAATATTGATTTTTAAATATATTGTTATCATACATTAAAAAACTAAAAATATCTTTTGATTGATTAACTAACTAAAAATATCTCTATTGTTCTTTCAATTTTAAGAATGCAAACAACATAGTAAATTTATTATTAAACTATAAAATAATGAATGAAAACTATTTATATTTTAATTTATTTTTATTATGAGTGTAATATTTTTTTATATAATTAAACTAACTCTTTCAATCTTCATACCAATTAAGGTATTGGTTTAAATAGGCTGTTAGTCTTAAATACTATATTTTTTAACTTTAAATCTTTCTTGAATTTTTATTATTATTTAAATTTAATAAAAATCATATATTTTCATAGACTAAAAAATTGAACATGTAAATAAAAATAATTCTAAAAAGTAGTATTTTAAAAAGAATTCTTCAAATAATTTTTCTCATAAAAATTGTAAGTATTTATTTATAGAGAAATTCAAAATTATAATATAAGGACATAAATTATAAATAACTATTTCTTTTATATAACTTCCAATAAAGACTTTCATGATTAAGGACTGAGTTAAGACTTAAGAAGAGAAATTGTAAATAGAACTCAGAAGATCGTGCAAGAAAAATACTATTAATGACCGTGTTGTCACTTTTATTGTGAACGAATTAAATCTCATTCTTTATTTCCTTACAAACCATGTGTCATATGATCAAGAAAAGAAATGGAGAGGATCTTATCTAAACTCCTTTCATACATGGGTGATTTGACCCAACCCTAACGCACTGTTTGGATTCATAAAGAATGGGAAGAGATAAGTGGGTAGGAAAAAGTGATTTTTTATCATTTGGAACAAAAGAAAAATTGGGATAGAGAAAAAATCAACTGTGGGACTTCCAACAAAATAAAATCTCTACTCAAGTAAGAAGAAAATTGATAGAGAGAGGAATGCATAAGGGAAATTTACTAAAGTAGCCTTGTTATTTTTTTTTAATTCACACTATAGACTTATCACTTTACCAAATTTATTTTTTGCATTTCTCCTTCAAGAGTTGTAGTTGTCAACCAAAACCACCATGCCGCTAGAACTATTGAAATCGTCGTTGTCATCCGTGTATGCCATATTTCCTTCTAAGTGACTTTGAGTTTCCTTTGTTTTCTCTTTCGGCTTTAAAACATGAAACTTATGTATGAGTGACATAAGGAAAAATGGGGTTGGGTTCCCTCGTAACCCTAGTTTTTGAAAAAAAATGTGTTTTTGTTGTTTCCATTACAACATATATATACTGTCCAAGGTCCACAAAATACATGTGGCATCCCACGTGGCACTTCCAGACACGTGTCAACTCTCATGTCAGCCTTGAAACAACAACACAAACACTCAACCCTTAGCAGTCGGACTCCCTAACTGACAGATTATCTCTAACCTATTAATATTTGAATATATTTGAATCTCTTTATCTCTTGGTAGGTAGTTAATTATCTATAAACCTACACATTATCTACAAGGTACAATTATCTACTAATTTTTATCTCTAAGCTACAATTTATCTTTAACATTATCTATAAGCTACCAGCTATTATCTATAAGTCAGGAATTATTTGCAAAGTCTATAACAACCCCTACAAACAAGGACTCATAGTTACACTCCACTTCTATAAATACCATGTTCCTTCGAACCCTCAACACATCCCACACACTCTAGCACACGAGCAAACACGCTTATGCATATTTCTCTATATTGCTTACTCGAGCCTACATTTAAGCATATACTTGATTTATTCTCTTCACTCATATACTTACTTGAGCGACATAGTCCTTTGTTTTGCAGGTTCCTCCTCCTATCCTCTTAACAAAGGTGCCTTTTAAAGTTGATGTGCGAAGTCCGAGAGTCCACTTTGGCCATGTCCACCCTGACGTGTCCAAGCTCTAGATTTTGGTAAGTACATTTGGCGGCCACCGTGGGGCTGCGGTAAACATATCCCGCAGTCTCTCGTCAACTCTTTCTTGTTCATCCATGGTTAGCACTCGATCTGGCCTCAGACGTGAGACCCCTTTCGAAGACTCCCATCCTCATCTGGCAGCTATGACAGACACAAATACTCTTAAGCAACTCCAAAACCTTACTAACGAATATGGAGCGACGCAATGAGGAGAAGATGAGAAAGCTAAAGGTTGACCACGATCAGCTAGAGGCTCATATCAAATGCCCCTACGGTGCAGAGCACTCTGCTCGCACATTGCCTGAGTGCACCCAAGGGGAATCACACCCCTGCTGCACAGTCAACACTCCAAATGACTTAAGTCTTTCCCACATGAACCATCCAATAGGGAGGACTACTCATCAACATCCCTTCATCGACCGCATAATGGAGGCAGATATACCCTTGGGATGGAAACCACTCAACCTCGAGCGGATGATGGGACCACAAATCCAGATAAGCACCTGGATGCCTTCTTGACTAAGGCGAACCTATACACTAATGACGATGTGATTCTATGTCGTGTCTTCCCAACGTCCCTCAAGGGGGCGACATTGACTTGGTACGGTGGACTCCCACCTAGGTCCATAGATAGTTTTAACACCCCCGTCAAACGCTTCAGCACCTAGTATGCAACCAACAAATCTTATCGCATGACCCCGACCGCCTTGGTCAGTCTGTAACAACCAGACGATGAGTTTTTCAGAAAATTCATGGACAGATTTTGGCGCATAGCCGTCTAGATCCAAAATCTTGACCCAGAGGTAGCGTTGCATTCCATGCTCCTCGCCCTATGGCCCGACAAGTTTGCAGATAGTTTGTGGAAAAAACCCCCGGTAGCATGGACGAGTTGCGCGAACGAGCCAAGAACTACATCCAGATGGAAGAAATGTTCATATTTAGGAACTAAGATAGGCAAGTAGGACAGAAGCGCGACAAGCAATAAGGAAACACTAAGACCGACTTACACAAATTGGACAAGAGGCACATGCCAAACAAGCGCCATCCTTTCCTAAAAGGACCCAGGTACGAGCGTTACACACCCATAACGGTCAATCACACTACAATTCTGGAGGAAGCTTAAAACTTGGAGGTACCCATCAGGCTATCCCCGATGAAACCTTCCATGTCGAGGTTAGACGCAACCAAATACTGCAGGTATCATTGTGGTATTGTTCATAACATAGAAGATTGTTGGCCCCTAAAGGACAAGATAAAAGAGCTTATACAAGTTAGGTACCTAGCCTAGTTTGTCAAAAGGTCGAACAACCACCAAGCAGGAGCAAGACCTGGAGGACACCATGAGGAGCAACATAGGAACCACAAAGCAGACAAAAGAAGAGATAGAGTAGAAGATCGAGGAAGACAGAGACACCAACAATAGTAGCGCGAGCGACAACCTCCACAAGAAAAGGAACCCGCCCAATAGATCAGAGGCGTAATCAATACCATTGCAAGAAGATTTTCCTATGAAGGAAAATCCAGCCAGTCCCAAAAATTCCATCTTCACACCATCCGGGACATCAATATCAATTTTGTTGACACACCACTATAATGAAGTCTCCCTCCTATCACTTTCATGGATAGGGACTTCAAGGGTATCAACCCCATCAACCAAGATGACCTTGTGGTTGTTTCCATTATCATTGCAAACTTCATGGTATCCAAGGTCCTCATCAACCAAGGAAGTTCCACTGATATCCTATATTGGAAAACTTTCCAGAGACTCAAGGTCACCCCCGACACTGTCTACCCTCACGTCGGTCCACTCCTTAGCTTTGCAGGCGAGAGTAGAGGCCAGAGGCTACGTGGACTTAATGACCACCTTCGATCAAGACAAGCTCTCCAGGAGCTTCACCATAAGGTATCTACTTGTTGATGCAGACACATCATATTTTTCTTTGATCAGTAGGAAGACATTTAACGAGCTTGGAGCCATAGTCTCCACACCCCACTTGAAAATGAAATTCCCTATCCTGACTG
This sequence comes from Glycine soja, assembly GCF_004193775.1. Classification (NCBI taxonomy): domain Eukaryota; kingdom Viridiplantae; phylum Streptophyta; class Magnoliopsida; order Fabales; family Fabaceae; genus Glycine; species Glycine soja. Next base: position 36,242,919 of record NC_041016.1, on the reverse strand, counting down.
GGGAAATTGTAACCATCAAGGCAGACCAAAAACAAGCATGATAGTGTTATGCATAAGCCTGAAGGTAGCACTATATCCACCCACCAGGGAGCCTTCCAAGTCTCACCCACAACGACTAAAGGCACTTAAGTCATGAACGTGGACGAAGGGCTTCCAATCCAAGCCCTGACCGTCTACCAAGCAAGCCTCCTCCGCAGCAATTTCCTCCTTTCCAAACAAAACATCATCCTTCATATCCTAGAAAAGGTCAAAGAGACCCAAATCAAGGTCCTTGGCGAAGAACCCAGCCTACCTAGGGGCCTTTTGAAATCCTTTTTCATGCTGCTCCACAGCCTCATTCTTGTAAATGAATAGTTCATCCTCAAGCTCCTTGTTGGCTTCCCTCTCCTTAGCAGCCCGCAACTGGGACTCCTCCAGCATGGACTCTGACTCCTTCAGCAGGGCCTCGAGATCCACCACCTTCTTGGCAAGCTCATCCTTCTCTGCCGCAGCATCCTCCACCTTGCCAGCCAAGTTCTTTTTCTTTACCTGCAAGTCCTTGCATCAGTTGAATAACTCATCATTGTTCAACCTGGTGTGCAGCAACTTGGCCAACATGCTGCCAACTTTAGAAGACAATTGGCGGTTCGACATTACGGCCTTAGTGAAGGTGATGGTGGTGCTAGCTACCTTAGGGCGCTCCACTCTCCAAACAGTGTGAGTAGTCGCCCTCCATTTGGCAAGTTCAGCCTCCCAAAATACCACTCTGCTCAACATCTCTTGATGTCGTTAACCATTTTCTTCAAGAATTTCCAGACTTCATTGAAGGAAGACCTTGGCAAAATTAGTAGCATGCTAAAACTCGGCTGACTTATGATATTTTTATCAAAGACCGATACAAAGCCAACCAGGTTTTTCTGTTTGGGTTTGTACCCCATGCCCCATAAAGAATCAACATCATTGGAAGTATAGATGTGATCTAGGGAAACACAAAGGTGAGAGGAGGTGGAAGTGAAAGCCAATGCAGTGGAGGGAGGGACCATTGAAGTCGAAGAGGAAGGAGGAGGCAACACAGGGGCACAGGTGGTTGCCACACTAGCATTCAATAAAGGCACAACGATGGTGGAAGAGGGAACCATAGTAGAACCAACCAAAGTAGCTAGTACACTCTCTTCACCAGTAACAGGAACGACCTCTTGAACAAGCACAAGAGGAGGAGGTGGAGGAGCAAGAGTAACAACAACAACAACATCAACAATAGGAGCCTTGACGGTCGGTGGAGCTGGAGGCACATCTTGCATGATCAAATGGCAACCCGTATCGAGTGTCAACCATGTAGCCTACCTCAGGCACAAAGGCTCATAGGGGCCTTCAAATTTTTAGGGCCAGACAGCCCAACACCATTATCTTGTTTCCTCTTTGCCAAAACAGAGGAAAGGGCACCAGAGGTGACCTCAGAAACAAGAGCAACAGGACCAACCTAACCAGTAGGTTGACCCTCTTCTCCGACAGAAGGAGCAGCAGTAGACAGTGGCACAATCCCACCCATAGGTATGACTTGCTTCACAAGGGGCCTCCAAGCGAAGTTGCCTATAATTCCTGCAAAGCAAGCAACAACAACACAAGCAAGCGTTAGTTTTGGCCAACACCAACCTCAGACACATAAGAAGACAAGGTTAGGCACTTTACTATCCAAGGCAACGAGGGGATCGCTCGCTAAGGGAAGAGACAGAATGGCCCGCGGATCGAGCGAGACCCACAATTGCTCCAAAATAGCATTATCGATCCTTTCCACAAGGGTAAACATATCCTCACCAAACAACTTGAACCTAGTAGGGTCAGACTGCCAGTAGAACGGGAAGCAAGGCTCCTCGTTCCTATTGAACATCTGTGGCAAACCATCAGCCACGACATCAGTGGCCAGGACCTTAAAGAAACAGTCCTTAAAGCAGTGAAAGACGTTTGAGTCAAACTCAAACAGCTTCCTGGAGACCCAACCAATCTTTGCCGTCAGCTTCATTTGAAAGAAAAATAAGAAGACCGACACACTAGGTCGGATGTTGAAGAAAGGGCACAAAATTTCAAAGGCCATCACCATGGCCCAACTGTTTGGGTGGAGTTGAGAAGGAGCCACATTCAAGTGCTCAAGCAAAGCACATTGGAAAACAATCAAGGGAAGAATGAGACCCAAGACCTCAAACAAACACCTATACATAAAAAAGAAGGGTGGACTACCCAATGCCGCCCTCGAGAAAGGGAAGTCATCACTTTCACAAGCCTGAATGACTAACTAGCAGGAGCCCTCAAGGCTTGCCAGCTTCACCTAGCGCTGAAGAACAGCGACACTCACCACAGAGATAAGGGAGGACTTATATTTCAAAATGTCATCCCTTACCCACTCATAGCCAGCAACGGTAGGTTGGGACGATGATGACCCAGTGCTATGGCTACGTCGCACGCGGGGAGACGCCATGACATCTTTGCCGCCACTACCTCTCCTCACTCCCCTGAAAGCAAAAGTGGGAAGGATCATAGTAACTGGGATAGGCTCCCCGGAAGCAGCAGAAGGTCGTGCCCTCCCATGAGGGTGAAGAACAGCTTCCAGTCGGACCGTCTTATCCATTCGGAAATGATTTCAAAACATGGACACCAAGGGTTGAGCAAGAGCAACAACGCTGCAAACTAGGCCAATTTTTGGCCTTCCTTGCTAAGGCATTAGCTGTTGCCCAAAATCACCAGGGGTCCTCAAACGCCGACGCCTTAAAGGACCAGCTGCTGATGGCCGAGGACTCTCTAAACTCGGCTCTTCAAGACAAAATGAAGCTGGTCGAGGACAACAAGAACCTGGAAGACCGGGTGCTTGTGTTGACAACCAAGGCCAAAGGGTTGGAGACGCGCGTTGTAAATGCCAAGGCCTTGGTTAGGTCTCAGGATGCTGAGGTTACCAGGCTTCGGTTGGCCTTGGTTGCTACTAACATGAAGACGGAGGAGGCTACTGCTGATAAGGAATAGATTCAGCAAAAGGTCTTTGATGATGTATATAATGCACATGAGGTTGGTTTCAACCACTACCTTCAATAGGTGCTCCATCTGTGAGAAGTGTCCGACCCAAGTGTGTTTGACATCAATAAAGATGTGTATAATTAGGAGCTTGTGCTGATTAATGATATCCCTAAAGAATATATTGCCCCTACACCCAAGATGATAAGAGATAACTTAGGATCTTCTTGAAAACGAGTATAAAAAGAAAAGAACTTGATCCTAACTGTGACCTTCCAGTAGAACCAAAGTTATCAAAATGAGCATAACCCTAACTGCGACCTACTAGTAGAACCAACGTTCTTAACCCAAGAACAAAGGAAAAGCTCTCACAATAGAGAAACTCTCAAATTTCATTAATCTTCAAAATCTACCAACAAAGTGTTTAAGGAGTTTATTTATATTCCTACTAATAACCCTAATTTAGGCCCAAGTCCCAATAATTAATCTAATAATTAAAAGACTTTAAAATAACAATGAAAGGTTGTGGCAACCTATTACAAGTCCAAAAATAGGCCCAAAATACAATTAAAAATGAAAATAAATCTTATTCTTCAAGTTGGCCTTAAACCATCTTCATCAATTTGTAGGAGAGTGACCCAATTAGGTGCATCCCTTAATTCACATTGGTCTTCTTTCTCTTTGATCTTTAGAATCAGGCTTTGCAATGCTTGCTTCATCCTCTTAGTCTTGGACCTTGTTATAGGACCTCCAATCCCCAGTAAAGGATCATTAGATGGGCTGGCTACACCTCCATCACAAGAGGCTAACAACTCCAATAGAGGACCCACATGCCGATGGGGCCGAGGACGAAGACCATGTAGAGCCTAGGGATTGACCTCTTTAGGTTTACATATAATTTTTGTGTAGGTTTTTTGCTTTCGTAGTTGTTGGTCTTCGGCTTATCATGAATGAAATTTCTTTTCCAAGTGTTGGCTAGCTTGTTATAATTTTAATGTTATTGATAGTAGCTCAGTTATCTTTGTGCTTGGCTAAAGAGTGTATTTGGTGGTAAAACTATAAAAGTGAATTTGCACAAGTGTAAGTTTATTTTTTAACTAAAGTGTAAGGAATGATAATCATAAGCCGTATAAATTTAATAAACTTTCAAGTTCAACTTGATCCGAGGGGGTACTTGGGAGGGAATTGTTGGTGAGTCTTTGAGTTCAATCTTAGCCGAAGAGGGCACTCGGGAGAGAATTGTTAGTCAGTCTTTGAGTTCAACCTTAGCCGAGGAGAGTACTCGGGAAGGAATTGTTAGTTAGTCTACAGATATACAAACTTGTAATCAAAGATAAAGATAAGGAGAAATTTTTATTACCAGTTGGTTGCCGGAGTGCGCCTTGTTAAAACCTCCTCAATAAAAACCCTTTCACATTTTTATAGGAATAAAAAAATGAGGTAGGAAAAAGAGTATGACACTCGTTACAAAGATGCACCTAACTATAATAGACTTTCAAATGCATGGAGTTCCAAGTCTTTAAGATGACCTTCCCCGATAATTCTTCTAACTTGTAAGCTTCATTCTTCAAATTGTGTCAGATTCTGAAGGGCCCTTCCCAGTTGACCGCCAACTTCCCATCTGAAGGCACCTTCCGAGCTTCTCTGCATGCTCTCCATAGTAGGCCACCTTCTTCAAGTTGGTAAGGGGCTAGCTTAGAGTTGAAGTGTCGGGTCATGCAATGCTTGCAGGCTTCAGTCATGATAATTGCATCTTCTCGTACTTGTTCGATTAGGTCTAGGTCTATCTGCAACGCTTCATTGTTTTTAGCCTCAACAAAGTAATGTCTTCGGAGAATGACCTCTCCTACCTCGACTGGAAACATTACGTCCATCCCATAGGTTAGCCAGAAAGGAGTCTCCTAGGTTATAGATTGTGGGGTGCACCTATATGCCCATAGGACTTCCATAAGCTTCTTCAACTGACCCAAAATTACTTTGTTAGCTGCCTCGACTTTTCTGCTGGCTCAAGGGTGCTCCACCAATGTTACCCTATGCTTGATTTTGAGGCTGCTCAAGAATTCATTGAGCTTTCGGTCTCTGAATTTTTGGTCGATGTCTGTGACCAGTGTATTCGAAATTTTGAAACGTGTAATGATATTCCTCCAAAGAACTTTTGGATGGTCTGGGTTGTAATGTTCGCTAGTTGTTCGGCCTCAACTCATTTCATGAAATAATCAACTACCACTAGCAAGAATTTCCTTTGCCCTAGAGTCATGGGAAAAGGTCCGAGAATGTCTATTCCTCAAATAGTGAACGACCAAGGTGAGACTATTTGATGTAGCTCTTCGACTGACCAATGTATCAACTTTCTATGTCTTTGTCATTGGAGGCATTTCTTCACAAAATTTGAGCAGTTTGTCCTTAGAGTTGGCTAATAGTATCCAACCCTCAAAACTTTTTGTGATCATTGTTTTCTCTCCAAAATGCAGACTGCAAACACCATCATGTAGTTCTCGAAGCACATAGTTAGCTTGGTCTTGGTCAAGACATTTGAGCAGTGGTGAGAATAACCCTCTCATGTATAATTTATCGATCACTTAGGTATACTTGGTGGCTTGCGTTCTTATTTTTCTGGCTTTTCCCTTGTTTGTTGCGAGTGTCTCATGCTTCAAGTACTTGAGTATCTCTTTTTTTTCATCCTGAAGGAGCCTCTTCCACCTGCAAGCATTCTTTTCCCGAGATACTAGGTTCGAGAACCGAATGAATAATGAATGTTTTAAGTTGCCCAAGTTTAGGGGAGGTTCTAGCCGAGCCAACTCGTCGACCTTGTCATTGTTTTCTTGTCATATATGAATCACTTGCACTTCCTCAAACTCCCCCCTAAGTTTCTCAAACGCATGGTAGCATTTCAAGAGTTGGGGGTCTTGAAAAATACATTATTTATCTGTTCGAGGGTGACTTGGGAATCGCTTCGGCACCAGACTCTTTGGCGAGTCATAGTCCAACGAGGAAAGCCTCATACTCGACCTGATTACATGTGGTTTTGAAACCGAAGCGTAATGATTGTGCCAAGGTCAAGTCGATAGGTCCTTAAAGGATAACCCCAGCTCTACTCCCATGCCGATTGGAGGAGCCATCCACATGCATCATCTATTATTCTTGCTCGAATTATGGTGGTGGAGGATGGAGCTGGTTGATGAAGTCAACTAGCACCTGTGCCTGGATAGTACCTCTTAGTTCGTAGGCAATTTCATACTCTAAAAGTTTGATTGACCACATCTTCATCCATCCTGCCAACTTGGGCTTGCGCAATCTTTGGCTATAGGGCATTTAGTCCAAACAATGATTCTATGGCTCTGAAAGTATTGGCGGAGACAACGAGTAGCATTCACAAGTGCAAGGGCTACCTTTTCCATCACCTGGTACCTCGTTTTTTATTTGTGTAGTACTCGACTTACAAAATACACGAACCTTAGCTCTCTCCCCTCTTCTTTCACCAATACTGCGCTTATGGCCTCATCTCTAGGATGGTTTGGTATTTATCTGGGTTAGCATGTATTCCCCGGTGGGTGAGTATGAAACCCCAAAAGTTCCCCTATTCTATCCTAAAGACACATTTTTTAGGGTTCAGCGTCATGTTATACTTTGAGTTGGCCGAAAACTTCTTCTAAATTTGCCAAGTAGGTTGTCAAGTTGTCATATTTGACTACCATGTTGTCTACGTAAACTTCTAGGTTTCTTCCAAGTTGACGCTGGAACACTTTGTCCACCAAACATTGATATGTTACTCTGGTGTTTTTTTAGTCTGAATGACACGACTTTGTAACAAAAGTTTACAGATTTGGTGATGAATGTCGTCTTCTCCTCGTCCATGGGATCCATCCTTATCTGATTGTAGCCGGAATATCCATCCAGAAAACTCAACATCCTATGTTCGGTTGCTCCATCGACTAGGTGGTCGATGTTCAGGAGTGGGTACACATCCTTCGAGCATGCTCGATTCAGGTTTGTGTAGTCCATACACTTCCTCCACTTCCCGTTCAGTTTCTTCACCATGACCACATTGGAAAGCCAAGTGGAGTAGTAAACTTCTATGATGAATTGGGCGGCTGTCAACTTGGCCACTTCTTGTCATACCGTCTAACACCTTTCTTCCCCCATCTTTCTCTTCCTTAGGGCTATTGGCTTTGCATCTTTACATATGACTAACTTATGACAATGAAAGCTTGGATTGATCCTTGGCATGTTTACTATAGACCATGAAAATAAGTCAGTGTACTCCTGGATAACCCATTGTATTCGGATGCGGTCATCATTAGGTAGTTGGTTTCCCAACCGAGTGACCTATCCTTCCTTAGGTCCGAGCTAGAAGGTGGACATCTCCTCTGTTGGCTTCACTTGGTTGTCACCATTTGTTCTCAGATTGAGCTCTAGTTCCTCCACTTCTTCAGTCTTTGTCCTAGCCTCTACACAATGGACAACTTCTGGGGCTTCCTCCCTTGTATGAGAACGTAACCTAAGGCTGGTTATGTAGCATTCTTTGGTCATCCTCTAGTCAGTGTGCATAGTTATGATGGTCCTGACGTTCGACATTAACTTCATCGCGAGGTGAGGGGTTGAAACAACTACGCCCAGGGCATTGAGTGAGGGATGACTGATGAGTATATTGTACGACGTGTGAGCATGCACTATCATATATCATATTTTTAGCCTTTCTTGTAGTGGCCCTTATGTCCGAACTCGGTGTAAAGCCAAATGAAGCCATTTGTCCCTACCTGTTCCCCCTGTAAAATCAAATAGCAGATCGTCATGTGGTAGGATCTCAGGTTCAGGTATATCCATTTGTTTAAAAGTGTTCCAAAACAAGATGTCGGTCGAGCTTCCTTGGTCTATAAAGGTCTTTTTAACTATGCATTTGGCTATCTTAACACTAATAACCATGGGATCATCCTGCACTAGGTCAATTGTGTTGGACAAGTGGCCTCAATAACTTAAGAGGGGGGTGAATTAAGTTTCAAAATTTCCCACTAACAAACTTTTAACCCCCTTCTAAATGATAGGCTCAAAATGCAGAAGAAGAAGCAACAATCAATTTAATAATGTTATTTAAACATGTAAGAAAAAATTGATTGCAGTAACATAAATGAGATAAGGGAAGAGAGAAATGCAAACTCGATTTATACTGGTTTGGCCACTTCCCGTACCTATGTTCAGTCCTCAAGCAACCCACTTGAGATTTTTACTAACTTTGTAAAAATCCTTTTTACAACTTTTGAACACCCAAGGAATCCCTTTCCCTTGTGTTCAGGAAACTCACAATTCAAGAGATAACCAGTCTCTTGATTACAACTTACTTTCTGAGATGAACAGAAAGATTTATCTCCTTTAGAGTGGATAATACAATTTGATGTTCCTGGATGAACTCTCAATAAATTTGCAAGTGTTTGCCCAAGAGTTGATGAGAGAGCATTTGACAATGAAGTTCTCTTAGAATATCTCTCTCTTGCTTTTCGAAGTCAGACACACATATATATAAGCCCTTCGTGCCTTTTCAAAATGGTTTGAAGAGATGTGTCTTTTCAAAAAACTTTTTCTAAAATTCTTCACTAGTAATCGATTACAAGTTTCTGGTAATTGATTACATAGTTATATTTTAAAGGGTCATGTCTTTTCAAATTGAATTTCAAGAGTTCCATTGTTGGTAATTGATTACACATCAATGGTAATCGATTACACACTCAAAATTCAAATTTCAAACCCTTTTAAGAAGCTGATTTGCAAACTTGTCTTCTGGTAATCGATTACACAGTTATATTTTGAACGGTCATGTCTTTTCAAATTGAATTTCAAGAGTTCCATTGATGGTAATCGATTACACATTCTAAATTCAAATTTCAAACCCTTTTAAGAAGCTGATTTGTAAACTTGTCTTCTAGTAATCGATTACACTGCCTGGTAATCGATTACCAAAGCCTTGATATGTTGGAAACAATGTGTTTTGAGGCAAAAGCTGATCTTGAATGAATCTTGAAGCAATGCTTTGTTTGTTGAAGCAACCTTGTCTTAATCTTGAAGTAATGCTTAACCTTTGAATGTTTATTGAAGTAATCTTGAAAGCAACCTTGTTTGATTATTCTTTGACATCATCAAAATCATGTATTCACACATTCACAAATTGCCTTTAAGTCATCTATTTTAAAGGTTATGGGCGACATGTTGGGTACTCGGTGCCAGGAGATTATATTGATTGACCGGACTTGCGAAGGTGTCTTTTTCACGCAGAGGCGATGGCCCTTTGGCAATGTTTTTTATGACCAGCCTCGATTGATCGAGGGGTTTCTCCTCTCTCTTTCTCGAGCGGCTTCAGCTCCTCTACCTTTCTGACTGACCTGCATGTTCTTGGTCCCTGCTTTAGCTAGACTCTGGTCTATTCCTTCCCTTGTGCCTGCATGACTGTAGCTTGTAGATGAACTCTTTTAGGTGGCCACACTCAATGCGTTCTTCTGTCTATTCTTTTAGGACATTGCATTCCTCCGTTGAGTGATCACGATTGTTGTGATACTGACATTGTTTTAAGTAGTCGGCTTATGGTGGGGTGTTAGCTCTCTTTCGCATAGTTAAAATATTTATAGCCTAGGCCTGATCCATGATGTGGGATCTATTAGCGATAAGGGAATGTATTGAGCATAATACAGTTCTCGTAGTGGTCGATCCCTCCTCCCGTCATCACGAGCTTTGTTAGAGTTGGGCTTGTCATTGTTTTTTTTGGCCGACACAACATCGGCCCGCACCTGGTTTCTATACTTAACCAACCCCTCCATCTGCATATACTTAGCTGCTCTCATTCATAGTTCATCGAGGTTAGATGCCAGTTTCTTGCACTGGCTGTTGACAAAAGGTCTTGGTCGTAACATTGTTGCCAAATGATGCATAGCCACTGCTTGGTCAAGGTTTCAAATATTCAATGCAACCTTATTGAAACATTCCATGAAGGTCTGTAATGGTTCCCTCTTTTCCTATCAGATGTTGACAAGGGCCATAGACGTCAAGTGGTGAGGTCGACTAGGGGCAAACTATGTGCCAAAATAGTTGACCAGGGTGTCAAATGAATCCACGGAGTTGAGGGGTAGTCACGTGAACCAATGAAGGGTCTGCCTCTTCAGTGACGTCGGAAATACCGGTAGGAGATTGCATCATCCATGGTGTACATGCTCACCTAGGTGATGTACATATCTAGGTGTTCGTTTGTGTTTGTGGTACCATCATACTTCTCAATAGTCAAGTTTTTCTAGTTGGAAGGAAGAGTCACCTCCATGATGCTAGGGACAAAGAGATTCTTAAACTACAACAATTGTCTTCCGAAAGTGTTGAGGGATGAAGGAATAGTGTTCAAATACACGCTCAAATTGGTAGCTCTAGGTAAGCTAACTGTGGTTGACTCAACTTCTCCTCTTTCAGGCAGGTTAGCCTTAGGTTGCTGCGACCTATGGGCTTCCCATAGGTGAGCATTCTTGCGTTGAAGGGTGGGTGATGACTTCTTCGGTGTGGTGCCTTTACATTTTAGAGACCTGAGCCTATAGTCTCCAAACTATTGAGGACAAGTCGATTTGGTCCTCTACGTGAATGTCTTCATTATGGTGATTAGGGTATATCTTACATAGCCCCACGGTGGGTGCCAAAATATTTCTGTCACAAATGAACGGAACACTTACCTTTACACTGAAGGGTCTTCTACTGTGTCGAAGGGACTTCTACTGTGCTGAAGGGTCTTCTCTGGTGGTTCCTTGTCGAAGTCTCCAGTGCGTGTGAGTCCAAAAAGTGAATGGATTACATGCAAAAGACACTCCAATGCTTAAGTAAGAGTTCAACTCATAGTTGTTGATGATATTTAGTGAGTATTTTAAAATGAATCAGTCCTCTTATTTAGGGGGTTCACCCTTTTTTATATTGACCTTACTACGCTTGGGGTCTATGGGCCTGCTCGTCTTGATTACTAGTTAAATAATACACCTCTTAATCCTGCTTAGGTACTTCTAGTCAAGTGATCACCCTTAAGTGGGTTTATTGACAATAATCATGGCTGAATGATACCCGTCATTTGCATATGTAGAAGGTCGAGACATACTGTACTAAATATGGATATGTGGCCGAGATGATAGTTAGTTTGGATGCATTAGGTGTTCTTTCTACCTGATCGAATACTTTATCCGATATATGATTATTGCTTTATGCTTGTTGAAGTGATGTTTGCTACTTGGCTACAACTTAAAGTTCACAAAGAAAACTTTAATTATGTAGAGTTTATCATTATGTAGAGTTTATCATGGAGCTATTTGATGTTTTTTTTTTTAAATTTCAAAGGGTGCTAGAATTGTTGGGTGGATAGATACATAAGTGAAGGAATTGATAACTTTGTTTTTTTTTTCTTTTTTTTTAAAATGAAAGTATCTTGTGAGAAAATTAGAATGACTAACTAATAAGTTTATTTCTTTTTGAACACCTTGTGGCAACCCAAAAATAGTTCACAAGACAAAATATAAACAATGGATTCACTCATTTGTTTTTATAGATACATTTTTGATAAAAAAATATTTTTTTATATTGAAACTGAATATAATCTTATTAGGATAATAATTTCTTTCCACTTTTCATAAATTATGACATTATTTATTATTTATAAAAATATTATATAATATATATACAAAAGATAAATATGTCTTTTTAAAAGATCATTTTCTTCCTCTTTACTCTTCTATTCAACCAAGTAAAAGAAGATAAAATTTAACTTTACTTTCTCTTCTACATTTTTCAATCGAAACATTTAAAAAATCTCTTTATTTTCTATTAATTCACTCTTTTCTCCTGCTTCTTCCTGTACTTCTCTCTGTATCCAAACATAGGGTACAACAATCCAAAAGATTACCGGGTCGGATCCACCCACGAGTCTCACTCCTTCCTTTTTCACATTTCAAACACACGCACACCAGTAAATTGAACACTCGAGGAGGGTGTGAAGAAAGAGGTGCCCCATAAGCAAAGCCATAGTAGCATAATAGCAATGCCTCAAGAACGACAATGCGCAATTCAAAGTTGTGTGCAGCGTCTCTTCTCATAGCACGTACCAAGTCCCTCCAACTTCACCATCACCGCCACGTGCGTCACTGCTTCCCCTTCTTCTTCTTAAACCGCAATCCCACTCTTCAGGTTTCACCCTTGGCTCTCTTCCTTGTGCAACGCGAAATCACTCATCACCACGCGCCTCTTCTCCAGCTACTACTCCCTCGAACAGTTCTCTGATGACGAATACGACTGCGACTTCGAGAACCAACAGGTTTTTCTTTTCTCTCCTTTTTTTTTTTTGAATTTTATAGCTTTTTAATATGTTTAGATATTTGGGTTTGGTGGAAATGATTTTTTATATTGTTGTTTAGATATTTTAAGTCTGGTTTGTGTGGTTATGTTAATACGTTTTAATCGCATCATGTGTTGTAGTGAAATATAACGATGACTAGAATTTAGTGGATTATGAAGTTTTATTCGCAACGTAACAGGTTAAATAATTTTTTAGTACCTATTTTGAAATTTTGGGTTATCAGAATGTTTTCTGCTTTTGAGAACAAACAGTTTTTTTTTTTCTTCAAATGATTTATGTTTAGGCTTTTGAAGTGGGGTTTGTGATGATGTTTGTTCTGTAATTTTTTTTAGTTGTTTGAATTAAACTGAAATCCAGTTGACAATATGGGGAGAAGCAACGCCCTCTCTAACACGGCACCTCCTAACATATTGTCTACTATACTATTGGTTAAAATTTATTGGAAACTGCAAAATCATGAGATTCATTAAATAAGAAGTGAGATCCACAGAAATTCGTAATTTTCATTAAATTTCGGCCAATAGTATAGAAGTGTTCAAAAGAGTGGGTTGAAGAGTGTTCCTAGAATTTCTCAAAATTCAATTTATTGGCTAAATTTTTTTTGGCTACCTAACAAGTTATGGATATGTTTTCTGCAATTGCAATTCTGTAATAATAAATACTACCTGTTTCCAAGTTATGGGTTATCACGAGTGTATGCTTAGACCCTTGAATTGAATATGGAATGAGATTTATGCCTAATTTGGGTAAACTTTAAATCTTCAATCTATTGTTCTGTGTTCAGTAGCTTCTGGAAAGTGAAAACCATGACCAGCTCTGGTATAGAGGGCTACTATTTCTAAGAAAATTTAATGGTTCTTGTAGGCATCATCTACGGTGGCCAATGTTGATGACTGGAAATGGAAACTCAGCATGCTGCTTCGCAGCAAAAATGACCAGGAGATTGTATCTAGAGACATAGGCCATGTAGAATGAGAGAAAAAAAGACTCATTGCTTTATGCATCTTTACTTAATTACTGTGATCGACTTTTAATTATTACTTCACGCTTTTAAATGAATCTTTGTCCTTTCTTTTCAATCATTGATTGGTAATTTGGTATTGCCATTTATCGCAATGCACACAGTGAGTTGTTTGGAAAAGTGGTTGTTGCTAGCAAGGTGCCTCTTCCTAACTACTGTCCAGATTTGGATGACAAACGTCCACAAAGAGAGGTAATAACTTGGGTGGGACCAGTGGGTATGGAACTTCAACTTATACCAGGATTGCTGTCATCCTAGAAAAATAATCCTCCTACATTCCATTGTCACAGTTGGTGATTCCACTAAGCTTGCAAAGGAGGGTTGAGGTGAGGGTTTGTTGCAGGAATACCTTGATAGACTTCAGCTGAATTCTGCAAAGACAACTGATAGCCTGGATGATTTGAACTCCACTAATCAAGTTAAAGATATAGACATGGATGAAAATGCTGATTCTTTTGTGGATGAATCTGTTATGGAAAAGGTTCTCCAGAAGAGGAGTTTGAGGATGCGTAACATGCAAAGAGCTTGGCAGGTTTTGTTTGATTTCTTGAATTTTCCATTTGGATATTGCATTTGGTATCACATGTGCTTGGAATGGAATAGTAATGATCAAGAGTGTGTGACTGTTGGTTTATTTTTTGTAATTTGTTAATTTTCTTTTCCATTCCAATTTCATATCCAAACTATGAGTTAGTCTGGTTAGTTTTTTAGGTTGGCCAATGACCACTGTTATGTTCTTCATTGCCCAGCCCTTTTTGTAGCCTGTTATTTGCCAGTCTTAGTTTTGTTGTGTTGTATATGGAAAAATAACAACTTCCCTTTCCTTTTGTCATACTAAAATTGGTTACTTGGTCATATTGCTGCTGTCTTCATGGCTGAGACCATTTATTGCAAGCTTATGTTATGGCAAATGGAAGAGCTTCGTCTTAATTGCTATTCTAATAGTTTGTAAACATTGCATATCCATGATTTATCTGTAAGTTTGGCACTAGAAGGCTTTCCAATTTTGATATTTGCATGTCCGTGCTCAAAGTGTGTAAATGAAGTTTGACAACTATGTTACGAACTAATTATTTTACTGGAGCTGCTTTTGTAATTCCATTTTATGAAGTAGAAGGTTCTTGCAATAATTCATGTTTGCTGGCTTCAAATTATATATATTGTACTTTTTTATGTATAGGAATCTCCTGAGGGCAGGAAGATGCTGGAATTCCGGAAGTCTCTACCATCATTCAAGGAGAAGCAAGGTTTACTTGAAGCTATAGCACATAATCAGGTATACTTGCTAAATGTGTTTCATTAGATGTCTGCTTAGCTATCAGCATGTCTTTAGTTTTTTGGACCTTGAAAACCAAACACTATATGGACCATCCCTAATCCCACAATTTTTTTTTGTTACCGTGTTATTGATACAGGGCATTCACCGGCTTTGCTGATGACTAATCTTTGTCGGAGAATCTTGCTGGTCACCTTTGGTGGGGTTCTCTCCTTCCAACCACGTTTTTCCGTCTACAAGACTTGAACAGTTGAACCCAAGACTTTGCTTCCGGGGGATTGAGTCCACTACCACAAGGTTTTAGGACTTCATTATAAACTATAAATACCAAACAAATAAGAACAGAAGAATGAAACTGGACTTGAACACTTATTCAAATGATGTAAAATCTAAGATCAATTACAATTCTTGGTGTTTTTCTACCAAACTAGCAAGGACTACCATCAACTGAAAAGTAGGTAAAAATAAAATTAAGCTGAACTGGAGGAAGAGGATGCAGAAGTGTAAGGAAGAAGAAAACTGCAAGTAGAAAACCAAAACAACTTAGAGATGTTATGGTTTTTTGCTTTTAAAAACTATAAAAGAGATTAGTTTTGAAATCAGTTGTCAAAAACTACACTTAACGAACAAGTTTTTTACTTTTTAAAACAAAACAGTTTTCAAAAACAAGAAACCAAAAAAGCCCTTGGGATACACTAATGAGTCCTTGAAATCAACACTACACCCCATGGAAAAATTGCACACAAACCACATCAAAATTAGATCACATTTTCTATTTTTTTGGTATTTGTGCATGTTTTATTGGTCTTTTCATGTCCTGTGTCAAAGATTTTTTAAAATTGATTTACAATCCTTCCTTTTGCCCCCTCCTTCTTGAATGATCAATTTGGTATTTTTATTGACTTAATATTCATAGATGCTAAGTAGTAAGTACTTGTATAATTTTTCATCATGGTGTGAATCTTTGTGATGAGCAGCAGGTTGCTTTCAACGGCTTCACACCCATTTATAGTTATGCCATTTTATTGAATTTTACTTACTGAACTTCAACCTGCCCTTATTCTAACCGTGCTACTGGGTCTAATTGTCTGTGGTTTTCCAATAGAAATGAACTGAATGCCACGAACTCTGTTAGCATTATGTATTCATAATTGATACCTTATTTTGATGAATAATGATCTAGGTGATTGTTGTATCTGGAGAGGCTGGCTGTGGTAAAATCACTCAACTTCCTCAGTATGTATTAGAATCAGAGATAGAGTCTGGTCGTGGAGCATTTTGTAGCATTATTTGCACACAGCCTCGAAGGATCTCTGTTATGGCAGTGGCAGAGAGAGTGTCAGCAGAGCGAGGAGAGCCTCTTGGTGAAACAGTAAGCCCTGTTTTTCTGGAAATGGACAAAAGAACAAATGCATGTAATAGTACAAAAAACATGGGTGCAAATATTAGTATTCATGAAGAAAATAAAAGATTCATAAACTACTTTTTTGCTCTTGAATGGGATTTTAAAATTTGGAATATTTTTGTTCTTGCTGCTATACCACAACAGAGGTTTTTTGATAGGTTGGCTTCGAAGTTCGACTAGAAGGAATGAAAGGAAAAAACACCCATCTGCTATTTTGTACCAGTGGTATATTACTTAGAAGGTTGTTGAGTGATCGAAACCTGACTGGTATAACCCATGTTTTTGTTGATGAAATTCATGAAAGAGGCATGAATGAAGGTAGATTCCTAACGGACAATCTAACATCAGTAATACCTTATATAATGCTAAAGAAGTGTCTTAGAAGACTTATGCTTTCCACTGTTGGTTTTTGTTCTTCTCAGACTTCTTACTGATTGTGTTAAAGGATCTGCTTCCACGCTGTCGTGATTTAAGATTGGTTTTAATGAGTGCCACCTTGAATGCTGAGCTTTTTTCGAATTATTTCGGAGGTGCTCCTACATTTCATATTCCGGTAAGACAGTCCTTTAGTTTTTAGTGGAGGATTTGTTTGTTTTGAAAATTGAACTTCAATTATTCTGAATGTTAGATGCCTAAATGACTATATGCAATTAAATGTTCATTAGTGTTGGAATTCAAATTATTGTATGCCAATTTAAATTATTGTGTGTGCATGGGGTTGTGGTGGGTGCGAAGGTAGGGTAATTGGGTGGATGAATGTGTACATGCAATTGTATTAACAAACCTTTGCTTGGTCTTTAATGCATTTAAGAGAATTTTAAGCTGCTATATAGTTCTATTTTCCATTCTTAATGGTCAAACTCAAAATTCATGTGTCATAATTCCTAATGTGTATTGTTATTGTTTGCATATAGCCTACTAAACGGTAGTTCAGCCAGAGTGCCCAACCCCACGCTGTGGAAATTGGACCTTAATTTTGAATCTTTGATGTGCAATGTAACATTCCATTTTTTTTCGTAAATAAATTTAAAAAGCTTTTTAGTAAAAATAAATAAATAAATAAATATAGAGCAAATAAAAGGCTGAGTATCCTAGGTATAAATAGCTATGTTAAGTCAGGTGCCTCCTCTTCGCCTCATTTTTGTTTTTTCTCTTTTCTTCTCTCAAAACCCTCTCTTCTTCCCGCAGATCACCAAACCTATTTTAGAAAAACGACGATCTCGGACTCATTCACTGTTGGATCGTCGTGAAATTTAAGCACCAGGTTCGCAACCCAATTCTGAGCATTCTGACTGCTGGGAATTTCGATAACATGTCTGAGCTGAGAGAAATATCCTTCACATCGTAGCCTTTTCCTTTCCCGTAGAAACCTAGAGTTGTCTAGGTAAAATTACGATCCCGGTTTTGTTAACCGTTGGATTGTCGTGAAAATTTGATATGTTGTTCCCGATCCAATTCCGCACACCTCCACCGTTGGGATTTGCAAAACAATGTCTATGGAGGGAGAAATGTGCATCGCACGAAGCAGTACAGAATGAAGGCTTCAATCCCTTCTCTTTCTTTCTAACGTTTGAGAACTCTATCAAAGCAATCAAAGGAAAAATTGAGGAATCTTAGAAAATTCTTAGAGATGCCGCTATCGCTTTCAGAAGACATGCGAGTCCGCTTAAAGGTGAGGGATGAGTTATTCACAATTGGAGATTAGTGAAAACATTTGTAGGGATCCTTAGAGTATTAATTGGAATGAATTTTGGGGTGTTTCTGCAATTTTTATTTTGTCCTTATAATTATAACTGTGAATTATATATGTTTGATGAACCATTTGATGTCCCAAAGAGAAATTGTTGTGAAATTAATGTGTTCTTGTGTTGAGTGTGAACCCTTAAAAAAATTGAGCTCTTTTTATTAACTTGAATTATATTCTAAATATTATTATTTTTAATGACTTATTTTATATGAATTATTATCTTATTATATATTTTTTTTCCACGATGATGATCAATATGTTGTGTGTATATATTTATTACAATAATAAAATAATAAATTAAATAAAGTTGTAAGGTTAATGCTTAGTGATAATTTCTTTTGATGTAACATTAAATTAATTATTATAAAAACTCTTTTGATTAAAAATAATGTAACTTGATTTACTATATATATATATATATATATATATATGTTTTGTGTCATGCAAATATGATTATTGCGTAATGTGATTATGAGTTATGAGATGTTAAATTGTGGAAATAATATTTGGTTGCAAATAAGTGTGTGTGTTTAACACTTATGTGACAATGATTACGTTGTGAGCTGTGAATTATATAATAACCCGACCAATGTTGATGTGCACTGTTAAAGAGAAATTGTAGGTTTCTTAGGAACCTGTGTTAAATTGTAGCGCAATATGTTAAACATGTTTGAAAACACGAGTGTGAGGTCGTGAGTATTGTATAATTCATGAGCAGTGTCTATGAATGAAATATGTGATGAATTGTGGAATAACGTGTTGCTTTGAGATTATAGTATTGTTATTGAGATTATACCATTGTGATTGAGATCAAGTGTATGTGATAAACTGAGTATGCACGTGATTGAGATGTTGTGTGTATTGAGTTATGAATTATGAATTATACAATCACACGACTATAAGTTCCTTTAAGGGTGACGAGTTAATGTGAAGTCCCTTTTAGGGCGACGAGTTAATATTAAGTCCCTTTAAGGGCGACGAGTTAATGCTAAGACCCTTAAAGGACAACGAGTTAAAACTATTTTGAGAACAATTGAGGAATCATGTGTTTTGTACAGTTCATAGATAGAGTCTGTGTGATAAAATGATTTTAGGGGTTGGACCTGAATCAGGAGGGAGAGGCCCTGACGGACTCTTCGGAGTGTAGGCCTTGGGGGTCACCGGGTTTGAGTGCTCCTTTAAGCCTATACTGATCTCATATGGTTGGAGCATTCTTGCAAAACATCGTGACATTGACTGGTCTCCTTATGATCTTACTTAGTGAGAGTGACCTGACAAATCCATTGTGTGGTGTGTCTTGTTATGTACTCCTAAGCGTCCCAGGGTGATTTTTCACTGACATGATACCACATCGCATATAGGATTGAGTCTTAGCATAACTGTTGCATACACTTGCTAATTGTTTATTATGAAATTGATGTATTATTATGTCTTGATCATAGTGTGTGATTCTTGTGTAATGTGATTGATGATTGAAGATTGAAAGGTGAATTTTGAATGACAAAGTGGTGAAATTATGTGAGTTATATTTAAGTAAGTTTTATTTTGTTTATATGATATGTGTATCTAGTTGTCTTGCTTCTCTATTAGTTAGGAATGTGATAACTCACTCCTTGTGTGTTATTTGTGTTTGAATCCTGTGATGATCTTGAACTTTGTGTTCGGGGGAGCAGATGACTAGGTGAATCGCTTTAAGGAATCTTATGTTGAAGAACGTCAGAATACAATGCTCTGATAGGATGTGATAGTGGGACATAAGTTTTTATATTAATTGCATGATGTTAGTCTATTTTATTTTATCTCACTGATTTAACAAAATATTTTTGTAAATTTTGACGGCCTTATTTTGAGCCGAATATGTTTTAATAAGTTTTAATTGATAATAGTGAAGTGAATGTGAACCTTTTATCCGTGTGAATTTGGTTACCGATATTTTTATATATTTTGTTTATTTATATATATGTCAGGGTAGAGGGTGTCACATGCAATCTATTGCCAAGGACAATAAAATGTTATCCAGTAGCATCCTTCCCCCTCTTAGCCTTAGTTGTCACAAAAAGTGACTATGTGAAGCCTATATCTCAGAAGAACAAGAAAGAACTATCTTGTGCCAATTAAATTGCACATATGCCATATGTAGTGAGCTAGTGTGGGTTTGAAGCCTTTGTTTCAAAAGAATGAAAATAGAGCATGCAACCAAATAACCAAATGGGGTACGTAGAGTTCTTGAGTGATTGCATGAAGTCCTTGTTTCAGAAGAACGAAATCAAAGCAATAGAATATTCAAATAACATTTTTATCTTCTACGACTTTTCAACTTCTCTGATGATAATTGGGGAAAGAGGGAAAAAAATAACAAGTTGTTAAATCTTGCAATTTGTATCATTGGTATTGAATCACTCCAATTCTTGCATTTATTGAATGATTCAGAGACATCTTTGATTCATCATATGGCACTTGCCACTGTCTTGCTGAATGGCATTGAATCATGGGATACATGTCATTTTAATAGCTCAGTCCATTTTAAAATTTAGGAGGCATGATGCTCATTTATAACTTTTTCTGATACAATAATGTAACTTAATCTTTTCTTGTAAGCTTCTTTTACTGTGTTTGCAATGCTATTCGTAAGACAATGTGATTTGATTTCTTTTGTTCATTGCCCAGGGTTTCACCTATCCAGTTAGAGCACACTTTTTAGAAGATATTTTGAAATGACCGGATATAAATTGACTTCCTTCAACCAAATTGATGATTACGGTCAAGAGAAATTGTGGAAGACACAAAAGCAACTAGCACCACGGAAGAGGAAAAACCAGATCGCTGCTCTCGTTGAGGTATGCAGCTACCTTAAAAATTTGACCTAAATATTGACATCTAAGTTTAATTGATGCTTAAGAACTTCTTCTCTTCATGATTTTCAATGTGTTTGTCACTTTGTTCATTGTGGTGTTAGTGCAATCTTGGAAGTTGCGTAGGTTTTGTCTGAAAATGTATGTAGGAAAAAAATATTTAATATTGAAAATGCTGATCAAGTTCCTGAGAGGATTTAGTACTAATAGTCACATATAAATAAGATAGAAATATAGGTATGTTCACCTCCCTGAGCCAATATCAAAGTGATATGAGGATGAGAGGGGATGGTGAACGTACATAAAAGGATCTCTTAAGGTTTTTATCCATTGGTTTTAGATCCTTTCATCATCTGTCAACCGCAAAATGAGTGGCGTGGGTGGTGATGTCAGCATTGCAATTTGCAGTGTTTGCCTAGCACTATTCACAGGGTTAGTGCACAACCAACTTGGATGGATGCTAGGGCTGTGGGGCATGATGGTATGTTATCCAATTGCAAGATATGGGACTTGAATCCCACCCATAATGGAAATATGAGTTTCTGGTGTGGGGTTTATACCCTCCAACTACAATAGCTAGCTTTCATGGTGTGGTGCTCCCAAGGTTCTTATCAATTAATATCATAGCCTTTTACTATGTCTCAGCTGCAAAATGAGTGGTGTGCTGGCGATGTTGGCATTGCAATGTTCACTCGAAAGGGCTAGTGCACAGCCTGCCAGTGTGGGTGCTGTCGCTGTGGAACATTGTGGGATATCAGGATCTTATTTGCAAAGTATGAGACTTGGGTCCCAAATTGGAAGTATGGGATTTTATTAGTGTATTAAGTTTTACTTTATGATTCAGTTAGAGCAGCTGTTATTCTGTTAGAGCAGTTATGATTCAGTTAGAATAACTGTGATTTTGTTATTTTTGTTATTATGTTATTTTTGTTACTCTGTTAGAGTGGTAACTATGGTTAGTTAACTGCCTTAGTCAGGTTAAGTGTAACCACATATGTTTTCTCTATAAATAGAGAAACAAAATAAGTTGTAACTGACTTTTCATTCTGAATCAATAATAATATCTTCAATCTCTCTTCTTCTTTTTCTCTCTCTCAAACTCTATAATGGTATCCAGAGCTTGAGGTCTATTCATGGTGACAAATCAGAATTCCACTTCCGCTACTCCTTTTCATCCGATTTCTCAGAAGTTAGATAATTCTAACTTCTTGCTGCAGAGGCAACAGGTAGAACCTGGCATCAAGGCTCGTACACTTCAGCGTTTCGTGGCAAGTCCTCAGATCTCGATGCGCTTTCTCAAAGAGGCAGATTGTGAAGGTGGAAATGAAAATCCAACATACTCCGATTGGGAACATCAAGATCAGATTCTCTTGTCGCGGCTCCAATCGACTCATTCAGTTTCAATCCTATCTCGAATAATTGGATGCACTCATTCATATCAACTTTGGGAGCAGATCCATGAGTATTTTCAAAAGCAAACAGTGCGAAAGTTAGGATACTTTGAACAGAACTCAGAACTACAATGCTTGAGCCAAAACAATGCGTGAGTTTCTTCTGCGCATAAAATACATAGTCGATGCGCTTGGATCGTGTGGAGATCCTGTTCTTCCCGTGAACACAATGATCTCAGTGATTGAAAGTAAGTTCAAACCACTTCCGATTGGAGAAGTAGAGGCACTGCTGCTTGCACATGAGGCACGCATGAAAAAGTTTTAGAAGTGCTTTGCCGATTCACCTTCGATTAATGTTGCTCAAGGTTACATTTCATCTTCGAATTCTTACAATTCATCCTTGAATAATTTCAATTCACAAAATCGATCCAATTATTTAGGAAATTGTGGTGGCTTCAATCGTGGCAGTGGCTACTGTCGTGGAGGCAATGATTCTGACTGCAGCGGTGGCTATAGTCATGGAGACAATAACTTTGGCCATGTGGAGGTCGTCGTGGCGGCGGCATTGGCCATAGTCGTTATGCAAATTTTCAATGCCAAGTTTGCTTCAAATTTGGTCACACAATAGCGGTGTGTCATTTTCGCTATGATTCTGATTTTCAGCCAAACGTGTCTTTCACTCTGATGGAACCAATGTTTCAAAGCAATTCATCGAACACCTTTGGTTCAGAATAGAATCAGGGAACTAATTCTCACAAAGACTCCCAACCTAGTGCAATGCTGGTTATTTTGAAAATCAAGATCCTAACTCTACTACTTGGATACCTGATTCTGGTGCATCCTTCCACCTAACTGGAGAGTCTCAAAACATCCAGCAGCTTGGTCCATTTGAGGGGTCAGACCAAATATACATTGGTAATGACCAAGGCCTTTCTATTAAGTCTTCTGGTTACACTATGTTTAATCCTAGAGTCTCTTTGTCCTTAAAACAATTATTACATGTACCTGCAACCACTAAAAACTTAATCAGTGTCAGCAAATTTACTAATGATAACAATGTTTTCTTTGAGTTTTATCCTAACCATTGTGCTGTGAAATCACAGGGAACCAATGAAGTCCTACTTCAAGGTTCACTGGGTCCTGATGACCTCTACATATTTCCACATCTTGCACTCAAAGACTGCCTTAGCCACCTGCTTACTTTCAAATTCCAGTGTTGATTCTGCTGTTACTTCTGTTTATAGTTGTTCTAATACACAAATTTCTGATTCCATTGTAAATCCAGTTTGTGATGTTAAAACAACACCTAGTACTAAGGCTTGTGTTTAATCATTGTAATATACCCATAGTTAATAAAACTATGTTCGAATTCTGTGCTGCTTGTTGTGTTGGTAAGTCACATAGACTTTAAACTGTATACTCTGTTCCTCTTGAACTTATATACAATGATTTGTGGGGACCATCTCATATTTCATCCTCAAATGGTTTCTTTTATTATATCAGCTTTGTTGATGCCTATTCTAAGTTCACTTGGATCTATTTTCTTAAAAATAAATTAGAAACATTTTTTGTTTTTCAGCAATTTAAAACCATGGCTGAACTCCAATTTGATACCAAAATTAAGAGTGTTCAAACAGATTGGGGAGGTGAATTTAGACCTCTTACCTCATTTCTTCAAACCTATGGGATCATTCACAGGCTAATTTGCCCTCACACACGTCATCAAAATGGTGTTGTGGAAAGAAAACACATGCATATCATTGAGTTAGGCCTCACTCATCTCAAACAAGCTTCTCTCCCTTTAAAATTTTGGGATTTTGCCTTCCAAACCGCTGTTAATTTGATAAATAGATATCCCATTGCCTCTCTTAAATTTCAAGTTCCTTATATTGTTTTGTTCAACAAGTCACCTAATTACAATTTTTTGAGGAACTTTGGATGCTCTTGCTATCCTTTTCTTAGACCTTATAATAAACACAAACTTGATTTCAGGTCACATGAGTGTTTGTTCCTTGGCTATTCCACTTCTCACAAAGGCTACAAGTGTCTCTCTCCTAATGGTAAATTATATGTTTCCAAAGATGTTATCTTCAATGAGCTTAAATATCCTCACAATGATCATTTTCCATCTTTATCCAACTCTGTCACTTCTTCTAAGAGTGATTTTTTACCTATTGCTCATATTCCTCTTGTTTCACCTTCTTCTAATGAACCCACTCCTTCTTCTCAACATGCTGAAACTAATTCTACTTTTTTAAGTGTTGATCCCTCTACATCCCTTAATACTGAATTCCCTAATTCTCAAAATGTCACATCATCTTCTCCTCATTCAAATGCTGAACCAAATTCTGTTACTAATGAACACTCTAACACTGTTTCTGACTTAAACTGAAATCCAAGTGAACTGTCCAGTACCTCTTCTTCTTAGTCTCACACTGTCAGTTCTCCTTCTTCTAATCCTGTTCTTCCCTCAAAATGTCCATCCTATGCAAACCAGATCCAAGTCTGGAATTGATCAACCTAGGCTGCATCCTTCATTGTTTTTGGCACATTGTGAACCTAAGACCGTTAAACAGGATCTTGCTGACCCTCAATGGTTTGCTGCTATGAAACAAGAGTATGAGGCTCTTCTTAACAATAAAACTTGGGATCTTGTTCCTCTTCCCAAAGACAGACAAGCTGTGGGTTGTAAGTGGGTCTTCAGAATTAAGGAGAATGCTAATGGGACAGTTAACAGGTTCAAGGCTAGGTTAGTGGCTAAAGGATTTCATCAGGTTCCTGGTTGTGACTTTAATGAAACCTTTTCTCCTGTGATAAAACTTGTTACCATCAGGCTGATTATCACTCTTGCTATCACTGATAAATGGGATTTGTTCCAGCTAGATGTCAATAATGCCTTTTTAAATGGCCATCTTGAAGACACTATCCACATGCAGCAGCCACAAGGCTTTGAAAGTTCAGATAAAACCTTGGTTTGCAAGCTATAAAAAGCTTTGTATGGCCTTAAACAGGACCCAATACAGTAGTTTGATAGGCTCAAAGGAACTCTTTTACAGCTTGGGTTTGTAGCCAGCAAGTGCGATCCTTCGTTGTTTGTTTGTAAAGACAAATGACACATTATCTACATTCTTGTTTATGTAGATGATATTATTATTACTGGTACCTTCAATGTTATAATTCAGCAACTCACCACCAAGCTACATTCCAATTTTTCTCTTACACAATTGGGAAAACTTGACTATTTTCTTGGTATAGAAATCAAATCTGTGGCTGATGGGACTATTCTACTGACTCAGCAAATATATCAGAGATTTACTTCAGAAAACCAAAATGGCAGAAGCACAGTCATTCCTTCCCCTATGACTACTAATTGCAAGTTAACCAAAGCTGGCTTGGATTTATTCAGTGATCCATCTCTCTATAGGTCTGTTGTTGGTGCTCTCCAATACACAACCATTACAAGGCCTGAGTTAAGCTATGCTGTGAACAAGGTCTGTCAGTTCATGGCTAATCCTATGGACTCTCATTGGACAGCTGTTAAACGCATTCTAAGGTACCTCAAAGGCTCTATTCATCATGGTCTGCATTTCAAGGTTGCAGCTTCCTCTCAGCCTTTTACTATCAAAGCTCTGTGTGATGCTGATTGGGCCTCGGATCCAGATGATAGAAGGTCTACCTCTAGTGCAGTGATTTATTTTGGTCCTAATTTGGTCTCATGGTGGTCCAATAAACAAATTGTGGCTAGATCTTCCACTGAAGCTGAATACAGGAGAAGCTTGGCTTAAGCCACAACTGAAGTTACATGGATTCAAACAAATGCAAAGAATAGGACCTCGGTCCGAAAATGCACCTCGACCATACAAACCTCGAGAACCACCAGAGTCACCAGTTTTATAAGCATTTGGATGCAAATAGCCTTGAGTGTAGTTTAACAAAGCGGAACTCATCTCCTGTGCATCTCTGTTGTAGCGCGTGAGTCGAGTTTCGTGACCATAGAACAAAGCTTCAATTTTTGCTATGGATGGAGTGCGCTTTTTGCTTTCGATAACAGAAACCACCAACGCGTAATTAGATGGTAGTCCTTCGATGAGCGCATCAACGTATTCCTCATAACGAACAGGAACACCAACGCTAGCAAGTTCATCAACAAACCCTTTGATTTTGTGCAAGCACTCCTCAATCGTCTTGCCATCAAGAGTAACTGCTCTCATCGCAGTGCGAAGCTATTGCGCACGGAATTTCGTTTGAAGACTAAACTACTCGTGAATTTTACCCAAACTTGATAGGAATGATTTGAGCCAAGAACACGCAATAATACCGATTTTGAAAGAGTGGATTGCAGCCATAACAGGAGCGTTTGATCCTTCGTAATCAGGGTTGACGTGATCATCAATTCGATCGTCCTCTGTGAGGTAACAAGGAGGAATAACTGGATTGACAATAAAACGTTGCAACCTATGTGATTTAATAACTAGTACAATGTGTTGATGCCAATGAAGATAGTTAGAATCATCAAGTTTTTCAGCAATGGAGTTGGGAAATGACTGAGAAACTGAATTCGAAGGAGCGAAAGCCATGAACGCAGAATACTGGACCTTGCAAAGGAAGCACGATTACGAAAAAATGGCTCTAGATACCATGTTGAATAGACTGAGAGAGGAGAGAAAAGAGAGAAATCTGAAGAAAAGTGAAACTGATTTTTATTGATCTGGAAAGTTAGTCAAAGCTAACTGCCCTTACCATCATACTACAACTGTTTATCACTAGATGGGTGCTGTTAGCAAAAGCTAACAGTCCTCACATTTAGTTTACAGAACTGTTTTTATAGTTGTACAATAACATACTCTAATAAAACTCAATGTCATTGAGTCCATTTTGGATTCTTAACCCTATGTAGTTTGAGGGGGTATTAGTGTATTAAGTAAGTTTTACTTTATGATTCAGTTAGAGCAGCTGTTTTTCTGTTAGAGCAGTTATGATTCAGTTAGAATAGCTGTGATTCTGTTATTTGTTATTCTGTTAGAGCTGTTATTCTGTTAGAGTAGTAACTATGGTTAGTTAACTGCCTTAGTCAGGTTAAGTGTAATGTCATCTGTTTTCTCTATAAATAGAGAAACCAAATCAGTTGTAATTGGCTTTTCATTCTGAATCAATAATATCTTCAATTTCTCTTCTTTTTCTCTCTCTCAAACTTGAGATTTTGATGTGGGATTTATATAGCCTTGGACTCTACAACTACAATGACTAGCTTTTGTATTGTAGTTCTTCTAAGGTTCTTGCCAAAACCCCATTCTTATGAGTTTAGAAACGATGGAGCATCAACTTATTCTTCATCTTTGGTGTATAGGACCAAGGGTAGGGAAGGAAGTGAACAAATGGAATAAAGTTTAATGAAGGTAGAAAGAAATATATTGTTTATCATCTCAATTGGTGCCAAGACAAATTGTTTATCCTCAATCTTGGCCACCAATCTTTTTCATCACGACAGTGATGGCATAGAGTGATTATATTTTTTAATTACATTTAAGTTTAAAACTCTTAGTGTTGCCTTGAAGAATTTAGATTCTCTTGTTTGGCCTGAGTTTCTCTTTCGAAAGCAAGCTGATACCCTGATGTTGCGCCTTGCTGCATGCTTATTCTTAATTGTTTGAAAATTGAAACTAGGGATGTATATTTATTAGACTTCAATTCATAGTCGATAGTAAATAAATGTGTCTTGTTTTGGAATATTCTGCAATTCCCTAATATATCTAAAACTAAAGTCTGCTGAAGTGCAATATATTGGGAAAATGAATTTCTTACTTTCATTCTGTTGAACAGGATGCTCTTTCTAAATCAAGCTTTGAGAAATATAGCTCCAAGGCACGTGAATCACTAGCATCTTGGGCACCTGACTGCATTGGGTTTAATCTCATTGAGGCTGTTCTATGCCATATATGTCGGAAGGAACGACCGGGTGCTGTCTTAGTATTTATGACTGGGTGGGAGAATATAAGCTCTTTAAGAGATCAGCTTAAAGCAATCCTCTTTTAGGAGATCCCAATAGGGTTCTGCTTCTAACATGTCATGGTTCAATGGCAATTTCAGAACAGGCTGTTATTTCCATTTGTTGATTCCCTGGACTGTCATATTGCATCGCCATGTACTTCTAAATCTTTATTCTTTCTCTGTGTGATATGTATTTCTGATTGGCCCATTTCTTTTTGTTGGCAACAAATTGAAATAAGTCATTTAATTAGTTTTTTTCTTCTTTAAAATTTAGTTATATAAAGTAATAATCAATTTTCTTGTTGCTTTAAAATGCTTGTTGTATATTCAACAATAAACAATCTGTTGGTGCAATTAAAAAAGATAAATAAGTTATTTTCTTTTCTTGATGGTCATAAGTTTGTCATTGTTGCCTCTTCCGTTTTCTTGGGATTGTTTGTGCAGAACCAGAACCTTTTGTTTGGTCAGCAAAAAAAGTGTAATATATATTAAAGCCCGGTGTAAGTTATACTGAACCAAAGAACACATTGTTACAGATTGTATCTGATCCCACCCTGCAACAGCCACAATAAATGGTTACCAATTGTTTGTGCAGAACCTATGGTGCTGTTTGTTCTTTTTGTTTTTAAAAAAAAATGCAAAATATGCATGTTAATACAACAACAACAATGCCTTATCCCACAAGGTAAGATTGACTACACAGATAATGTGACGTCATTTGTATAAAATAAACCAACTTGAAATTTTGGCAGTAAATAAAGGGAACTAGAGAATTTCAAATTGCACAAAATTTAGTAGCATCTTGACCTATATCTGATGTTCGAAGATGCTACTTTTGATGTGGCATAATTTTGACAGATAATAGGAATATAGGATGCAGGTGGATTTTGGTGGTATCTTTCATAGTTTTTGTTAGCAACTGAAGAATAGAAAATCCTAAGAGAAAAAGAATAATAATATTGGTTGAACAAAAAATTACAGAGCCAAGAAGTATCTCCTCCGAGGGTTCCCCACTTCCCCTTCACAGCCAATTTGTAGGAACCAAAGAGCAGAAAAATAGAGAGGAGAATAATGATATTGTTGGTTGAACGAAAAATGTACAAAGCAAGGAGATAAGCCCTTCCTTCCCTTATTTTATTGGTTCCTAACAGGTTTACCCTTCACAAAGAATTTCTCCTTTCACATGCAAAGTAGTAAATATCAAATTCACTGAATTAATCCCTCTAATCTAATTTCCCCCTATTTGTGACCAATCCCTTATTGCTAACTAATGGACTAATTGGCTAACTGCTCCCCCTACATGTTTTCTTCTCAACTTATTCTCATATATATATATATATATATATATATATATATATATATATATATATGACGTTTCCCAGTGTCAAGTCTGTGCTTCATATGTTAGATTAATATACAAGATGAGTTATTTTAAACTATATCTATAACATATTTATATGACATTTTAAATTGTTATTCTCTTGAATGTAATTTAAAATCCTTTAATTGAGAATGGTTAATCTTATCTATAACATGGTGGCTACAATAGTTGCATCTTTAGATCTGTGAAAACATTAGTAATGTGATGTGAAGATACCGAGTTTTGTTAATAAATAAATTAATAAAATATCTTCTCATCCTGCTGTGTTGAATCCTTAAGCCTTCTTATGAATAAAATCTTTCTTTTCATACAGTGATCAGAAACTGGTACAAGAATACCGTTTAACTGGAAAACAATACTCATTGATTATTGTAAAATATCTCCACTCCCTGCTCACTGATTTCCTACTGTTGATACTGATATTAATGTAATATCATTATAAATAATGATTTGTACAAAATAAATACTACAAAGAAACACTACGAAAAAGGAAAATGTCTGACTCACACACTGCAGAGTCTTCGAGGACTCTGCTACCTCCTTTCCAATTCATACTCAAACTTTCTTCCATTCTCTCTAACAATCTGCTTCCTGCTCCCCACCTGCCTCGTGTGCAGGATCTTACAATGCAATTTCCCAGGATGATTACCAATCACATTCCCTTCATTGTTGACAAAAGCCTCCAATCCTCACTACCCTTTCCCTTCTTTTTGTTCCACATCTTAGTGATCACTGGTAACTAACTATGACATGCATTAGAAGGTGTGCTTACTGATGTTGGACTAAATGTGGAATTTCAGTTTAGAACTTGTAATCCATTTACTTCATTAGTTGGGTGTGCATAAGTCAATTTGGGTCAGATATCATCTCCACATGGTATCTGATATTGTAATTCCCGTGTTCTATAATGGCAATAATTTAATATGATGGTGGGCCATTAAAGATTAATTAGTCTTTGAACCTTTTCATTTTTTGTGTCATCAGCCAATTGCTTTTCTTATCATCACAAATTTTTTCTTGGACCAAGCACTGATAAAAAATTAAGTTTACACTGTTAAAGATAATTAACTGTAACTTCTGCCTTTGTTTTCAGTTAGCAGGGACAGCGAAGTCTAGGTTTTCTGCTAAAGATTACAGTGATCATATGGCTCTTGTTTGAGCATATGAAGGATGGAAAGATGCGGAAAGAGAAGGGTCGGCTTACGAGTACTGCTGGAGAAATTTTCTATCAGCCCAAACTCTTCAGGTTATTCATTCACTTTAGAAACAGTTTAGCTTTATCTTGAAAGAAGCTGGCTTGGTAGATGCAGAAGCGAGTGTCATTAACAAATTGAGTCACAATCAGTCTCTTGTGCGTGCAGTCATATGTTCTGGACTCTTTCCTGGCATAGCATCAGTGGTGGTGAGCTATTTGTTTCTTATAATTTTTGTTTTTCTCCTCGGTAAGTTCTATGATTAGTTTACAAGTTGAGCTTTTACTGTTTTATTTGATTAATTAATTCTTCCTCTGTACAGCACAGGGAGACATCCATGTCATTCAAAACAATGGATGATGGCCAGGTTTTATTGTATGCTGTAAGTGACAGACCAATTTTATTGACTTGGAGAAAGCGTATGATAGAGTGCCTAGAGAGATTTTGTGGAAAGCTCTAGAGAAGAAAGGGGTTAGGGTTGCATATATTCGAGCTATCCAAGATATGTATGATAGGGTATCGACTAGTGTTAGGACACAGGGTGGAGAGTCAGACGATTTTCCCATCACAATTGGTTTGCATCAAGGGTCAACCCTTAGCCCCTACCTTTTTACCTTAATTCTGGATGTCCTCACGGAACAAATCCAAGAGATAGCGCCGAGATGCATGCTTTTTGCAGATGACATAGTCCTCCTTGGAGAGTCGAGGGAGGAGTTGAATGAGAGGTTGGAAACTTGGAGACGAGCTCTAGAAACACATGGCTTTCGCCTAAGCAGAAGCAAATCGGAGTATATGGAATGTAAGTTCAACAAAAGTAGGAGGGTATCTAACTCAGAGGTGAAAATAGGAGACCATATTATCCCTCAAGTCACACGGTTTAAATATCTTGGGTCTGTAATACAGGATGATGGAGAAATTGAAGGGGATGTGAATCATCGCATTCAAGCAGGATGGATGAAATGGAGAAAAGCATCGGGGTGTTATGTGATGCAAAGGTACCGATCAAGCTAAAGGGAAAGTTTTATCGGACTGCGGTAAGACCGACGATTTTGTACGGAACAGAATGTTGGGCGGTCAAGAGCCAACATGAGACTAAAGTAGGTGTAGCGGAGATGAGGATGTTGTGGTGGATGTGTGGTAAGACTCGACAGGATAAAATTAGAAACGGAGCTATTAGAGAGAGGGTTGGAGTAGCGCCTATTGTAGAGAAGATGGTGGAAAATAGACTTAGGTGATTTGAGCATGTAGAGAGAAGACCGGTAGACTCTGTAGTGAGGAGAGTAGACCAGATGGAGAGAAGACAAACAATTCGAGGTAGAGGAAGACCCAAAAAGACTATAAGAGAGGTTATCAAGAAGGATCTCGAACTTAATGATTTGGATAGAAGTATGGTACTTGATAGAACATTATGGCGGAAGTTGATCCATGTAGCCGACCCCACCTAGTGGGATAAGGCGTTGTTGTTGTTGTTGTTATCACCTTCAATGAATAAATTCATCTGTTATCTTGATTTTTAGTACTATTGGGCTCCAATTAAAATTAAAATTTCATCTTGGTAACTGCTTCCTTCATCTCAGTTACATAAATCGGAAATAATTTCTGAGATGAAATGACAATTTGAATTGGAAAATAGCATGAACAGTACCTATGGTGTTACATGTAAGTTTTTTGTCCTTTTTCAGCCTAGTTGAGCATTGCTTTTAAGAAAACATTTTCTGCTTTAAGTATTTACACATAATTCCAAAATTGCCTCCTTGATAGTGGTTTATTATAAGATAAACCCTTCCCTGCCCCTATGTTGTTCTTGTTCTGCTGCTGATTAGTTTTATTATTTTGACCAGAATTCAGTGAATGCACGTTACCAGACCATTCCTTACCCTTGGTTGGTTTTTGGTGAGAAAGTTAAGGTCAATGCTGTTTTCATCCGTGATTCCACTGGTGTATCTGATTCAATACTTATCCTTTTTGGTGGTGCTCTAAGTAATGGGATACAGGTGATTAATTAGTTGATACACATGCTTCTTCTGGTAGAATATCTCCATGGATTTCAATACAGTAACATGCCCTTTTTCTTTCTTCTCCCTTCTCATGGGTTTAGGCTGGGCATCTGAAAATGTTAGATGGGTATGTTGACTTCTTCATGGATCCTAATTTAGCTGACAGCTATGTGAAGCTTAAGGAAGAGCTCAATAAGCTTATCCAGAAGAAGGTTAGCAGATATATTTTCCTTGTAATAATATTCCTTGTTTACTTACCAATATGATAGGTTGCTGCTTGATGTGAGCTTTAACTTTTTCTAGAAGCTATTGACTACTATTAGTTGAATTAAGTAGTGTGTTATGTTGGTTGAAGATAAATAAAATGATATTTGGTTTGTAATGCAGCTGGAAGATCCTAGCATTGACATTCACAAGGAAGGGAAATACTTGATGCTTGCTGTTCAGGAGCTGGTTTCAGGGGATCAATGTGAAGGAAGGTTTGTATTTGGCCGCGAAAGCCGGAAGCCTAAGGCCTCCAATGATGAAAACAAATTTACGAAAGATGGAACAAATCCCAAGAGCTTGCTGCAGACACTGTTGATGCGAGCAGGGCACTCCCCACCAAAATACAAAACGAAACATCTTAAGACAAATGAGTTTAGGGCACTGGTGGAGTTCAAGGGAATGCAATTTGTTGGCAAACCAAAGAGAAACAAGCAACTTGCAGAAAGGGATGCAGCTATAGAGGCATTGGCTTGGTTGACTCACACCTCTGACAATAATCAGCATGAAGATGATAAGTCTCCTCCTGATATAACTGACAACATGCTAAAACTCCTAGGGAAGCGTAGAAAATCAAAGCAAGGCCATGGTTGACATGTCGTCCATACATGGTTTTATGCGAGTTGGTCCTATCCTAATCTTGGATTAGTAGCCCAGCATCATGCAATTTAATGCATGATGATGAAAGATAGGGATTTAGGTGACATTTCATCAATACATGGTTATAGGTGAGTTGATCCCATCCTTTCATCTTGGATTCATAGCCCAGCTCCCTGCAATTTAATGTATGATGATGAAAGAAAGGGATTTAGGAGACCTGGTATGAGGTGCTCAGTCTTGGCAGTTGTTGGCGCTTAAAAGTTCATTGTATATTTTAGCCGTCCCCCTTCAAGCCAAACCCAACATTTTGGTATCAATCTGTACACCAATGTTTTTATATATCTTGTGTCAATGTCAAAGACCAAGATACATAAAGTTGTTAGTTAGGGATAACATTGCAATTTCTTATAGCAACATAATGAAATCAATATTTTATATTTTGCTGCATGTTTTTTCTGGTAAAAACTATTTGATTCGCTTTTTTTAATGCTATACTTGGATTGATGGAAAGAGATGGAATAAAATGAAATTGATTGAAAATAGAATGGAGTGGAATGGAATACAATAGAATAAACTTTTGTTTCATTGTTTTGGATATATTATAATGGAATATTGGAATGAAATAAAATTGTCATTCTATTTTTTGGATAGTAAACATAATGTAACAAATTATTATTTTTCATTTCTATAGCTTTTTTCTAAAGTTATATTTGGATGGATGAAAAAAGATGGAATATAATAAAATGGACTAAAATAGAAAGGAGTGGAATGGAATATAATGAAATGAAACTTTCGTTTCATTGTTTGGATATATTTATAATGGAATGAAAAAAAATTGTCATTCCATTATTTGGATAATAAATAGAATGGAATAAATTAGTATTAATTATCATTCTTATAGCATCCTTTATCTTTAAAATATAAATTACAATTGTGTTTTCTTTCTCCTATTGTGTCTTGCATTTCTTATCATGGTAACAAGTGTTTTTCTTTAATTGTGTTTCTTATCATTGTAACAAGTGTTTTTCTCTAATTGGCTTTTACTCTGAGCAGTTTATTTGTTTTTGTTTTTAGGATCTATGACTTTTGCTTTTGTTAGATTCACTTTTTCACTTAGTGCGATGAGGCTCAAGTTACAATGGGGAAATAAAATTTTTGTGTATGATGCACAATTTTTTTTTAATCCTTAGATTAATTTAAGGTTCATAGTAATAAATAGATCCTACACATAATTTCCTCTACAACTTCTTGTTGTATGTTTCTTTCTATCCACGATGAATGCAACTTCACTGATAGTGTCATTGATGCTCATGAGTTGCATTATGGTCTTGGGAGCGTCGTTTTTTCTGTTGAGCTATGTGATAGTGTCGACAAAGCACTTGTGAAGTTGTGGGGTCCACACGAGATGAGGCTGTTTTAGGGTATGCACTAGCTTCGGCTGCTTGTTGGCGGTGTTGGAGTTAAGCTTGCTAGAGTTGGCAAACTTCACAGTGGTGGGTTGTTCTTATTATTGTTGTGGGTTGGTTATGAAGGTTGTTACTTTGATTTTGATGTTGGAGTCAAACTTGTCAGAGTTGCCGCTCATGAAGGTTGTTACTTTGGTTGTTGTTGGTTTTGATGGAGTTTTCCTAATTCATCATGCAATTTTGCATCACAGTGTGAATTTCTTTTTTTATTTTAGTCTTTTAACCTTTTTATCATTCTTACTTTTAATTCTTATGATTTTTTTGTTTTTATTTTTAATCTTTTTAAAATAAATAAAAGTACAAAAAAATTCAGGAACTAAAAGTAAAGATGAAAAAAATTCAGAGACAAAAAATTCATGAACTAAAACAAAAATTTATAAAATAAATAAAAGAATAGTTTTCCCTCTATTTTCAAGAGTCACAACAAGTACACAGTCAAGTAGTCAACCCAAGTGAATCCCACCGTGGTACACGTAGACGCTTGGTGTGCCACGTGGCCAAGTGCGTGGAGCAAACCACCACACAAATCGTTAAACACAACCCCCGAGAGCAACTATCCCTTCTTCCTTTCTCTCTTCTATTCTCATTCGCATTTCGCACCAAGTCAATGGCTTCCACCACCACTCTCTCCTTCCACTTCCCATATCCAACAACATCAACGCTCTCTTCTCACTCTCAACTTTCGCCCTCTCCACAACCTTCCCAATTCAAACCCTGCACCGTTGCTTCCCGCCAAAACCTCTGCACCTCCAACACCCTCTCTGTCTCTGCTTCCAGAAAAAACTCAACCTCTCCAATTTTTCTCGCTACGGCTTCTGGCAAATCTGAGCCTATGCTCCCTCCTTTCAACGTTTTGATTACTGGCTCAACCAAAGGTTAATTTACTCTTGTACTAGCAAGGTTTTAAATATCTGTCACGGTCGTGTTCCGGTTTCGTCGCCTTTGTTGATATCGCTGCAAATGAGGCCATGCAGTTCCAATTATTGTCGCGTTTCGGTTGCAGACAGTTAAAAAAAGCTTGGTGTTGCGTCCAAATCACGGAGACAGATTTTTACAACCTTGGCGACTTTTAGTATAAATTAGAATCAACAACTTAGAATCCTCAACTTTAACCTCACTCTCTTTGTTGGACATTCTTAGTATTCTCTTTTCTTTTCTCGATGTGCATTTCACACACTGTCCACACAATTGACTAAAAATATCTCACTCAATTATTATTTTTTTTTTTTACAAACGAAAATCGAACTCAAACCTAATGCATCTGCCATTATAGATTCTACACTAACTTTTCACTACTAAGCCAACCTAGTAGGTTATCTCACTCAATTACCTCATACTACCTTCTTTTTTATCTGTACTTGTATATTTATTTATTTAATTTTTATAACCGAGTATTGTTTCAATTTAAAAATAGCTTGTAATTTAAATTATTCATTATCATTTAAATTATTATTTGTATATTTGAAATATTTATTTACTATGAATTTGATAAATATTTATCCCATGTTAAAATACTAATTTATTTATTTATTTTTGGAGTAGAATGATGTTCTTGTAAGTAGCTCGCAATTTAGTGGCTAATTTACTTGAAAATGAAACTACATTGTTACGTGCCTCCATCTAAGAATTTAGTTGAAAATGTAATTTTCTTGAACTTTATTGAGTTTCGAATTTATGAATTGGAGCTCTGCTAAGTAGCCTGTGTCTCTCAAATACATGTATCAACATGTACATGAACATCATAATTTATATATTTTTTGTAGATATTTTCTAACTTATTCTCTGTTGGTGTTATAATTTTATATGATTCAGGAATAGGGTATGCGTTGGCGAAAGAGTTTTTAAAAGCTGGTGACAACGTCCTGATTTGCTCAAGATCAGGTGCGGAGAAAGTGAGAAACTCTTGGTGTTTCAATATGTTTCGTCCTTGCACTTTGTTTATTTTGTGATTTATATAATATACTTATTCAATGTTTCAAATTTTATATCACTGTTGATTCAACTGTGATCACTTTTTTTTTCCCACCTTAGTACCTTTTAGTTATGTTAGTGTTAGTGGAGGTTGGAAAAAAAAATTAGTTTCGAATTCACTGCACAGCTTCATCTACCTTTGTTACCAGAAATTTATTCATATGCTATTTATTAATTTCTCTAGGATTTGATGTGATTTTGTTGTTGAAAAGTTTATTCCATAGAAGAATGTAACTAATTTTTATCTTTTAATTTCATCTCTTGGCATTAGAATATGAGAGTAAATCATAGTTATTTTATATTATTTTTAAGATTATTATTCTGTCAGATAATCATTTAAGGATATCTGTTTCCTTTCTGCTAGTCCTTGTCCCTGTTATATGTGCTTTCTCTTGAAATTTTAAGTCATGTTGCAACTTATTTCTGAATGCCAGGGATTTTACTCAGTCTTATTATCTGATTTCTCTGTCTTTCGCTACATCTTTGTTTTCATCTAATAGATGAAAGGGTAAAGACTGCTGTCCAGAACTTGAGAGTAGAATTTGGGGAGCAGCATGTGTGGGTACCTCCTCTTAAACTTCTTTGTTAGTAGTAGCCCATCTATGACAAACACATAGCAGGTTTACGTGTGTGTTCTCATGTTCACACTTTGTTTCCTGCAGGGAACTAAATGTGATGTAAAAAATGCAGAGGATGTGAAGAATTTAGTTTCATTTGCTCAAGAAAAAATGAAATACATTGATATATGGGTATTAATGTCTGACTTATTTTTGTGTTGTGATTCTTTATTTTGCATATATTGGAGCGAAAATATTGTTAAGATTTAATTTTAAATAGTTGTTATTGTTGAAGTCATGGTCTGATCAACTATGTAAGCTGTTATTT
This sequence comes from Glycine soja, assembly GCF_004193775.1. Lineage (NCBI taxonomy): Eukaryota > Viridiplantae > Streptophyta > Magnoliopsida > Fabales > Fabaceae > Glycine > Glycine soja. The sequence goes on along the minus strand of NC_041016.1, from coordinate 36,205,148 downwards.
TTAATATAATTACAAGTATGACCAGAGAAATGACTTTTTAAATTACTTTTCTGTTGTGCCAGATATCATATTATGATAAGTTCAATGACATTATATAACATGTTCTACCCGGACCTTTTATTTTGAAATGTCATGTGCTTTCTTTTCTGAAAATAAGCAATTGTTAGTGCAGTTATATCTGCAAGTTAAAGAATTAACAATGTCTTGCTTAGTAAATCTGCTACTGTGCTAACACCTTTCATGAAAAGTCTTCTTAAGCACACAGTTTATATATAAACTGAATTTTAGCAAATGACCTATTTGGAAGGTGGATACTTTATATGGCTAGCCACACTGTTTTTTACTTGTTAGTTCATTATGGTGGAACTTGAACTAGACTACTTGACACCTGACTATAAGTAAATGTTTGCCATCAGTACCTGGAAACTTATGCTTCATCTTGTTGTCTTTTACACATAGCAACAATCATTTCCTTTCCATGCTCCCCCTCCAGCAATACTGAAGTTTTATCAATTTTATTTTTAATTCCATCCTTTCATTCAATATATTTGTTTAAGTATACTAATTCTACTCTTTCTCACCTTATTTTGAGAATGACACAGATAAACAATGCTGGATCAAATGCATATAGCTATAAGCCACTTGTTGAGGCTTCAGATGAAGATCTTATGTGAGCTTCATTGCACCTTTTACCCTAAATGTCAAAATTTTAAATTATAACAATTTTTGAATTTCTCTATTCTTTGCTTGCAGTGAGGTGGTTACAACAAATACACTTGGCTTGATGATATGTTGTCGAGAGGTAAAATATATTCTCGTCTAAGAGGTACTATGAAATATGAACAAAATGAGTGCACTGTTATGCATAGATATTTAGTTTCCATTTAGGCAATCAAGATGATGGTGAACCAACCTCGTGGAGGTCATATTTTCAATATAGACGGGGCAGGTTCAGATGGAAGACCAACTCCTAGGTACTTTTTTGGCTTTACTAGAGTATTTCCTTCATTGATTTTGGTGCAATTTCCTGCTTATACTGTTGAAATTTTGCTGTTTATTTGTTAATGGGACAGCCAGTGAAATTAGGCATGGTTGCTAATTGTGCATACTACTTTCTGTGCTCTACAAATCTAGAAAGGTTCACTTCTATAGTGTCTCTTGGGTCAAAAGTCTTGCATGATTTGGTTAGCAACATGACAAAAATAATTTATGATACTAAATAATCATTAATCTGTTGTTATTTGACATACTAAATCAGTCTTGTTAACCATTTGGTAAATCATGGTGCAGTCTCACGTAGTCACATTACATTGATTTTGCTCTCATTTTGATGAAATGAAAGTGATAGATCACGAGTACTTTCTAGTTTCTTCAATTTAATAATTTGTATAATCTCTTCAAATACTTGAAAAGGCACCAAAGCTTAGGAGGTAGCATATTATCAGTGGTGTCAATTAAAGTTAGTTTTTTGGATGAAATCCAGAAATGCACAGTAAATTCCTCTTGAAATCATAATCTTAATCAACATACAAAATTATCACCAGTCTTATATGTACGATGGTGAAAATTCGTGAAAATTCATGATTTCTACCTGTATTTCTTAGGTTTGCTGCATATGGAGCAACAAAGAGAAGTGTGGTGCATTTAACAAAGTCATTACAGGTTAATGTTTTGCTTGTTAAAGTTAGCGTTTCTGTTCATGTACTTTGACTATCTACTATTCTAGTCATTTCCTGTCCATGTGTGTTCTGTTGCTTAATTTTTTTTTGAGTATTTCCTTCTTATTGGTAATCATGTCAGGTAACTGATTTTGAGTTGTTTCATTGTTTCTTGCTTTCTTCGACTCCTAGCTGTTCTAATGATTGAGAGATCTGTATTACAATTATCAGCTTGGTCATGTTTAAAAAAACTATGGTTCTTATCTAGTATATACAAAAGAAAAGATGAATTCAGACCCACAAAAATTCTACCAAAACGTATTTTGTATTGTCATTCTCTAAATGTTTAGACCATGAAATTGTGCTAACTACAAAGTTATAAAACTTATGAGCCACACTATGAAATTATGAGAAAAATGATTGAGTATAGATTAAGAGAAAAGATGGGGATTGTGGAGTATAAATTTGGTTTATTAGAGTATATCCAGAGAGTTGCAGTATTCAACTGCACTCTCAACTAAAGTGAGTTAGTTAGAAGTTAGATAGTTGTTATAACTGACTTTTCTGGTTTATAAATACCAGATTGTACTACACTGTTAAGTGGCTTAATATTATTTTCTTTGCTCTATTAAATTCTCTGTTAAGTTCTCTCTCTCGCAAATCTCTCTCTCTTATCTTCTTTATGATTCTGTTAGAACTTTAACATGGTATCAAAAGCTTGGTGAGATCTTCCATGGCACAACAGAACTCGTTCCTCACTTCTTCCTCTTTTCCTAACTCCATTTCTCACAAACTTGATAGTTCAACCGTTCTCCTCTGGTGTCAACAAGTTGAGCCAGTTATTAAATCCCACCATCTTCAGCAGTTTGTTGTTAATCCCCAAATTCCAACGATTTCTCTCTGAAGAAGATCGTGAAGGGATTGAAAATCCCGAGTATGAAATGTGGGAGCAGCTGGATCAAGTTCTTCTTACGTGGCTGCAATCGATGCTTGCTATGTCGGTCCTTTCTCGAGTTCTTGGTTCAGCTCATTCACACGAAGTCTGGGAGCAGATTCACGATTATTTTCATATGCAAATGCGAGCCACTGCGCGTCAGCTCCGAACTCACCTCTGAACGACGATGCTTGGCAGAAAGTCAATGCGTGAGTACTTGTTGCAGATCAGGGCGATTTCCGATTCCCTGGCCTCAGTTGGAAGCCCGATCATGCTTTAGGAGCATATCGATTCTATTCTCGAAGGCCTCTCGCCAAAGTATCACTCAATCATTGCAATTATCGAGAGCAAGTTTGAACTTCTGCCTATCGCACAGGTTGAAGCACTTCTCCTTGTTCATGAATCTCGCTTGAATAAGTTCAAGCAATCTCTCTTTGAATCTCCTTCCGTCACAAGCATGCTCAAACAGTGCCCAACAAACATGAGCCTGAAAGTTTTTCTAATTTTCGTGGTGGATCTAGCCGCTGTGGTGGTTTTTAGTGAAGGTTTTAATCGCAGTGATGGACAGCATGGTGGCGCTGGCACTGACGCCAGCGGGGGTACCAGCAGTGGTGGCCGTGGCCATGGCAGTGGTCGCTTCGCAAATTTTCAGAGTCAGGTGTGTTTTAAATGTGGTCACACTGCATCAGCGTGTCATTTTTTTGTTTTGATGCAAATTATCAACCAAACTCATCTCTTGTGCTCCATGATCCCGCATCTCAGAGCTACGGTCCCTCACTCTCAGAATAGTTCTAATTCTGGGCAGCAGACTTGTGCAGGCCATAGTCAAGAGCGTAACTAAGAAAAGCTATAGGTGAAACCTTTAAGAGGGATTTAGAGGTCAAGGATTTGTCTATATACTTGATTTACAATATAATGTTATGATAAGTATGATTCGTATAGCTTTTTTCGTTTTGATGCAAATTATCAACCAAACTCATCTCTTGTGCTCCATGATCCCGCATCTCAGAGCTACGGTCCCTCACTCTCAGAATAGTTCTAATTCTGGGCAGCAGAATAGTGATAATTCTGGGCAGCAGACTTGTGGAGGCCATAGTCAAGAGCGTAACTGAGAAAAGCTATAGGTTAAACCTTTAAGAGGGATTTAGCGGTTAAGGATTTGTCTATATACTTGATTTACAATATAATGTTATGATAAGTATGATTCGTATAGCTGACCCCACTTTGTGGAAAAGTCTTAGTTGTTGTCATTCACTCAATGTAATTCTTGGTGTTAAAAAAGAAATGAGCATATCACATAATATTGCCGAATAATCAGTTGGGCATCCTGAGTTGACTGACAATATTGATCATATCTAATAGGATTGTAAGTTAAATTATTACCAAAATTCTTTAGCTGCTTACAGAATGGCGTTTTGACATTTGTAGCTATTTATTGAAGTTTTAAGCCAGTAGAGAATTTTCTTTTTTTTTTTCATTCTATTCTTTCATGAGACATTTCTTTTGCAAGAATTCCATCAATTATCTTGTAGATTTTAATAAAATCATTTAGGTACAAGACAAAATGGAAACTTAATGCTTCTTTTTAGATAAAAATCTCTTCCGTTGTCTGCCTCCATTTTCTTAATAAAGTTGTTTGAATAAGAATTATTATTATGGCTATGGACATACATGTGTACATATATAAGACAGTCTTCTTGATATTTCACAGGCAGAATTGCGGATGCAAGATGTTAAAAACGTTGTGGTGCATAATCTTTCGGTAGGTTTTTGTATCCTATGATAATGTATGATGGGCATGGATTCATGGATGCGAAAACTTGCATGTTTCTCCAATTTTAGTATTGTCATAGTTATTAATTCATATAATAAAGGGAAAAATGTGTTTTGTGTCCCTTTGCTTTCGGTCAAACGTAGTCAAGATCCCTCTACTAATCCATTGTAAACTTCAATATATTAGATGTACTGGAATTCTTTGTTATTATTATGTGCAATCCTATTAGATATCCGTCAGCCTTTTAGAAATACAGTGGTTTTCAGGATCTCATTCAAATTGCAAAAGAGCAGATGATATTTGTCATATTTGCTTATGCAGATCATGCTGGGAAATGAGGATGAATTTGATTTCCTAAATTTTCATTCTGCAATTATTAACTTGTCATGCAAGCTTAACAGATTGGATATTAAAGGAGGGGAAAGTAGAATCATAATGAAAGAAAAATACCCTTGGTGCAAGAGTATAGTAGATTAGTAGATAAAATCTTTGAAAGGAGAAAGGATGGAAGATGAATTTGGCCTGACCAGATTAAAGAGAATTATGGTAAAGATTAGTGGGCTTAAACAATCTTCAATACCAAATGCTTTTAGCTGCAAGTTATTTCCACAAAAACTCTTAATTTCCTGAATACTCGCTTGGAAGTTTTTTTATTTATTTATTTATTTTTTCTTTTTTTATTTAAATGTGGCTATTTAGTGTAGTCTAATATTTTCTTATATTTCTCGTTGTTTCACCTTAAAGACATGAAACACATTATGAAGGACTTCCTATTAGATATCTGTTGGCAGGGCAGATCTAATATTTGGAACTAAGTATTCTGCAACCTGTCAACCACCGCAGTATATGATAAATGAGCTGCATATGTTATCCAACACATAAAGTACATTATGAAGGAACTAAGTATTCTTCAACCTGTCATAAAAAAAAATTATGAAGAACTTCCTACAGTTTTAATGGTTGATGCTCTCATCCATGCTGTTGACAGTTTTTTGTTTTTGTTTTTGCTTTTCAATGTTTCAGCCAGGAATGGTTACAACGGATCTTCTCATGTCTGGTGTTAATACAAAGCAGGTAGTTATGCAACCAAGTTATATTACTATTTTTTGCTTAGTGTTTTGGACTGAATGGCTTCTTTGTTATATGCAGGCAAAGTTTTTCATTAATGTCTTGGCAGAACCAGCTGAAGTGGTAAGAATTTCATAGCAGGGAATGGTGATAGATAAGCTAGCATTTTTCCGTGTGGTGTACCATCATTATGATCACCTGATAATCATAAAAAATTATGTGCTCATTCATGTTGCATAAATTTCTGTTTTTGTGACAAACTTCATGCAAATAAACTAAAGTAGAAGAGTGATAAGAATCTATTAAATATTCCAAGTAAACTCCTTCATGATTACTTTTATACACCAATTCCTCAAAAGATTAAGGCACATGAATGTTCTTATATAAAATTTCTAGCATGCCCCTCACACAAGAGTGCTTTGGGTTTGAAGCCTGGACAAAGCACAAACCCATTTACCTTGTGGTAAAATTCAACATTAGTTGAAGTAGATAATGGGTCGGCAAGGATCAAACTCTAGACCACATGATCATATAGACTCTGTTGTAGTTTGAAGAAAATGTTTTCCTTCTAATGATAATTATATTCAGAATCCAGATTTATAGATAGATAAGCTATGTGCAGGAAATTAGGAGCTAAAATTTAATGAGAAATCTTCTCCCCCTGACAGAGCTAGTCACTCTAGACAGTAGAAATACATATATTAAAGTAAAATATAAGCGAATGAGTGATTCTTTAGCCATTTGTTTCCAATATGCGATATGAAATTTGTGTTGGATAACAAATGCTGCTCATTTATCATATACTGTGGTGGTTGACAGGTTGCAGAATACTTAGTTCCAAACATTAGATCTGTCCCTGCAAATGGATCAATGAAACCAACATACATTCGATTCCTCACGGGTTTGAAAGCCTATTCCCAGATATTTTCAGTTAAGATAAAGCCTAATCTACATAGTCAATTTGCATGCATTATCACTTCGTTTCACCCATGCTCATGTTCTCATTTGCTTACAACATGGGCAATTTCCATAACATAATCTAGCATTTCATTCTTGTTTAGAACTTAATGCTTCCTTCTCTTTAACTTTACAGAGATTGGCATTCGGCGCAAGAAGGAATCGATACATTCTTGAAGATTGAACTGCATAAATATTTGTGCTATGTGCAACTTTTATTTCTTGTTTTAAATATCTATTCATCCCCCCACTCCATTTTTTAAAAACTTTTGTAGCATTCTTTACCTCAAAGTGAAACTTAAATTTACATGTTTGACGGTAGGATATAGGTTACAAAATAACTTTGGTTAGCTGCAAAAGAAAAAAAAAACTTGGTTAGAGCTACCATTAGGCAATGAGTAAGTATTAAATGAATCATCAAAACCTTTGATATCTTAAAACATAGAAAGAATTAATTAATTCTTATTTCATTTAGTGACAAATAAAATTATGGAGAAGACTATGTCCTTAGAGTACAAATCAAAAGGTTTATAGAAAAGTGATACTCATCATAATTTTAAAATGTAATGCTTTTCAATAAGCAATTTTATTGATCGATTTCTTAATAAGTTCTTTTAAGAAACTCATTAGTAAGATGAATAAAATCATTATGAGGATCAGTTTGCAGCTTATAGAATTAAAGTGCTAAATGCTAATTGCCAAGACCAAATTCTGTTGACATTACCAGCTTCTACAACCTCACACACATGTACATTAGCATTTGAATTCCTTTTAAGTATATGGAATAAGTGATTTTTATGTACTTCTATTTAATTTATATAAATTAAAATAAAATTTAGTTTACTTGAGAAAAATTAATTAAAATAATTTGTATGATTTTATGTGATAATTTCCAATAAGATCATAACTAAGTTAAAATTGTAATTGTACATTGTTAGTGCAAGGTTATACTATGTAAATTAGAAAGCAGTCAAAGGTAAATTATGAACCAATGCTTGTGTCTTGAGATAAATTAATTTGTGATTTACCTTTTTTTTAGTAAAATCAATGTTTCTTTTTTTATTTTTACCTAATCTACTTTAATCATTAGTTAAAAACATTCAAGGGATTTTCTTCTTGTACTAATAATTTTTCTTCTACACCTAGCATATTTTTTATAATTCCAAAATTGTCTTTACATATAGCCCATACGGATCTGTGGTGGTCCATACGGATTGTTAAAAATATGTTTTATAAAATAATTGAAAATTAAAATAATTTAAAATTAATGGCTCATGCAGGTCTTGCAACCGTAACTTTTGCGTTATTAGTACGACACTCTAATCAATTAAGTTAATAGACTAATTATGTTAAAAAACAAATAACGTCTTTATATATAACAACAAATTTTTTAATGTATATTTAATACACACATAAGCTTACATAATAAAAATTCTAATGTATATTTATTACACATATAAGCTAATGGATTATACAGATTGATAATTCGTATGTGGGTATATGTAAGGATAATTTTGGTTTTTTCTCTTACTTCTGGATGTATTGGAAAAATGGTGGGTGCTGGAAGAAAATCCCAACATTCAAATGTCAATTAGCCAAAATTCGACTTTGCTGTCCGTTAACCCAGGTACCCAAAATTTAATGGGTGTTGCTGTTCTTCCGTAGGACACTTGAAGAGTTTTTTTTTTTTTAATTTTTTTTTGAAAAATATTTGTGACGGATTAATTTAAAATTAATAGTTCAAGCAAGATTTGAACCCGTGACTTTTAAGTTATTAACACAACACTGTAAGGATAATTTTGGTTTTTTCTCTTACTTCTGGATGTATTGGAAAAATGGTGGGTGCTGGAAGAAAATCCCAACATTCAAATGTCAATTAGCCAAAATTCGACTTTGCTGTCCGTTAACCCAGGTACCCAAAATTTAATGGGTGTTGCTGTTCTTCCGTAGGACACTCGAAGAGTTTTTTTTTTAAAATTTTTTTTTGAAAAATATTTGTGACGGATTAATTTAAAATTAATAGTCAAAGCAAGACTTGAACCCATGACTTTTAAGTTATTAACACAACACTTTAACCAACTAAGCTAATGAATTAATTACATTATAAAATAAATAATGTTACTATACATAACATTAAAATTTCTAATGTATATTTAATGCGCATGTAAATTTAAATAATAAATTTTGTGATAATTAATTTTGATATAAATCATATGAATCATTTAATCTGTATATTTTTTTAAAAATAAAAAAATATTTACTATTACAAAATTTATATAATTAGCCAAATTCAAGTGAAGACGACAGCGGAGGAAAAGAAAAATGCAGAAGAGGAAGCTGAACTGATGTTGGGTGCGCGTTTTAATTTTTAAATTAAACAAAGGGTTTTTTTGCCCATCCAAGTGAAATGGTGGGTGCACCTAACCACACCCAAATTTAATTCCTTTCCTATCTACTCCGAGTTTAATTGGCTGGATACAAACCGTGGAGATTGGGAGAGCATTTCATCCTCATCTTGAATTCATTTTCTTTCATTTAATGCTTTATAACTTGTTCTATATAAAATAATTTATCTCATTTTAATTTGATTTACATGAGAACTTTTCACTTTTGCAAGAACTGTAGACAATTTAATATAAAATACTCATAATATAAATGAATAAGTTTCATTTCCAATAACCAAAATAATGTACATGGTTTAAAGATTTACAATTCAAACAACTGAGGATATGACTTAACTTAAAAAATCTAGAAACTAGTCTTGTACTAAACTTAAAAATCAAAATGCAAAAGCAAACTAATGGTAGCTGGCAGCAGATTATTGTATTAGGAAGACTTGAAGCATCATTTGGCTCCATGACACTATATGAAATTGGAACTGCTGGTTCTCTTGGCAAATCTCCAATTGTTAGCTATATTTCTCTCATTTTGATCTTCATGTCCCATAAAATTTAAACTCCTCCATATGCATCTGCCACATATTGAAAGGAAAACCGTTAGTCAAGCAGGAAAGAAATTAATTAAATACAGTCTAAGATAGAAAATAGCCAACACAATGCGTATAGCTTTCTAATTCCCTCTGCCAAAGGAGATTTTCCTTACCATTCCTGAACAGCACATCTTTATATCACACTTCCAGCACCAAATTTTTGTCTTGAGTTTATCACCATAAAATGGAAGGCTAGCTATATAGGTAGCTATAAGCATCTAAGTTGGATATGCCACTGATAAGCTTTAGGAGCACGAAGTTTGGTAATGCAGTTTCAAAATGGATTATTAAATTGTTATTATATGATACAATTACTATAAAAAAAATTGGGTAGAAATTCTAAGTCAAGATAAAAAAAAACCTTATGAAATGCATATAGTGCTATGAAAATTCACTTGTGCATTTTTCTAGAAAAGGTTATCTTGTTAGTAATTTTGGGTCATATATATATATATATATATATATATATATATATATATATATATATATATATATATATATCACATATGCAAGGGTAAGGCTGCGTACAACATCCATCCCCCATACCTTCGCATAGCGAAGAGCCTCTGGGCAATGGGGTACGAAGTTTTATATATATATATATCACATAATTGAATGAGTTAGGACCATTATATAATTAGCCAAAATATTAAAGTGGTCTAATTAATATAGAAGTATGGCTAATGGCATATATGTCATGAAAGGCTAATTGTGTACATACCATTAGTGATATTATAATTTGATGAGGGGCCAAATTATAATTATCAAATTTGGGGTGGCAGTTACCAAATATAAGAGGTTATGGGTCCCCACTTGTACACAAGAAAGAAAAGAAAAGGGTTCTCTACATTTGGAAGATCATAGAACCAATCTTCTGATCAATCTTTCATCATCATTCCATTATGGCTAATCCAAGTACGCTTTCGCATCTAGTTTTCATCATGATTTTGAGTATGGGAACACAAAGGAGTTCTATTCATCTTTGTACGGTAATTTCTCTCTACATGAATAGAAAACATGTGGTTTGGATTGATGATTGTTTGTTAGAATCAAAATTAGGCCGATTGATTGAATCCCAACATTTGGTATCAGAGCCACCCATACTTGATTCTTCATGTATGATGTTTGGACAACATACACATATTAGATACAGTGTTTTTTTATGAAAGAAATAAGATTATTATCACATTACTGTGGAATGAACAATGATATAAAGCATTTGGTATAAATTTAAATGCATCATTTATGTGTTTGTTCTTACTTTAGAGGCCACTACGGTATATTACAATAATAATCATGGGCCTCTATAATTTAAATAAATAAACTTAAAATAATTTACTCAAGAAACATTTTAATTTTGGATTTGGTGCATCAATGTTCAAAATTTAGTTATGGTATATCATTTTAATTATTTAGCATTTAAATGAGCTAATTGAATCAAGATATCACCAAAGTGACCTCTATTGTGTAGAATGTTCATGAAAAATGTTAAATGTTAACGTGTGTAATTATTTATATGAATGGTAATTGACTCAAAGGAAAGTTACCATTTAACTAAGTTACATACACACATGTGATGTTAAATGTGTAATAATTATGAGGTTTTGCATGTAAATGATAAGTCACATCAAAAGATGGGTTTGTTATTTGATAAGCTTTTATTATCAATGTTTGAACATTACCAAATACTTGATATTAATGGTGCACTAGATATCTTGAGATGAGATATACCATTATTTAAATGCATGCATTGATAACTGTTATGTGAGCAAATTATTGTATTATTTGTTTTGATCTTTTCAGTTGTTGTTTCTATATCTGCTAATCTGAATTCGGTTTCGGTTCTTAATGGTACAAATTTTAAGGACGGGAAAAAGAACATGCAAATTGTTCTTGGCTGCATGGATCTAGACCTTGCAGTAAGGATTGAGAAAGAAACCCCCTTCTTATGTGAATAGAGGAAACTTCATGAGAAGTGGGATCACTCAAATCGCATGAGTCTTATGTTCATTAAGCGTGCCATTCCTGAGGTCTTTAGGGGCACTATTTCAGATGATATAACTAGTGCCAAAGAATTCCTTGCTGAAATTGAAAAGCGCTTTGCAAAAAGCGATAAGACGGAAACAAGTACTCTCCTTCAGAACTTGATTTCCATGAAGTATCAAGGTAAAGGAAATGTCAGGGAATACATTATAGGAATATGGGAATGTCAAATATTGCTTCAAAATTAAGGACACTAAAGCTTGAGCTATCAGAAGAGTTGCTTATTTATTTAGTGCTAATTTCTCTACCTTCACAGTTTAGTCAGTTTAAGATCTCTTATAAGAAATGGTCTCTTAATGAGCTCATTTCATACTGTGTGCAAGGAGAGGAAAGGTTGAAGCAAGAAAGGATTGAAAGCGCTCATGTTGTGAGTACCTCTAAAGACAAGGGCAAAAGAAAAAGAATTGAGGAACCCAAGAATGAAGCTGCTAAGGGTCAAGCACAAAAGAAACAAAATCAAAGTGACAACTGTTTCTTTTGCAGTAAGCCTGAACATGTAAAGAAGAAATGTACCAAATATCATGCTTGGCGTGCAAAGAAGGGTATATTTCTTACTTTGTTCTAAGGTCAATTTAGCTTCAGTACCTAGAAACACTTGGTGGTTAGATTCTAGTGCCACTACTAACATCAGTGTTTCAATGCAGGGTTGCCTAAGCTACCGGAAGCCAATTCATTTTGAAAGATGGATCTATGTTGGAGATGGTAAATAGATGGAAGTGGAAGTTATAGGGCACTTTAGATTATTATTATGTACTACTTTTTTTTTTGGATTTGAATGACACTTTTGTTGTACCGTCATTTAGACGAAATTTGGTTTCAGTTTCTTATTTGGACAAATTGGGTTATTTGTGTTCATTTGAAAACAATATGCTCAGGTTGTCTTTCAATTCAAATATTGTTGGAACTGGTTCACTCTTGGCTAATGATAAGCTATATTTACTTGATACTGTAGCTTCCTATGGTGAATCCTTTAATGCAAACTTGCGTGGTACTAAGTGTAGAATTGATATTACAAACTGTGGAGCATTATGGCACAAGCGCTTAGGTCACATTTCTAAGAACAGAATTGAACGACTTGTGTCAAACAGAATCTTGGATTCCATTCATTTCACAAGCTTTGATGTTTGTGTTGAATGCATTAAAGGTAAACAGACCAAAAGCAAGAAATTAAGTGCACATAGGGCTACAGACGTCTTGGAATTGATACATATAGACATTTGTGGGCCATTTCATACACCTTCATGGAATGATCAACAATATTTTATATCATTCATAGATGATTACTCTAGATATGCTGATGTGATCTTGACTAGGAGCGGATCGCTTGATACAGGCTACAGAGATTTTGGATGACGTCACTTCCAGTGAAGGAAGATAAGTCAGGGTAGACGCCACAAGGATTACCTTGATAAGTCTGAGATTGGTTCAACAAGGAACCCAAAGAGAAGCTCTCACCAAATTTTATGAAAATTCCAATAGTCCTTTCATTGAAAACAAAAACCAATACTTATAGTGTATCTGAACAAAAAGATAAAAATAGACATGGGCCTTCAAAACAGTTTGGGCCAAAAAAATTATAAATAAAAAATTAGAACATATTTATTATGGGCCTTCAAATTAATCTGGGTTTTCATCAATAATTAATAGTCTTAATAGTGTCTCTACCTCTGGGCCTTCATCCTTCTCCACTTGGGCCTTCATCCTTCTCCACTTGGGCCTTCGTCCTTCTCCACTTGGGCCTTTAGCTTGTATTTGGCCAGTTTTAGGATTCTCATCATTCCCTCCTTCTTGGAAAACATTTGCCCTCAAATGTTCAGGATCATCACCGGGTTCAAGTGCCACTTCCTTCCTTTTCTTGTTGGCTTGCTTGGCATAGCTTTCCTTCTTCTTTGCAATTTGCACCTTCACTTGGTCATACAATCTTTTCACATACTCAACTTTGGCCTGTGCATCCTTATGCTGAGTCTCTTGGGGCTTACTGTTGTAAGTTGGCCTGTTAGGCAATGAAGCTTTTGGAAGGAGATCAACTTGATGTTCTATGCTTCTTGAAGGTGACAGTCCATGAGGAATCTCCTTGGGAAAGACATCTTTAAATTCCTGCAATAAGGGTTGAACACTAGGAGAAACATAAATAGTTAACTGATTAGAATTATCTCTCTCTCTCTTGTGTATCACTCCATCTCTCAAGTGTATCACTCTTCCTTTTTCTATTCCTCTGTGGTGCCTCATTGTTGTCTCTCTCTTGTTTTCTCTTTTCTCTCCTTCTGATTTGGTCATCACACACTTCTCTGAGGGATAGAGGTTTAAGAATAATTTTCTGGTCATGGTGCTGGAAAGAAATCTTGTTGGTGAAGCGATCATGCACTGCATTGGTATCCTCTTCAATGTTGGCCCTCACTAGTGCCATCTCCATCTCCTTGTCCTCAACAATCAAACTTCCCTGGGATAACCTCTGGAGTTTCTGTCGCATGGTTCTACTGTAGCTAGTTGGAACATACCTTTTTCGCATAACCCTTCTCATCTCAGTCCATGTATCTATCTCCCGCCCTTCTTCTCTCTTCATCTCTCTTTGATTTTTCTTCCACCAAACAAGGGCATAGTCTAAGAATGTAGCTGCTGCTAACTTCACCTTCTGCTCTTCAGGATAATCATTGTAGGAGAATGCATGCTGAATCTTCATCTCCCAGTCAAGGTAGGCGTTTGGGTCACTCCTGCCTTTAAAAGGGGATACATTGAGTTTTACTCCCTCAATTCTGTCTTGCCCCTCTATTCGGTTCGATCCATCATGGACCCTTCTATTGCCACCGTAAGGTCTCCCAGCATTTGGATTCATTTGGTGCTCTAGTCCTTCTATTCGCTTGTAGAGCTCTTCATTGTTACGGTTCAACAAATGTTGCATTTGTGTAGTCATCGCATCTAGTAATAAGCATTGAGATCCGTCCAGTTGATGATATACACCACCATTGTCACCAGCTCCTACCATGATTAAGGAACAAAGAATTTTGCAGTAATTTTTTTTAAAAAAAGATTCAAGACCTCACCATACTCTACTCACGTGTTTCTCTCTTTGATGGTAGTTCACTCGTGTTTGATGCTCTCAATATAGGCTTTTACGTGATGTTTTCACTCTTGCCTTTTACCACTCACTCCCTCTTAAGTTCCTGGGTGAATCAAATTAGACACACAAGGTATATAACAGGAAAGACAATTTAATTATCACTGACTGTGTAGCAGATTTAATTTGGATAACAAATCAAATTTGATTTTGGTTAACAGATTAGACTTGATTTGGATTTAGATTTGATTTGGATAACAAATTAGACTTGATTTGGATAACATATTGGATTTGATTTGGATAACAGATTAGACTTGATTTGGATAGCAGATTGGATTTGATTTGGATAACAGATTAGATTTGATTTGGATAACAGATTTTGATTTGATTTGATTTGGATAACAGATCTGATTTGAATAACAAATTTTGATTTGATTTGATTTGGATAACAGATCAGATTTGGATAACAAATAGAATAAACAAGGAAGATAACAAATAAGATAATAGATAGAATAAAAAAGATTTGAATAACAGACTTGTCAAACAAAAAAAAAATGCCTCTAATTGCCTCAATTTCGTGTTCAAAGATCAAACACCCACTTTTTTTTTCAAAATTTCTGCAACTTTTTTTTTAACTTGAAACAAAACTCAAACATATTTTTTTTTTACACAAAGTCTGAAAGAAACAAAAAACAAGAACAAGAACAAAAACGTGACAAGAACGAAACAAAGACACAAACAAGACGCAAACAAGAAAAACAAATAACAAAACAAGGACAAAAAACCAGAACACAACAAGACCCAAACAAGAACGAAACAAGACGCAAACAAGAATGCAAATAACAGAACAAGGACAAAACACGAACCTGGACAAATTACAAAGAAAAAAAAATAGGATAGGATAAAACCTGTATCAAGAGCCGAAGCTCTGATACCAGATGATGTGATCTTGACTAGGAGCGGATCGCTTGATACAGGCTACGGAGATTTTGGAGGACGCCACTTCCAGTGAAGGAAGATAAGTCAGGGTAGACGCCACAAGGATTACCTTGATAAGTCTGAGATTGGTTCAACAAGGAACCCAAAGAGAAGCTCTCACCAAATTTTATGAAAATTCCAAAAGTCTTTTCATTGAAAACAAAAACCAATACTTATAGTGTATCTGAACAAAAAGATAAAAATAGACATAAGCCTTCAAAACAGTTTGGAAAAAAAAAATTATAAATAAAAAATTAGAACATATTTATTATGGGCCTTCAAATTAATCTGGGCCTTCAGCAACAATTAATAGTCTTGATAGTGTCTCTACCTATGGGCCTTCATCCTTCTCCACTCGGGGGCTTTGTCCTTCTCCACTTGAGCCTTTAGCCTGTATTTGGCCAGTTTTAGGATTCTCATCATATGCATACTTATTTCTTATACATGAAAAGTCACAATCTCTGGATGTGTTCAAAATATTTAAAGTTGAAGTTGAAAATCAACTCAACAAAAGAATAAAGTGTGTCAGATCTGATCGTGGTGGTGAATACTATGACAAATATGACGGTTCAGGTGAACAACGTCCAGGGTCACCTAGCATGAATGGTGTGGCTGAAAGACGAAACATAACTCTTAAGAATATGGTAAGAAGCATGATTTGTCATGCTAACTTACCAGAGTCACTCTGGGAAGAGGCACTAAAGACTACAACTTACATTCTAAATAGAGTGCCAACCAAGGCAGCTGCCAAAACACCTTATGAGCTTTGGGTTGGGTGAAAGCCTAGTCTGAAACATTTTCATGTATGGGGATGTCCAGCTGAGGCAAGGCCTTATAAACCAAATGAAAGGAAATTAGACTCTCGAACAGTGAGCAACTACTTTATTGGTTATTCTGAAAGATCCAGGGGCTATAAATTTTATGATCACAAATTAAAGACAATTTTTGAGACAGGAACCACCGCATTCTTTGAGGATATTGAGTTTGGGGGGAAGAATAAGGTTAGAGACTTTGTCTTATAGGAAGAATCAGTGACAATTCCAAAACTGATTCATACAGTTGCTTTTGATAAAGCAAATTCGGAACATCTACAAGATATTGTTATTGAACCCCCCACTCAAGATAATTTGGTCGTTCATGAAGAACAAACTCAAGATCCTTAAGAACCTATGCTTCATGAGCCAATACCTTTGCAGAGATCTACAAGAGAAAGGAGAAGTGCTATTCCAGATGATTATGTGGTATTTATCTAGGAACAAGAGGAAAATAATGGTATGATGGAAGATGACCCAGTCAACTTCCATCAAGCCATGCAAGATTCTAACTCAGAAAAGTGGATTGAAGCAATGAATGAGGAGTATAAGTCCATGCAAGACAACAAGGTTTGGGAACTTGTCCCATTACTTGAAGGTGTGAAACCCATTGGTTGCAAATGGATATTTAAGACCAAGCGGCATTCCAAAGGTAATGTGGAGAGGTATAAGGTTCGTCTTGTGGCGAAGGGCTATACCCAAAAGGAAGGGATTGACTTTAAAGTTTCATCGAAAGACTCTTTCAGGAAAATCATGGCTCTTGTTACATATTATGATTTGGAGTTTCATCAAATGGATGTCAAGACAACATTTCTCAATGGCAACATTGATGAGACAATTTATATGGTGCAACCAGAAAACTTGGTGTCAGGAGACCCAAAGAATATGGTTTGCAAATTGACAAAATCCATTTATGGGCTAAAACAGGCCTCTCATCAATGGTACCACAAATTTCATCAAGTAACTCTCTCATTTGGTTTCAAGATGAATCTTGTTGATGATTGTGTGTATCACAAATTCAGTGGGAGCAAGTACATTTTCCTAGTCTTATATGTTGATGACATACTGCTTGCCACAAATGATATAGGCATGTTGCACCAAACCAAGAGATTTCTATTAAGAAACTTCGAAATGAAAGATCTTGGTGACGCCTCCTTTGTATTAGGAATTCAGATACACCGAGATTGATCTTAGGGTATTCTAGGATTATCACAAAGGAACTATATTGAAAAGGTACTTAAAAGGTTTGGCATGCAAAAATGTAAATTCGGGGATACTCCAGTTGCTAAGGGAGACAAGTTTAGTCTCAAACAGTGCCCAAAAGGAAATTTGGAAATTCAGGAAATGCAGAAGATTGCCTATGCATCAGTTGTAGGGAGTTTGGTGTATGCCCAAGTATGCACGCGTCTGGATATAGCATACATAGTTGGGGTATTAGGCATATATTTAAGCAATCTAGGAATGGATCATTGGAAAGCAACCAAAAGAGTTATGAGGTATTTGAAGAGAACAAAGTATTATATGCTTACATACAAGGGTAAGATCAGTTGGAGATCACTGGGTATTCTGACTCGGATTTTGCAGGATGCCTAGATAGTTTGAGATCTACTTCAAGTTACATTTTCATGTTAGCTGGTGGTGCAGTTTCATGGCGCAGTGCCAAGCAAACCCTTACTACTTTATCCACCATGGTGGCAGAATTTGTGGCATGTTTTGAGGCATCAAATCATGGAATATGGCTGAGAAATTTTGCCAGGGGGTTGGAAATTATGGAAGGAATTGAAAGACCACTTAAGTTATATTGTGACAACAAATCAACTGTATTGTATTCTAACAACAATAGGAGCTTGACCAAGTCGAAGCATATTGACATCAAGTTCCTAGTTGTTAAGGAAAGGGTACAGAGTGGACAAATTTTCATAGAACACTTAGGGACAAACTCCATGATAGCAGATCCTCTTACTAAGGGACTTCCACCCAAGGTCTTTCATGAGCATGTTGCTCATATGGGTGTTTTACAGTTCGAGGAATCTTTGGTTTAGTGGGAGTTAGTCACTTTTATGTATTTTATGTTCTGTTAGATTTTATGTATGCATACATTGACTTTTGGATATATTTGGTTATATATATATGGTTTATTATTCGGTTATTACACTTTGTACATTAAGGTTATTAAATGATCTCATTGAGGTAAAGTAGGACCAGTTGAAAATAGACGTGTACAGGCCACCTTCACGTAATTTTTCATGCTACACATTTCATGATGAGTCTATGTCATTTGATTCTGTCAGCATTAGTGATCATTGATGAGTTTAGTTGTGATTGATACAATGAAAACTGCTTTGGTTCTACAAGCAGATGTAATCAATGGACAAGGTTTTTGGAATATGCTCAAGGCATGTAATGACAAATTTTGAACTCATAAAGTCTAACACATTCATAAGGATGTAAGGATATATATATATATATATATATATATATTCGTGACCAATGAAAGATTGTTAGCAAGTTTGGGTCATACATATATATATCACATAATTGAATGAGTTAGGGTCATTATATAATTAGTCAAAATATTAAAGTGGTCTAATCAATATAAAAGTATGGCTAAGGGCATATATGTCATGAAAGGCTAATTGTGTAGATACCATCAGTAATATTATAATTTGATGAGGGACCAAATTGTAATTATCAAATTTGGGGTAACTGATGGCAGTTACCAATATAAGAGGTTATGGTTCCCATTTGTAGAGAGCAATGCGTACAGTTTCTCTTTATCCTCGTCTGAAGAGAAAATTCAGAGAAAGAAAAGAAAAGGGCTCCCTACATTTGGAAGATCATAAAACCAATCTTCTGATCAACCTTTCATCATCATTCCATTATGGCTAATCCAGGTACTCTTCTGTGTGGCATCCCCAAAATAATGTCTGGTTTATTAGTAATGATTTAAATAACAAAACATGGGAATTTTTTTTTTCTTTCTCTATTTCACAGTAATTAAGTTCAGAAGGAAAATCATCGCCATGGAGTCCTGAATGGCCAGTTCACAACTCTATTCGAAGTCATTTCTTTCTGATCACGCATAACATCTAAAATATTTTGCTTTTTCAAAGGAAAGGTATGCCAGCCATTACTTTAGGTCATCACGTGAAAACAATAAAATAAAATACGGTCGGTAAACTCCTTTGCAAATAAAGTTTGCTAATGCTTTCTTTTCAAATAACAAGATTAAACATAAGTGCATTCATCATTTAAAACTGTCCAAAATATGGGAGTTTTGCAAAATACATAGTGTCATCCAGAGCAAAGGTGTCCACTGTGGTGGCTTTAGCCACATGTATACAATCATCAAATTCCTATACAATAGGTCTACCCATACAAAAACAAAAGAGTAAACCTAACAGTCAGTCCTAGATACACCCACCCTCGAAAAGTATATAAAACTGGTCCAATGAGCTGTCTACTATGATGAAGAGCCTCCAGTAATCGCCATCTCTCCAGGGCCACTATCCTCCGTAGAGTCTACCTCAGATGCCGACATGACGTCCTCGGGAGAATCCACCTCAGGGAGTGGGTCCTCATCACCCTCTAGAAAGTCAAGAGCATGCACAGCAGGCTCAGGAGGTAGCTCCTCAGGGTCTTCCTCGGATGACGTCACCTCGATCACTTGGACTGGCTCCACTAGACGGTATGGTGTAGGCGTGGGTAGTATCCACTCCACAGTGCGCTGAAGCGTGCGCGCGGGTTCATCTGGATGCACCAATGAAGTAGCTGTGAATCGAATCGTGCCCCGGAATCGGCACCTCACATTGCCTTTGAGGGTCTCCCAAGCTCCCTCTAGGCACTCCATCTCTACTCGATCATGGATTAGTTGCGCCGCCATCGTGATCTACAAGAAAGAAAAGGAAAGGGGTAGACTCTTTCACGAGAGATCTAATTGCGGTAGCAACACAATGTGTCCCATAACCACTACATGCAAGTAAAAGGGATATCTCAAGGCTTTTCATCTCTGGTAATCGATTACACCTCATTGGTAATCGATTACCAGAGGCCAAACTCGAATTACATAGCTTCAGGACGTGAAAACCTGCAAAATGCATTGTGTAATCGATTACACATGACTGGTAATCGATTACCAGCGGCTTATTCCTCTGTGTAATCGATTACACAGCCTGGTAATCGATTACCAGAGGCCCATTCAACATTCCAGTCCCATTTCTAAGCCTGGTAATCAATTACACCCCTTGGTAATCGATTACCAGAAGCCCTCCTAGCTTCCTGATCTCGTTTTCAAGCCTGGTAATCGATTACACTCCCTTGGTAATCGCCAGAGGCCATCTTAGCTTCCTGTCTTCACTTTTAAGCCTTGTAATCGATTACCTACCCTTGGTAATCGATTACCAGAGGCCATATCCCAAATCTCACTCAAGACTCATTGCTGGCCAGCCACCACACAAGCCTCCCTGCTTTGTGGTCTTTGTTCTTTTATCGGTTGATTGCCAGGAGCTCGCCTGTTTAGGTACATCACAGGTTCTCACTGACTGACTATGCCTGGGTTGGGTCGGGATTGGTCAAGCTTGGTTTTGGGCAATAGCACCCCACCTGACGTCCCCAAGGTCTCCTGACCCCCGCGACATATCTCCAGGTACCACTCTGTGGTCAACGGATAAAAGTAGGAAGTCTCACCCTTCCACACTTCCTCATTTCAAGCTTGTAGGATTATGGGGTATCCATCACATGTGGTACTAGGTGGCGGTCGGGCGATGGTGCAAAACAATTCTCCACATCCACAAATCACGTATAAACCCACCATCCCTTGTTGCCCACCTCAACTAAGCTCACGTACTCCCACGTAGCCCTTATCCTCGTTCCTCTCAATGCCGGGTCCCCATCAATCCTCCCAAGCTTCCAAAAAATCCAAGTAATTCAACATCCAAGCATCAGGAACTAACACAGCCAAGAAAACAGGGCAGAGGCAGAAAACTCTGCCCAAAACACAAACCAACATCACAGCTTTTCACACTCAAATACCCCAGTAATATTCTCTTCGTTCCAATTCGTTAACCGTTGGATTGACTCGAAAATTTTACTGGAAGTCTCTAGCACATAAATCTACATTATGACCGTTGGGATCTGCTAGAAAACGTCCAGAACCAAATCTGTACTACTCTTTCCACAACCAGCAAATACACAACACTTTCTGCACAAAGCCAAAATTCTGCTGCACCTATTTGACAGCAAAATTCTGCATAAAGTGCAGATTTTCGAAATCACACTTTCCCTCATCCAATTTTGCCCAAATTGAATCCTACAAGTCCCAAATCATGTATCAATCATGTCTAAACCAAGGACAAGCTTCAGACCAAAGCAATTCAAAATCTAGGTATCTAAAACCCCTCAATTTAGTGGATTTTCGAGGTTTGAGAAGTGAAAATGAGAATGGGGTAAATTTGGAACAAAATCTCACCTCACACAAGTCTATATCATCAATCTAAACTTGCTCAAACTGGTTTTACGACAAAAATTCTACCGAATCAAAATTTGACTCCTCAACACCCAATTTTACCCTGGAAATGGCTCTTGCCTTCACTTTGGTCATTTTTTTTTCTCTCTTGCACAACCCAAGCTTTCTCATAAGTCCTAAATGACATTTCAAACTAGGATTAACTCCCTTTAACCTCCAAATACCACTAAATCCAGATTTGGCCTTCCAACTCTCAAAGCCTCACTCTTTTTCCACTCATAACACTACATTCTCACTTTCTAACCCTAGGTTAACTCTACCCTTCATCCCTAGCAGTTTTCCATCAACAATTTCAGCACATAAACATCACAAGTATCATCATAAAAACCCTAAAACTGAATGGGTAAGCTTGACTCACACCAAACATGGCAAGTTCAACACGCTTTCAACAAATCTCTTCACAAATAATTATCACAAAGCATAAACCAAGTAAAACTACCCATCATATCTCCCAAAGCCCCATACCCATGAAAATTTAGGTGAGTAGAAGTCTACCCAAACCTGAGGTTTCGAGGTCCCACACGTAGAGATGCGCTTCACGACTCCAAAAATGCCTTCCTTTCGCGATTTGGAGCAGAAATGGTGACCAAAGGTTGGAGCTTTAATGGAGGCTTCAATGGAGAGGAAGGAGAAAGAAAAAGCAACATGAGGGAGAGGGAGAAAGCTTCTGAAATTTTTTGTTGAGTGAGGAGAGAGAGAAAATAGCTTTTTGGTTTAAAGAGGCTTTTCTCTTTTCTATTATTTTATTTTAAGCTATGCCACATGTCTCCATTTGAGTGGAGCAAAAAGGCCCACTTTTTCTCTTGATGTGACTCATGCTCTTCCACATGAAGAGAAAAATCTGACCTTTTGAAATGCCAAAATCCTGCCTCAGTTTGCGTGCCGTTTCTCTGGTTCCAGTCCCTCGCGTTTCTCTGCGCCTGTCGGGGCCAGTTTTCGAAAGTAGGCAATATATATATCAAAACGCTCAGAATAAAACCCCGAGTGTGGTGCAGAGGTTGGTTTTGTTAAATTTTAAGTTGCACGCAAAAAGATGATTTTTAGACTAATTAATGGAGAATTAACCTATTACCATCCAATTATGGATTTCTCTTCGTTAATTAGCCTAATTCGCGTATCTTTCCCCCAATATACTTGCTTCTACCAGGAGTATATACATATATACATACACTGAATAATACTCATATATATATATATATAACCATCCAAAATGCACCGTTTACAAAAATTCCGGGTAGAAATTTCCAGGATGTCACATTCTGCATCTAGTTTTCATCATGATTTTGAGTATGGGAACACAAAGGGGTTTTATTCATTTGTGTATAGTAATTTCTCTCTACATGAATAGAAAGCATGTGGTTAGGATTGATGATTGTCTGTTAGAATCAAAATTAGGCCGATTAATTGAATCCCAATATTTGGAATTGAATCCCAACATATCTAAGTTGGATATGCCACTGATAAGCTTTAGGAGCACGAAGAGTCTAGTAATGAAGTTTCAAAATGGATTATTAAATTGTTATTATATGATACAATTACTATAAAATAAATTGGGTAGAAATTCTAAGTCAAGATAAAAAAAAACCTTATGAAATGCATATAGTGCTATGAAAATTCACTTGTGCATTTTTCTAGAAGAGGTTTTACAATAGTAAGAAAGTAAAGGAAAAATGAGATAAGTATTCCTTGCACTTCTATATATACTAGTGTGTGCCCTGGAGCAAGATGGAGCACAAACATACTTTTTGATGTCCTCAAGAACTGTTTTTGCACTTCTATATATCTGCAAATAAACAGATATAGCGAGTCAAGTACTTGAAACACAACTATTATAATTTATAACATGTAAAACAATAGAGTAAATTACAGCAACCTCCTTTCAGGTTTACACTATTTACACATATATCTCCTCCTTTTTTAATCATATATTTGGCACCTGTTGACGGTGTTAATCTTTTGTTTGAAATTAAAATTAATTTACATTAATTTTTAAATTCATTAATCTTTGGCAGTGTGAACCCCAACAATTCTTTCTCAACCCATCTCGACCCAAATAGTGAGAACCCTAGACACACACATGAAGTGTCGTCTTCTCCTTCATGTCATTGTGCTCTCCTTGGCGTCACTGTCTTCTCCTCCATGCAAACACTCTTCCCCCCATCGTCTTCTTTGCAATGTGTTCTCCTCCCTGTCATATTCTCCTCCACAGAAATAGAGGGTCATTCTCCTATGTGGTGGTGCTAGGCTCGTCTTCTCCGTGCAAATAGAGGGTCGTTTTCCTCTGCCTTGTCTTCTCCTGCGTGATGGTGCTAGACTCGTCTTCTCCTTCCATGCTCATGTTTTCCTCTATAGTGATAGGTAATCGCCTTTTGCTTCATCTTTGAACTGTGCTCATGTTCTCCTTCCTTCTTCTCTGAATCTTTTTGGTTTGTGATTTTGGTTGCTAAGGTTTCAGTAGCGTGATTGATGGGACTCGCATGCTAGGGTTCATCCTTTGCAGCCTTTCATGGTACCATTATCGTGCTTGCAAAGGTATTTGAGTCTTGTCATATTTTGTACATATATTTGGTTGATTTTATTTCTAGTTTTGTGTCTTCTGCCTTTGTTTCTTGGCGAAGACTAGGGTCCGAAGGTGAAACTCCTTTCGCACCCAACGTAAGTTTGGAAAAAAAGTGATAACCAACTGTGTCCGTCCGATTTAACTATAAAATTTAAATGGTTGAGATTCGTTCAGGAAAACCAGTTGAATATGTAACAGGAGAGATATCTCCCCTTTGGAATAGGGTTCGCCTTCCCCTCCCCCTTTGGTGTAACGTTACCCTAGCAGAGGTCGCAGTTAAACAATTGAAGCAGAGGGTTCTCCAATTTAGCACGATTGAAACAGAGGACGAAAGAAGGGTTCTCTCTTATTTCCAAATGCAGCAGCGGCTTCTTCTTCCATTTTTGTGCATCGGTGTCACTAACGGCAACATATGTTGCAATGAAGCCCACAAAGCTCGGCTTGGAAAAGCTCTGGGGCAGATCCGCAACTAACATTCACCCTTTCCTCCTAGCACGTCAATAACCTCGAGAAGGGTATGCCCCAATCGATTGTAGTTTTCATTTTTAAGGTTTTTGCTCTCCTTAGGCTTATGTTTCAGTTTTTATGTTACTTTTAGTTTGTGCGGACTTGGTTCACGATGCAAAGGGCAAGCGGCTCAGGGTTAAGGCACCTGTCAGGAGTCATCTAATCTGCAATCCTTCCAGACCTTTGGTGACTCATCTAATCTGCACATCACTACCAGGAAGTCCCTTTGTGGTGAAGGTATTTCCACTTTTTTGTCACTTTTTATTATTATGATTGTAGTTTGGTTCACTTGTCCCTTTTATTGTTTGCTTCTTATATTGATCTTTTGATTGATGTTCGTTTTACAATTGGGTTTGCCTCAATGTTCTTCTATGTTGCTATGTTATGTGTTGTAGTTTTGAACATGCATGCCCTTTGTATGAGGAGTAGTTTTGCAATATATCTCTTAGTTTGCAATGTATGGAATGTGGTAAAGGGAAAATTTGGATGGAGACTTTTGAAGGAAAAAGGAAGATTAACTTAGTTATATCATGTTTATAAATATGAATATGGGATGATCGGGAGGTTTCATTGGTAATCTATTTCTTTGGAGGCTCGGGACTCTAAGTGCGTGTCTGTTGAAGAGTTGAAGAATAAGACTGCAACTCAAAGGCAGTGGCTTCGTTAAGGGAAACCACAGGAGCCGTAGTGCAAGCGAGTCTTCACAGGGCAATTGTGTATGGACCTGAACCTGGGTGATCTATCATTTTGAAAAAGTTTGAATTGTGAGATAAAAAAGTGTTTTTGTTTAAAGTTTCATTCTTTTAGTGGCAGTGCGGGGCAAATTGTTTGAGTTTTATCTATAATTTTCTTAATTCATGTTTATTGAATGATATTTGGTACTTAAGTCAGAATGTTCTTCAACAAATTGTGATGTAAATAAGTGTCCTATGCACATGAATTGCTAGATTGGCTCCTGTATCATTTGTTATCATGTGATTGATTTTATGTTACTTGTGAGCATGATCATTCTTGCAGCCTGAAACATCGTAAGACTGCTGTTGTGGCTAAAAGCTTGAAAAAAATTGTGCTTTCTTGTCTTACCCACGTGTCTTAATTGTGTATTTGTGTGCTTTTCATACATTTTCTACGGAACACCAATAGTTGTGTTACTTAGGTTGTTGATTTTATTTTTGAAGTATTTTGTTCAATGAATGATATTAAGTCTTTGTGTTCATGAAACTGCTTATTTTTCAGTACCAACACATGGGACAGATTTGAACTTAGTGTGCACAAGAGAGTGATTGACCTCTACAGTTAAGTTTTACCATACTGCCCTGCAACTCCTCCCCCCCCCCCCCCCCCCCCTCCTCCCAAAAAAAAGTGACTATGTAGCAAATGGATCTGTAGGAAGCTAAACCACTTTTTCAACTTATTGTGGTTGCAAATGTTTAAGGCGTTTATCAATAATATATATATATATATATTCATTTATATATTAGCATGTTTACATATTGTGTCTGTGTTTCCTAACTTCCTAGTAAATGTCAATGTAACTTCATTATATTGTGTAATTGAACCACTATGTCTTAAGATTTATTTCTGAACATGGCAGGACTAATTATAGTCAATAGGATGCTACCCTTTCTCCATTACATCACAAGGTTGGCACCTTTCCCAATTTCATTGTAATTCAATTATAAGAGTAATTGGAGATTTGAAGCAGATGCAAATTTGATGCAGCTGCAGATTTGACAAATAGTTACCAGAAAGATTGCTAAAAATAAGTTAGAAAGTTGGCTGAAATGGTTGTTGGTGAGGTTGGGAAGATTGGTAGAAAGTTGGCTGAAACTGTCACTGGCAATGAGAAGGTTGCCAGAGAAGATCAATGACAGAGGAGGTAGGAAGATCAATGACAGAGGAGGCAAGCAGGAAAAAGGTGGAAGAAAGGCCTTTTGCACAAAACCACAATTCAAGACCTTTCTATTGAGTACAACATTCCAAATTGAAGACTACACCTTAGAGGGCCCTTGGAATATAAGATTTTTGGCAACAAGTTGCCCTTATTTGAGATACTATTGCACAGAATATATAAAAAAAGGCTACATAGTTGAAAGGGGTAGTTTCCTCTTTGGTGCATGTGTACTCTTGTGGGAAATACTAAAGCACTGTCTTCCTTGAAATATTTTCCATCATCTCAATGAGCTTGACAAAAAGTACTTTGTTGATAATTTATTGAACATCTTAATAAGCTTAGTAAGATGAGTGTTGTAACCTATTTTATGCTCAAGATCCCTATTGCATTGTTGATCCTTCAATTGGTTGTTGTTATTTCTTTCCTTTTATATAGAAAAAAATAGACAGCACAACATATTTTCGTCACGGTTGTACTTTCCAAATTTTATAACATAAATTCTTTTTGTATCAAAAATGCTATTTCAACAAACACGTCATGTTTGTTTGTAGCTTAAAAAAAGGTGAACAATGTGGGTGCAATTTTTTTTATTGGATTACACCTGAATTGGTTAATACAAAGATGCTATCATCGCAAAACAAAGAAGGCACATCCCCAATCCACAAAGTAAATTGAACCAATGTTTTTACCATTTGCAATTTCATTTGATCCATGTTAGCATGGGATTAATTAATTGTATTGGGGTAGTTGCATATAACTGTTAACATGAAAATAAGCCCATTTGGATGAGCCATTATGCTGATTTGTTGATGTTATGTGATGTGGTTAATTAAACTAGTTATTAACCCATGCATATGCATGGGGTGCTTCGCATCGCTTCGCTCCACAATTTTTTGTTGTTTAGTATAAATAGTTGTGTGTATTTTTAAAACAATTTGTAAAATAATTTATGAATTTTTATTTTGTTGTTTAAAGAACCTTTAAATAATATAAAATCGCTGAAGCTATATAATTGGATGGGCATTGAATTTATGTTTAAAAGAAACTAGTTACTCACCGTGCGAATGCAGGGGTTGTTATTTTTGGTTTAGCAATTTGTGGTTGTTTAGTCTAAAAGATGTTGTGTATGTTTAGGATAATTTTGTAAAGAAATTTAGAATTTTAAATTAGTTTTTGTTTAAGCAATTTGTTAATAAATTGAAATAGTTGGAGTTATGTAATTGTATGGACATTGTTTTTTTGTAAAAAAAAAAACTTCAATAGTTTTTAAAATTTTGGAATTTAATGTAATTTAATTACAATTTAAATGATGAATAAGCTGTTTATAAATTATATTAGAATGATATAACTAAATGATGACAACAAATTTATTTATTTTTTGGAAAGTTAAACTTGGAAAATTTATAATTGGTTGATATAAAAAATCTCTAATGAATAAAATAAGTAGATGTATTGTTTTGTCGGATATAAAAATATATAATACCTATTGTATAATTATGAAGATTGCAAAAATTAATTTAAAGATTGGTAAAAATAGCAATTATAGGTTTGAACATAGTAATTGGTATTTTAAAAAGGTATTAACTAATCAATAGTGTGGTTAAATGTATATAGCAAGATAACATATTATCAGTGGATAGCATATTCAAACGCTTGGAGTATTTACCAAGCAGTACATTATCAGTGTGCAGAATGGAAAATGTAGTAGTAAAAAATGAAATAAGATGCGGCTGTAATTTTGCATTCGATAATATACTGGTTGATATAAGAAATAAAACTTTATATAAAAACTAGTTACTCACCCGTGCATACGTACAGAGTGTTTTTATTTATTTAGCAAATTTATAGACAGAATTTGTAGTTTTTAAATAATTTTTGTATAAACAATTTGTTAATAATGATAAATAGTTAGAGGTTTATAATTGTAAACCTGGGTAAATTGATAGTTGGGTTATTTTAATTAATTGTAATGAATTTAATAAGTAGATGGAACCAATATTTCATGATTGGACCAAACAGTTTATTGTTCTTTCTTTCTTACCAAGTCTGAGATAAGTCTAGCAAGGATTAATAATTCTAAATTCCCACATCCTGCTGATAATTGCTAAATGATTTTTGTTATATTAAGATATTGAATAAGTTTATTTTATACTAATAGGTTTTTATTAAGTGATAAAAAATGATCAAATTAATGTTATAGGAGCACACAATGAAAGGTAAATACAATGAATTCTACATGAAAAATGTTCAGTAAAGGGATAAATTGTAATGTATAAGTAGTAACTTGTAATTTTGAGGTATATAAAAATTAATTCATTTTTGTCATAACTATATTTAGTAATAAAAGATGCAAATGCATCACTTTTTGGATATAATTAAATGCATTTTTTATTTTTATTTTTTTAAATATAGTTTTATTGCCATGTATTATAAGTATGAATATTTTGATGGAAGTAATTAAAAATTATTTTATACAATTTTAAAGTATTTATTATAAAAATAAATTAATGACACATCATATTTTGAAAGTGGATAACAATAATATATAAAAAAGACATTCTAATTAAGTTTTATACATAAATATTCTTTGAAGGTTACTGTTTATCAGAACATCTTTAGCTATTGATAAAACTAATTGACAATTTGAATCCAACTCAATGAAATAGTATGCATAGTAGTCCGTAATTAAAGTTGAGCTCTAAAAATAAGGCCAAAAAAGACAAAAAAAATATTCAAGTCTGTCGGCCATATTAGGCTCCTATAATTAGCGGGGAATTATTTAACACAACTTTTTATTTGTTTAGCGCACCCCAAGTCCAATCCGTAATACAAAGTGAATAATGGAGTGTGTGTTATATAATTAGTTAATACACAGTTATATAAGTAGGATTCGAACCGAAAACCTTTGATTAAATTGAAATAATTTCATGGTAGATGATTTATGTGTTTGATGGTAACCTAATTAACCATTTTAATATTATATATATATTTAAAGTTTTATAAATTAAAAAGGCAACTAAACATGGATTAAAAGGAAGGAAGATAACAGAAAGGGAAATGACGTGGGGCTATTGCATAGGAAAAGGCAGGTGTAGTACATGATGGACAGGTATTTAATGCACCATAGATACATTTTGGTAATGATGGCTTGATGCTGCAGTTGCGTTTTCAAAGGTCAATAGTTGATGGTTGTTGGAATGATGTGGAGATGAAGATTTGAAAAACATGGAACAAAGGAAGGAAGATAAGGGAAAGTAAAATGATATTTCCCTAATACATAGGTAAAGGTAGCTACAACAGAGAATTGACAGGTATTTAATGCATTATACATTTTGGTAATGACATAAGTATATGTATAGGCATTGGGTTGTTGACATTGACATTGAAAGAAAAAGCTGATATGGCATGTACAGGAGTAGGTGTTCCATCTAGACACATTGTGCCTTTTTTTTTACAATAAACTTTGAAAAAACCATTAATTTGTTTATCATATTCTGCTATCAGACTTTGTA
The DNA here is from genome assembly GCF_004193775.1 of Glycine soja. Lineage (NCBI taxonomy): Eukaryota > Viridiplantae > Streptophyta > Magnoliopsida > Fabales > Fabaceae > Glycine > Glycine soja. The sequence continues at coordinate 36,174,883 of NC_041016.1, read as the reverse complement.
GATTTTTTAAATATAGAAATTGTAATTTTGGAAAATTGTATTAACGAAAATACTCAACATAAAATTTATGCATTTTAATTTTTTTCTTTCTAAAACATAACATTGCTCAATTGATTTGACTGATTCTATAACATATGTAAGTGTTTGACATTGCAAGGGGAGTCCAAAATACAATAAAAAAGTTTCATGGCAACTACTACACTTTACATTGAAATCTTGGGCAAATCTAAATCAATATTAATAATATATTTTTTAATATTCCTTTTATATGCAATATTAAAGATATATTAAATGATTTCCCATCCTCTTGACCAACAAAAAATACTCCAAAAAATATATCGACCCTTAATGTTTTCCATGGATACCTCAATGTTTGCCATGGATATAGTCATGTGAAGTGCGTTCTACATTTCTAATCAAGTCTCCCTTGTACTGGTTGTGTGTCCCTAGTAGCAGGGTCATTGTCACCTTCATTCTGATTGCCTTTTCATGTAGCTGTAATTTCACATAATAAATTAGGACATTTATTATGTACATTATGGAGTACATGAAAGAAAAATGTGGTTGCTCTAAAATAAAATAAAAGTTAACAAATTTTAACCATAGCTGTAACATTCTTACCACTCCATACAACAGACTCACAAATGACTCCTCCATTTGTATCCACTCTAGGACCCATAATGTTGATTTATCAGTGCAATTGTATTAATTACATTTTTTAAAACAAAAAAACATATTTTGTATTTCATTATTTGTCAAATATAACATCAATTTATACTCAATGGGTTATGTTTTTAAAAGTAACCTGGATCCATAATTAGGAATTCCTCCGGCTTCCATAATATCTCAACTATCCATTCCATTAAATCCAAAAAGCAAATCTTGTGTTTGAAACACAATTTGGAGAACACTGAGCATGACATGGCCCTATATATATATATATATATTGTTATTGTTACTCAATGTACATATGACAATGTGAATAATTTGATAATTAATAAATTTGATATATAAACAAACAATGATTCTAATAGTGTCTTTCCGATCATATGTGGTTTGACTTGTCAGGTCACAATCCACATGATAAATTTTTTTGTCATGCATGTATATGACCATCAGTTACCAATGATCCTTATTTTCAATGATGGGTATATATATCTGAAGAAAAAATAATTATCATTAAATTAATATTCACCCCATAATAATAATTCATTTTTGTTGTGTGTCTCATTAGCAGAACATGATTTTAGTTTTATTGTAAGTTTTTGTACCCATTTATTTTCATTTTTTATCGGTGAATATTTAATTTAAAAAATTATTTACCAACTTTAAGTTTGAAAATGAAGGCATCCAATCCTTCCCATAATGCTTAATGAGAGTTTCCACTTGAGTTCCATCAATTACGTCCAACTGTAATCAAAATGAAATGCCACTTTTTTGAATTAATTACATAAATTATATAGGTTAATTAATATTTGTGTTGTATTGAATAAGCATATAATGTATCCTATACCGCAAAAGCTGGGGGTATACACCAAACACTCCTTGTGCGGTAAAGTTGGCTGTAAGCAACCTTCAAAGCAATGAATAGTATTATCTGGAACCAACTAATTATCAAATTTTCCAACTTCCAAGTTTGTGAATTATTTTTACCATGTCTACAATAGGATACTTTGGGATGAAAGAACCATATACCTCCTCCCTTATTGGCTTATTGGGACACAACGACTGAAAGTTTTGTCGTGTCCCCAAGTTGTTTCCTACCCCATACAAAATTTCGTTCCCGCTAATATAAGCATTCACAAAAAATCAAACAATTATAGTAGTCAAAATTGAGTAAAATAATAACCATGAATATAAATGAATGAATTGAACCATAACTTATGTAATTTGTGAGTAAAAGGTGAGCCTACGTACCTTGGGTCCACATTAGGATTGAAGACATATGCACAAACCTGTGTCTCCTCAAAAGTAAGATTCATGTCAATAGTTGGCTTGAAGCTGCAGGGCATATCCTGTACATGCAAAACATGGACGTAAAACATGTTATTATTTGCAAGTATAGTTGAACAAATACAAATGCTATTATTTGCAAGACCTTAGGAATTGTATGTGTGTATCCCCTACTGGAATTGGTCTGAGGCCTTTGAAAGATCCGGCTTGCCTTGTTCATGTTTCCCAAGGAAGTGCCTTTAGTGTATTAGAATTTTGGCGCATTCAAAATATGTGGTTGCTTCTCAATTTTGGGCTTCTTCAAGGTCCGACTAACAGATTTATGATGGGGGAACGACAACTTTCTATGCGCCATTGAGGACTCTTTATTGCTTTCGGGCTAGAGTACATGCATGTGACAAAATGGAATAAGTAATATTTAATATGTAAGCATTTAGTGGCAATACAACTTTATTAAATAAATGTTTCACCTTTGCTTTCACTCCTCTAATATAGTTGCTCATAAATTGTTGTTGTTGTAGGGAGGAGTCATCTGTGGTCTTCACGTCATTGGGTCCTGACAGGTTCACTGTTTTGGGAGACGAGTATCTGCTATTGTTTTTCTCACCCAGGAATTTCGCTTTCATCCTCGTATGTATCGACATTGGAAAGTCATCATCATCGTCCCCCAGGATGAAGATGGTTTCTATATTCTTCAAATCTGCTCTATGTTTCCCATATGCTTCCTTTCTGCTATACCTCACAGTCGCCTTGGACACCGCCTTATTAGGATTTCCACAATGTAATGTTTCATCATAGGTGGAAGTATTCTGAGTCCCACTCATTGCCACATCCTCGACAACATCTTTGGCTGACTGATTGTAGTCTTGTTTAACCAAGTTGCATATGGCCTTCAACATTGTTGTATTAGTCTTTTCCATGGCATCAAGTCTTCTTATGTTATGATTATCCATGTTTTCCATTTTTTGTCCCAAATGCTTAATCCGAATGTGAAACATGTGTAAATTGTCATACTGTAAGAGTCATTTATCAGTTACTCCATATTTACTAGGTTTTTTGTCATGAATTTCAGTTCACATTAAAAGATAAAACATGTTTTAAACTGAAGGACAAACTGACTTCAAGTATAAATAGAGACCTTTATTGCAGCCACCACATGATCCAAGGTTGCACCACCAGAGGTACCCCCAACCACCACTTTATCCTTTTCCACACTGAGTGAACCCATATTGGTTGGCAATGGTACTTGGCAGTGTAGTAGAAAAGGGAAGTTGAAAGCAATAAAAGTTAATAATAAAAAATAGGGACAAAATTCCAAATACACATTTGGCTCCATTCAATGGAACATTGTGTACCTCTAAAGAATGTTGTTTCCCAGCTTCACCCTTGCTCCCAACTGATTTTTCAGCCTCATTGTCTCCATTCCTTGTAGTTATGCAACAACGTCGAGTAGTAACATACACAGAGACAACAATGACAGTATAAGGTTTTTTTTGTCATAAATAACAACAAAATAAATAAAGAACCACCATGTAACTCACCGTCTGTCATCACTCCCGAACATGCCACAATCCATGTATGTTTGATCCCATTCACAATTGATGTCCAACACCATGTAAAACTTGAAGAGTACGTAATGGAGACCCCTAAATTGGTATTGAAACTGTGCTACTTTCGTAAAGTGTATATTATATAATTAATTATAATTCTAATTATTATAAATTCATTGGAAAGTTAAAATTTTGGTTAGAGTTATCTTTTATCATATAATTAATTATAATTTTAACTATTATAAATTTTAAAAAAAAATTCAAATTCTGGGTAGAGAAACTTGTCTTCTGTAACGTGCTTGCAACATATTATGGCTAAGGAGAGTTAGTACGCTAGCAATAGTTTATGGTGAACAGGTTAGTATAATAAGTAAGTTTAAATTGTATTACACTAACAAGATTTACATTTATTTATTATATGATTAATTATAATTCTAATTATTATAAATTTTTGACAAGTTAAAATTTTGGTTAGAGTTATCTTTTATCATATAATTAATTATAATTCCAACTACTATAAAATTAAAAAAATCAAATTTTAGTTAGAGAGTCTTACCTTTTAATATATAATTAATTACAATTATAAATATTATAATTTATTTTAAAAAATTGATTTTCAACTGAGCCAAATAATATTGTGTGATCTATATAGGTAATTTTATTTAATGGAATAAGATTTTATTTTTATTGTTATTATTTGTTGCATTATAAAATTTAAGAATTGAATTTGATATGAAATTCACAAGTTAAGATATAGTAACATTAATTTTATAATTTTATTTAATTTTATAAATATAATACATAACTAAACATATACATTAATATAAGTAATTTGTTGCCGCTAATTTAAAAGTGAATATAAATTTTATATAAAATAATGCTAAAATGATTTTATTTGAATGAGGGCCAATTAATAAATTAATATACATTGAAAATGACTGTCAATTGAAATTTAGGATAAGCAATTAAAAATACTAATTTGGTCAAAATGTTGATATTGTTCAATTATATCATCCCCGGACAATGGTCTACGGGCGGATTGTTTTTCTTTATTGTCATCAAATGCTTTTGTATTATTTATCTAAGAATGATCATCTGGCGAAGATCAACGACTTCCCATATAAGAAAATTTTCCTCCATTTTTTATACAATTTTATTAGTCACCTCTTTATATAATTTATTTTATAAGAGTATTTTTAACGGTCATTTTTTATGTACCATTCAAATTAACTCTTGAAATTTTTTAAATATAATTTTCCATTAACTATTCAGAATTTCCTGATTGATTACAATTATAGTTTATGTTATACACAAGTTTAACTTGTATTTTATTTATTATTTTTATGATTAATCGTTGTAATTCATAGATAATGAAATCATCGATATTTAATTCTAAAAGACTCTATAATGATCCATCCATACACCACTCTCTTGATAAAGAAGTGAATGAGTCTTTACCTAATAATGCATTGCATGCCTTAGAATCGATCAATGTAGAACAAGTTGAATCAAATGCAGGTACCTTTATAGAATAATGTTTAATAAAAAAATTATCATTGAAAATGTTATAACTTATCTTATTTATTTTAGGCAAGCATGTCACAAGGAAGGAGTGTGAAATTTGTCAGAAATCTCCTTTAGAGGTTAATGGTTAAAACTTATCCGAGGCACAAGTGTGTATTCGCCAAAAAGCTCGGTTAATGGTTGGACTGTGAAATTAGTCAAGATGATGTAGCTGAAATGTGGCGACATATGAAGGTTACTATATAATTTGGTCAATTATATTTAATTTATTTATATATTGGAATATTAGTTATATCTTCAAATTTGTTTTACAATGTATGTTGATAGTAATTAATTTTTACTTTTTTTTATGAAAACGTATGATATAAGGATGCTTTTAGTTTATCTGACTAGGTGAAAGAATATGAAATAAAGCAAATTCAATCTCAATACAAGAATAAGTTTTATGATTTACATCAAGCTTATCTTAAAGAAAAGGATATACCAAAATACGTATCTCTAGAAGATTAGAATTGGCTAATTAAAAACAAGTGGAGTGGATCAAAATTTCAGGTAAAATTATTTTAATATTTTGAACAGAATTTTTTAATATGTTTATAATTATAATATAAAATCATTTATACTTTGATGTAGGAAATAAGCTTGACAAGTAAAGTTAATCGAAGCAAGTAAGAAACAAAATCAATTATTGACACAAAATCAATTGTGCAAAAGGTATTTGAAATGGTAACATCTTTTAATATTTTATATTCATTTTCTTAAAAGTAATATAATAATAACTCATTTTCTATTTTGTGATTGTTTTTATATGATATATGAAAACAATCGGTGAAATTTATATAAAGACATCATGCATTAGATTATATTATTTTTATATTATTAAATTTGTCTTTTACTATATTTAATTTTAATAGAAAGAAGATTCAATATCAGATAAATGACCCGATACTATCATAATTTTTTTAGTGTTACATGCTAGATTAAATAAAACATTATTGATAAATTCAATATCATTATTTAAAAATGTCTAAATTTAAATTATACAAAATATATTAAATCAAACATTATTGATAAAATACAAATTGAAAAAAATTTGCAATTCAAAAAACAATTACTATCATACCTTGGAGTATGTATTTTTACTGACATTTTATCGACAAATCTTTGCATGACATTTTTTAAAAATACAAATTGTATATTCTAAATATTTAATTGTTATGGATTTATTAAAAATAATAGTTATTAATTTTAATCATAACATAATCTAAATATTTAAAATATATATGGAGACAAAAAGAAGATAAAAAAGCAATCATATCTCTCAAATTTTGATTATGTATTTTTTACTCACATTTTGTGGTTGGATATTCAATATAAATCTCTACAATTAATTTACATTCATATCAATATTTATATATAAATAAGTCCCCATAATGTCAATACAAATTGTACATTCATGTCGTTGGATATTTATATATAAAATCAATTTACATTCTAAAATCAATTTACATTAATATCAATATTTATATATTGGACACAAAGTATATATGATGGACTTGTCATTTTCTTGTTGTTAGTGTAATTAGTTACTCAATTTACATTAATATTCAATTTTTTTGTTGTTAGTGTAATTAGTTACTCAACAAAATGTTTAAAGAAAATCTATGATGGACTTGCCATTTTTATTAATTGAGACCACCCATGATGTAATAGGGGTTGATTTCCTTTCCACCATTGATGTTTATGTTTGTGACCCGTCAAAGCTGGAAGCATTTAAGATCAATGGTTCATGATAAGAAGCTATGGGACCACAAGCATTGTTAGCTAATAATATTAGTTACATTGTTGTTTTATCTGTTAGGAGATTGCTCTTGCTCTTATATCATATCTAAGAGATTTGCATAAATCTTTTAAGTCAGAGTGACCCTTTCATTAATTGCATACTGGCTTGAAAATCCAACCACCACGCCTCCATGTAAAAGCCAAGCAGAAAGACATTGTCATCAGTCTATCATTTACATGGTTTTTCAGATTGCAACACATCAAATCACTTGCACTAGGCGCCTCTACGGTTCCTTACATGGCTACTGGAACCAACACGGCTACTTACATGGCTTTTCAGTTTGGTCATCATAGCTGTTTTTTCAACGGCTAATCTGTTCACCTTCCCGTTCCACATTAAACTCCACATATTCCCATACTTTAAAACGTGATTTAAGCTGCATAATGATGAAGTCTCATCGAGACACTCAAACAACTGTCACCTACACACATTCGAGATCGAAAGCACCATTATTTGAATACTTGGTTCCAATATCATTCTCAGCACCCAAAAATCCATTTTCACACTTCACTTCTTCTCCACGAATCAATGCAGTGACCAATATTACCATGAGTTCCCAATCGTCCATTGATTCCAACAATGTGAGACCAATATTAACTTTTATTCCTATCAAAAGCATTTTCATTTTGTGAGCCTAAAGAAGGAGAAGCAACTAAAGAGCATGCCAGTAATCGCACCAGTTTTGTCCACTGGGGGCGACTATTATTCATGCGGATCAAATTTTATAATTTCATCTATTCTTCTGTTTTTATGCAAGCAAATAAGATACAAACTTTGATTTCCTACCTTTGCTTATGCTTATTAGTATTGGTTTGTCTATACTGCGTTCTAGAATCTTTATAAACTTTGAACTTGCTTATAACTATTTGGCTCTCCGTAAACATACAAATTCAAATTTGAGATGTCAAAGCAAACATGCCATTCTTTTCTTCCTGCTTACTTTGTAAATATATTTTTCTGATCCCTTTTGCATTTGCACATATACTGCAAATATTGCAATACTATGTTATCACAAGAACCACCTAGATTAATAGGAACAACAATAACATACGAATTTGTCACAGCATTCCACAATGACAAGGTAACTTTCTTAATCTATACAACTATATTATACTGTCAACCTGAAAAATAAAGCCATTATCATTCTCATTTTGAACTCATTCATCTTACATCATTAATCATTTTTAATCTTATTCTTGCATAACATCATTGAAATACCCTCATTTACCACCAACAATGGGCACCTAACTATCCATCAATAGTCCTTTTCGCATATAATGGATCCAGTTATCCAATAAAGGTAAGGAAATACCACAGTAAGCACTTCTTCGCCGATGGATTGAAATACTTTAGAAAAGATTTAAACATTAACTAAAGTGTAACAATTACTTACATTGCTTATGAGGAAAGTTGGATCTTCAACCTACAGTTTATGCCCCCGCTCGATCAACAAACATGCGGAAGACCTCCAACAACAAAAAGAACATATGTATGGACCGTAGAAATTAATGAAACTATGATCTTTGCTCCTGATCCATTGGTAAGACCCTATTCTATCATGAATCGCTGCCATTTTATTATCCTTAAATTCTAATACTCTTTTACATGTCTAATGTAGGTACTTCCACCAACTGCTCTACCTTATCTTGATGCCTCAACTCAACATATCACAATTCTCACAAATAATGGCGATTCTCTTCAATGGAACCTCATCGTCAACCATCATGACCTTGCTCAACAATGCATTACTAACCCATGGTATCAATTTTTGAGGAATAACAACTTCAGCCCTGGAGATGAAATCTCCTTTTACTTTATAACTTTTCAAAATATATGGGAATTAGTTATTAGGAAACAACAACAATGGGATGATCGCAATTCTGATTAAAATTCATTACCAAATTGTTGGATTTGAATCATCTGTATTTTGTTTCATTGTACATAACCAAGTTCTCATTGCTATGGTTTTATTTCAATCTTAAACATTATGATCATAATTTTTTGTAATTTCCCTGTTATTTCTTTGTCAATTATTGATGATTGGTATGTTCATATGTATAATTGGTAATTTTAATCAATCATTAAATTAAATCTAGCAATTCTCATCATTATACAATAGCTTTTATGTATATTTATACGTAATCTATTTCTGTTTATAAATTTATTAAAATTAATTTGTATTACCCAACAAATATCATTTATGAATTTCGTAAATAAAAAAAATCAACCCGTGCATGTGCACGGGTGACAAAGTAGTTAGTTATATAAAAAAGAAGTCATAAAATAAAATAAAAGCATTAATTTATTTATTAAAACTTAAACTTAGTTTTGTAAACCATTGGATTTTGAATGTAGGATGTCACTTTACTTTGTGTAGGCAATCCTTAACTATATTAATTTTGAAGGCTTAGTTTTTATTTTTTTATTTTTTTATTTTTTTCAATCCTGCCTAGGGTAGCTTTGCTATTCTTAGCCGGTCCCAAGCCCGGATAAAAGGAGAGGGTTGTGTTAGGCTTTCGACAGCCAACGTTAAACTTTGTCGAATCTCTATGACATGGATCAATTACGTAATAATGTGAATGCTAGGTCGTTGCCCGGAAGCAACGCGCTGTATGGCTCGAGTACAGTGTCAAAAGAGCAAGGGCCGCTGCATCGCCGCCCGGATGTAGTGAAAAGTAAGCAAGGGTTCCCACATTTTCGTGAACGGGTGTGGGTAAAGAAGCTAGTTCATGACAGGAGGATTCGCTTTGGTACATGGAATATAGGCACACTTACTGGAAAATCTATGGAAATAGTGGATGTTATGGTGAGGAGGAAGATCAATTTTATGTGCCTACAAGAAACTAAGTGGACAGGTGAAAAAGCGAAAGAATTAGACAACTCGGGATTTAAGCTGTGGTATACGGGAAAAATCAGATCAAGAAATGGGGTAGGGATTATTGTGGACAAGGAGTGGAAGAAGGATGTCGTGGATGTAAGAAGAGTAGGAGATCGTATCATAGTCTTAAAATTGGTAGTGGGACATGACACCTTTAATGTTATTAGTGGGTACGCACCTCAGGTTGGGTTAGCAGAACACTTTAAGGTAAAATTTTGGGAGGATTTAGAAGGGGTACTTCAGGATATACCCCAAGCAGAGAAAGTTTTCCTAGGAGGGGATCTCAATGGACATGTAGGTAGCGTGGCTAGAGGTTTTGAGGGGGTGCATGGGGGTTTTGGCCTAGGGGAGATGAATGGGGAGGGTAAATCCATCTTGGAGTTTTCGGAGGCTTTGGATCTTTCTATAGCCAATACATGGTTTAAGAAAAGAGAGGAACATCTTATCACTTACAAAAGTGGAGGGACATGTTCTTAGATAGATTTCTTCCTTATCAGGAAGTCTGATAGGAAGTATTGCTTGAACTGTAAAGTTATCCCGGGAGAGAGCTTGACTACCCAGCATAGAGTTTTGGTTATGGATGTAAGAATTAGAGATAGGGCAAAGAGAAGAAGTCCTCTGGTAGCACCAAGGATCAAATGGTGGCACCTGAAGGGTGAGAAACAAGGAATCTTCCAACAAAAGATATGGGAGGGTTGGTGTGGACAATCACAAGGAAGTGCAAATGATATGTGGAACAAGATGTCCCAAGAGATTATTAAAGTGGCTAAAGAGACGTTGGGTGAATCTAGAGGTTTTGGACCTAGGGGTAAAGAATCGTGGTGGTGGAATGAAAATGTTTAGAGCAAAGTTAGAGTAAAAAAGGAGTGTTTCAAGGAATGGTCTAGGTGTAGAAATTCTGAAACTTGGGATAAGTATAAGATAGCTAGAAATGAAACCAAAAAGGCGGTGAGTGAGGCAAGAGCCCAAGCTTTTGACGGACTATACCAAGCTCTAGGAACCAGGGACGGAGAAAGATCTATATATAGGCTTGCTAAGGGTAGAGAGAGGAAGACTAGAGATTTGGATCAAGTAAAGTGTGTTAAGGATGAAGAAGGCAAAGTCTTAGTGCATGAAAAAGATATCAAGGAAAGGTGGAAGGCGTATTTCCACAACTTATTTAATGATGGATATGGATATGACTCTAGCAGTCTAGACACAAGAGAAGAGGACCGGAACTATAAGTACTATCGTCGGATTCAGAAACAGGAAGTAAAGGAAGCGTTGAAAAGAATGAGTAATGGTAAGGCGGTGGGGCCAGACAACATACCTATTGAAGTGTGGAAAACTCTTGGAGATAGAGGTCTTGAGTGGCTCACCGAACTCTTTAACGAAATTATGAGGTCAAAACGCATGCCAGAGGAATGGAGGAGAAGCACGTTAGTGCCAATCTATAAGAACAAGGGGGATATACAAAATTGTGCAAATTATAGGGGAATCAAGCTCATGAGTCATACCATGAAATTATGGGAAAGAGTGATCGAACGGAGATTAAGAAAGGAGACTCAAGTTACTGAGAATCAATTTGGTTTCATGCCGGGAAGGTCGACCATGGAAGCGATTTATTTATTACGGCGGGTGATGGAGCAATATCGCATGGCCCAACAAGACTTGCACTTGATTTTTATTGACTTGGAGAAAGCGTATGATAGAGTGCCTAGAGAGATTTTGTGGAAAGCTCTAGAGAAGAAAGAGGTTAGGGTTGCATATATTCGAGCTATCCAAGATATGTATGATAGGGTATCGACTAGTGTTAGGACACAGGGTGGAGAGTCAGACGATTTTCCCATCACAATTGGTTTACATCAAGGGTCAACCCTTAGCCCCTACCTTTTTACCTTAATTCTGGATGTCCTCACGGAACAAATCCAAGAGATAGCGCCGAGATGCATGCTTTTTGCAGATGACATAGTCCTCCTTGGAAACTTGGAGACGAGCTCTAGAAACACATGGCTTTCGCCTAAGCAGAAGCAAATCGGAGTATATGGAATGTAAGTTCAACAAAAGAAGGAGGGTTTCTAACTCAGAGGTGAAAATAGGAGACCATATTATCCCTCAAGTCACACGGTTTAAATATCTTGGGTCTGTAATACAGGATGATGGGGAAATTGAAGGGGATGTGAATCATCGCATTCAAGCATGATGGATGAAATGGAGAAAAGCATCGGGGGTGTTATGTGATGCAAAGGTACCGATCAAGCTAAAGGGAAATTTTTATCGGACTGCGGTAAGACCGGCGATTATGTACGAAACAGAATGTTGGGCGGTCAAGAGCCAACATGAGAATAAAGTAGGTGTAGCGGAGATGAGGATGTTGCGGTGGATGTGTGGTAAGACTCGACAGGATAAAATTAGAAACGAAGCTATTAGAGAGAGGGTTGGAGTAGCGCCTATTGTAGAGAAGATGGTGGAAAATAGACTTAGGTGGTTTGGGCATGTAGAGAGAAGACCGGTAGACTCTGTAGTGAGGAGAGTAGACCAGATGGAGAGAAGACAAACAATTCGAGGCAGAGGAAGACCCAAAAAGACTATAAGAGAGGTTATAAAAAAGGATCTCGAAATTAATGGTTTGGATAGAAGTATGGTACTTGATAGAACATTATGGCGGAAGTTGATCCATGTAGCCGACCCCACCTAGTGGGATAAGGCGTTGTTGTTGTTGTTGTTGTTGTTGTTGTTGCTTAGTTTTTATTTTTTTTCCTGAAATAATATTTAGTACAACAAAACCATATAATACACCATTAAGGTGACAAAATAAAGTTTAGTAATAGTAACCTTTAAAAACATATAGAACCAGATATAATTAAGAGTGTGTTTGGATGAGAAAATTTATAATTCTGAGTAATTTTAAATTATAAGAATTTTAAATACTTCAATTTAAATTCTTTTATTTTCAAAATTTTATGTTTGGATACAAAATTCCCATACACAGCCGCAATTAGAGTGTGTCCTTTTTTTACTACTTCTTTCTTTCTTCTTTTTCTTTTTTCTTCCTATGGATAGACAGCGGCAAAAAACAAATTTACCCAACTAATGACCATTTCAGTGGTGTGCGTATTTTAATTTGTAGAGTACCCAGTAAAATTCACATTTGAAGCCACAATTTTGTATCCCAGGCTATGGATGCCTATAATTATCAAGACACCTGTAAAGTCTCCTATAAAAGTAGTTGTCATTAGTACTCTAACACCAACTTTGTCACATGTAGACAAAGACAGGAGCTCAGTGGAAAAGATGTATGTTGTATTGATAGCTGAAGAGTCATATCAATTGACAACTAGTCAGTTTTAGCGTGTAGTCATTGTTAGCATGTTGGGAAATTCAATATGGATCGTCTGATAACTGTAACAATTTTCAATCATTGATTAGTACAAGGTGATAATAATAGACTCTACATACAATACTATTTATTTAATCGGGTGACAATCTCCTACAAATGCAGCACATTTTATTACTTTTCCAAGCTTTCATTCTGATCATTGGCAACCCAAATTGGTTGTTAAACTACTCTGCAAAGAAACCATTAACAATGGATCATTGTCAACATGCTTCACCCTTTTATGTCCATGTCTGGTTCAATGGATCGATCCATTCATACAGCAACACGTGAAGGAGCAAAGTTTAGAAGCACTTATGCAACAACTATTAGTCTGGATAAAGATACTAATTTGTGTGGGTTGAAGGAGAAGATCGTTGAACATGTCCAAGGGCTATATCCTTTTTTAGGGAAGAACATATCTCAGATTTACTATCGTTGTTCTTATTTTCTAGTTGGTCAATTTGTGACCTACATGATAGTGAAACTTGAAAGCGATAATGATGTGCGCCGAATGTTTTCTATCCAGACCAAATATGGTAACCTCCCATGCATTAACTTAATGGTGTCTATTGGCCATCATGTGTGGACTTGAAGATTGAAGAGTAAGTGCATTAGTGGATTTAATGCATGTCTAAATAAAAAGGTCAAAAAAATTAATGGTCGTAGCTAGGTACATAGGTTTGTTTGGCTTACTAGCATGTGTCCTTTTGTGTGGATTTTTAGATTTATCAGTCTATCACCATGTGTAGTTTCGTGTATGTCATAATATGGCATGCATATATGCCTAAGGGTTTTATACCAAATTAGCTGCCTTAGTACTTAGCATGTGTATATTAATAAATCTATGATAAGTTTAAGTTCAAAATTAATTTACTCATTTTTTTGTACATGTTGTTTAACAAAAAATACTCACAATTGCTTTGAACTAACATGACTAATGATTATGATATATATAAAGAAATGTATTCAGAACAATATTTTTTAATATCTATTTTATGTTAAATTGCTTCATATGTTTTATTTGCTCGATGAAATATATAAAGAAATTGTTTTTTTTTTCAAATTTTGAAGGATGAGCAACATGGCCAACATATTATTATTTAAAAGTGGTCATATTTATTACCTTAAAATTTCAAATTCCTCTTGCATACATAATTTGAGATACTGTTAACTGTTGATAATATAAATAATAAAAACTAAATTAACAATTTTAAATTATTATTACAAAATATAAAATGGAACAAAAAAAAAAGGATGAATCATACCATCTCATGCCATCTGTTTTTTCAATGCTCGCGAGAATGATCCGAGGAGTTAAAAAATAGAATGGACTGATGGTGTCTATTTTTTTAAAAGCTCAATATCCTACCGTACTTTCTAACAACATAGTAGTAATTCCATCATTAACGTTAATGCAAATGGTAACAGAGCATAGATTGTTCATGTGATTATATGGGAACAGACCACAAATTATTGATGTGATTATATGGGAACAGACCGTGTAATGAAAAAAAATTATCATTAAAAATATTATTTCTATCTATTTACAATTTAACCATCCAGTGTATTTTTTGCATATTTAAAAATATTATAATTAAGAAAAATACAAAAATTAAAAAAAAATTAAACTAATTATTTCAATTAAAAAAACTTTGTACTAGATTTCAGCTCAATAATTTTATAAGCAAATAACAAAACTCACATTCAGGAAAAAAAAAATGTAAATTATTTTGAGAAACTTTCAAGGGACAATATAAATGTATGTTGTCCACAAAATAGTCTACCGATATTGTCATATTTATATAATAGGAGGGATATATAATCTGTTCAGCTAAAACCCTTATTATGACTTGATCCAACAAAATTACCCGCATTTGAGTATGCACATAAAAACACATTTGCTAACTACAGGTGCAAGTGTAAGTGTGAAAAGCCCAAAATAATCCTTCTTACAACAATAAATAATAGTTGATCATGGTATAATGCGTGACTCTTGACTCATTTATAATGAGGGAATAAGAACAAGGGACCAACAACTCAAAGTCTAATTATAACCATTAATATAGATTCATGGTATCCAATTAATATTGCCAATAAAAATTAAAGACCTTTGAACCAACTGAAACAAACAATGTCCCATGCCTTTCTGCCTTGGTCATTCAAAAAGTGAAACCCATTAACAAAATTTGCTTAGGAAGTGGATCAATGGTGACCCCGTTTGAAGAAATCAATTTATTTCCTTTGTTTCATTTTCCTTCCTTCATCTACCAATGACAACGGGTTCAAGACCCATGGTTCAAACAACAAAATATATACAATCAGATGTAAACTTTGGTAAACAATGAAATTCATACAAAATTAACATCATTCATTCCCTTCCAAGTTAAATAAAACATGTCGGTAACTATTATAATAAGTGCTAACACATTATCCTATATGTTTATGCATATTTAACACAACCAAATAATAAATTAGAGTCACTATTGATGACCAACATACAAAATAAAGACACCAACTACCAAATATAAGTTGTTGTTTCGGTTAAACATGGATCAAATAAAACCTCATGTGCTATAAACATTGCATCCACATATAGTATAATTGCATAATGCTTCCATAAGTTACTTTTAAGTGGATAATCCTGGAAAAAAAAAAACCACCAGCAACATATACACAATAACAAGGTTAAGCCAACAAGGTTAAGCCACTTATATCCAAATAGATAACAAAATTAAAAAATGATGCAAACATTAAGTCATTACCAATCAATTTGTTCAACACAACAAAATTGTGATTATCAACCAGCATAGCTACTACCAGCAACAAATGTGTGTGGCTGCTACATGAATTGCAACATTAACAAAAAACAGTGTCCCAAACAATATGTGAATGAATGATTTCATTGCCCATCATTAAGTGCATAACATAAAAATTGTAAAACAAATTGTCCCAAACAAGTAGATGATTACCAGTTCATAGTTATATTCATCTATAGGTTGACATGTAGTGTTAGTTTGTTCACTAGATGAAATAAATGACCACCAACAAGAACATTTGCATTTCGAGGAGGGTTGGTGCAAGAACGCTTATTGTGGCCACTTCCACCACATTGGCCACAGTTTTGGATTCTCCTTCACTTGCCGGATTCATCTATTCCAACTTGTCCACATCCTTTAGTTCGAACAACAACAGGGTCTAAAATACCATCATAATTATCACCATGCTGGTTATCATTCTCATCGAAACATGGTTGGCTGTTTTTCTTGGACTTTCTCCTTCTAAGCTCATTTGATAGGAAATGCAACATTTTGTCATATGCCTCTTGATCACAGTACGTAGCTTCACAGACTTCTCTAGAAACTTGAACCAGAGTGGCATACCTGCCCATCAAATGGGAATCCTAATACATTGAAGAATCGGGATATTTTTCTTTGATACCTTTTGTGGCATATTTTGACCACCTATTCAGAACCAAAGAACTTGGCAACTCCGTAAAATTTAAACAAACCAAAACAGCCAATATGTGATCACATGGAAGACCAATGGATTGCATTCTCATACAACAACAACTAAAATGAACTGTGAATGGGCAATAGGACACACGCCAAACACTTCCACTACAGTACTTAACAATCGTGTAAACTAAGAACATCACCATCTCTATGCAATCAACGACTCTTAACTTAATAGTCCAAGAGACATAGGACTGAAAAAGTATAAACATCTCCTTAGTAAGCTAATGATCAATAGACCACTCAAGAGATCAAAGATTTGTTTACAAAACTTCATTCTCATATGTTGAGAAATAATCTGCCACAACCACTCTATATCGAAAATATGTGAGGCACCTTTGAAATTGTTCTACAAAATCCGTTAAATTAGTTCGTGAATGAACATATTTTGCAACATGAGCATGGAAGGCTTCACATCGAGATGTTGTCCGTATGCCCGCAAAAAAGTTATCCCTCAAATGGGCAGGAGACCACTTCATCCTTTTTTCGTACAATTCAGCAATCCAACTATTATCTTCCAATTGAAAGGTAGCAACCATCTCTGTCCATTTTTCTTCAAATTCGATCACTTCAAAATCACCAAGCATTAGCTTCTTCAACCATTTCAAAACTTGTTTATCTCGAACATGGCTCAATGCATTACTCAATAAGTGCCATGCACACAGTCTGTGAAAAACACCTGGCATCACTCTTGTTATAGCATTCCTTATAGCTAGATTGCCATCAGTTATTATTGAACAAGGAGTTTTTCCTTTCATTGCTTCCAAGAATTGTTCTAAGAACCAAACATATGTTTCTTCCGTCTCATCAGTCATGATAGCAGTGCCATAAACTTTTGTCTGATTATGGTGGTTAACACCAGAGAAGACAACAAAAGGGCACAAATACTTATTTTTCTTATAAGTGGCATCAAATATGAGTACATCACCAAATACCTCATAAAGCAATTGGCTCTCAGCATCACACCAAAACAACCATTGTAGTCTTGAGCCTTCATCCACAGTGTATGAAACATACATCACTGGATCTTTCTTGCGTAAATTATGTAAATACTTTAATGCACCACTTGCATCAGAGGTATGTTGCTTTCTCATGCGCACTTTTTGATTGTAAATATCTTTCCTAATAAACCCCACTTTGTCATATCCACCACAATGATTGGCAAATGTTGTGTACATGTGCGGAGGTCTAATGCCAACTTTTCTATAGTTTTCAATTTGTATAATATCAGTTGTTGGCATCTTCCTATGTGCTGGCAACAAAGATGACAATTTTAGGTCCAATAATAAATGATTGTGCTCAAAATTCCAACATGTCACATACCATCATCCCATACAAAAATGCACATGAACACGAAACATTACTTGACAACCACACCTGCTTTCTTTTTTTCTTGGCGCTTCCTTGTATTTGATGTCGATCCTTTATCTCTCCTTTAACTAGCACATGAAAAAACAAATGTTTGTTGTAGTGTTTCCCTATATGTGCTTCTAAGAATATGACTCTTCCTAACAGAAAAATCAGTAGAAGAGATATGCTATCTCCAAGTCACAAAAATCCAACCTGCTTACATCTTCAATGGTCATTTTTCCCATGTCAAACTGTCTAATATCAACTATGGTATCCATAGTTATACATTCCTCTTTAAAGAAACTTGGAATCCATAAATCATCATAATCTCGATAATCGTCATTGTCTACCTCAGAATCCGCTTCCTCCTCATGTTCAAGTCCGACATCATCTTGGTCGTCACTATCCCCCATACGATTGTGGTCAACATCTTCCTCATTAGCTTCGTCATCATCATACACTTTAGTAACATCATCGTCACGATCACCATTGACAGAGCTACAAAAATTATCACTACTTTCCATCTCTAACATTATATCCTCCAACTCCTACACACCAATACATTTGAAAATAAATAAAAAAAATACATCAGCTAATTGATGCATTTGAAACACCATAATTTCTCTATCATTAAGACATGGTGGTTCAACTACACTACATAATGAAGTTACTATGACATTGACTGGACTAGGAACTTGGGACACACAGGCACAATGTGCAAACATGCTAGTCTATAAATGAATATGTATATTTTTATATAAAGGCATTAAAACTTCTGCAACTACAATAAATTGAAAAAGTGGTTTAGCTTCCTGCGGATACATTTGCTATACATAGTCACTTTTTTTTTGGGGGGGGGGGGTGGAAGGGGGGACAGTGGGGGTATGGTAAAAGTTAACTAATTTTGGCATTTTAGGGGATTAGGTATACCCAAACCAGAGCCACATAAGCCCATAGAGCCAATGCACAAGATCTGATCCTCAACAAATGACAAATGAAAGATACATTAATTGAATTTCAGAGCTAAAACACTATATGCATCATACAATAGAAATACAAAGAATTGCATTATACAAGATTATATGATTGGTAACAAAACACTGAATTGAACAAATACATATTTAGAGAGACGGCCTAATATTAAAAAATAGAAATAGTCATCATATGCAACTCTAAATTAATGAAAAGATTACAACAATTAACACTTTTTTATCTCACAATTCGAGCTTTTTTAGAATGATAGATCACCCAGGTTCGAGTCCATACATGACTGCCCTGTGAAGACTCGCTTGCACTACGGCTCTTGTGGTTTCCCTTAACGAAGCCACTGTCTATGAGTTGCAGTCTTATTCTACAACTCTTCAATTGACACGCACTTAGAGTCCCGAGCCTCCAAAGAAATAGATTACCAATGAAACCTCCCGATCATCCCATATTCATATTTATAAACATGATACAACTAAGTTAATATTCCTTTTTCCTTCAAAAGTCTCCATCCAAATTTTCCATTTACCACATTCCAGACCTTGCAAACTAAGAGATATATTGCAAAACTACTCCTCATACAAAGGGCATGCATGTTCAAAACTACAACACATAACATAGCAACATAGAAGAACATTGAGGCAAACCTAATTGCAAAACAAACATCAATCAAAAGAGCAATATAAGAAGCAAACAATAAAAGGGACAAGTGAACCAAACTACAACCATAATAATAAAAAGTGACAAAAGAGTGGAAATACTTTCACCACAAAGGGACTTCCTGGTAGTGATGTGCAGATTAGATGAGTCACCAAAGGTCTGGAAGGATTGCAGATTAGATGAGTCCTAACAAGTGCCTTAACCCTGAGCCGCTTGCCCTTTGCATCGTGAACCAAGTCCGCACAAACTAAAAGTAACATAAAAACTGAAACATAAGCCTAAGGAGGGCGAAAACCTTAAAAATGAAAACTACAATCGATTGGGGCATACCCTTCTCGAGGTTATTGATGTGCTAGGAGGAAAGGGTGAACGTTAGTTGTGGATTTGGCCCCGAATCTCCTCCAAGCCGGGCTTTGTGGGCTTCATTGCAACATATGTCACCGTTAGTGATGCCGATGCACAAAAACGAAAGAAGAAGCTGCTTTTGCTTCTAGAAATAAGAGAGGACCCTTCTTTCATCCTTTGTTTCAATCGTGCTGAATTAGAGAACCCTATGCTTCAATCGTTTAACTGCGACCTCTGCTAGGGTAACATTACACCAAAGGGGGAGGGGAAGGCGAACCCTATTCCAAAGGGGAGATATCTCTCATGTTACATATTCAACCGGTTGCCCTGAACAAATCTCAACCATTTAATTTTTTTATTGTTAAATCGGACGGACGCGGTTGGTTATCTCTTTTTTTCCAAACTTACGTTGGGTGCGAAAGGAGTTTCACCTTTGCACCCTAGTCTTCGTCTTGTTTCTTGGCAGAGATCATGTGCATGAGTTGTGTGGGGGATATTGTGGGGTTTTAGTGTTTGTTTGTAACTGTAGGTTCAAGTTTTTGTTTTTGATTTGTTGGGTTTCTATGGGGTACCACTGATATTTTACACACTTTCCTACTTTGTTGTTTGGGTTAATAGTATATTTTGCAAAAAAATTTAGTTGTTGTTGTTGGATTGCAAGACATAATGTTTGACGTGGAAAATGAATTGCCTTATTTGGGCTCAGACAAAGGAAACATGGATATCTTGGTGCATTTTATGGAGAAAATTGGTGAAGAACCATGTATGATTCACAACCAAGACCGGAACAAATTTGGCATTTTTTGTGCACATGGAGATGTCTACCACTTTGCAGATGAATTGAAATTGTCACTATGTAATCTATACACTCTTTGGTTTAAGTCAGTTGTTAATGGTAATATTCTACCCCTCAAGTATAATGTAGATGTATCTAGAGAATCAAAATTAGAGGTATATTTATTTGTATGCTAGTAGAAATACTAATGAGTTTTGGAGAAAACCTTTAGCCATTGATAATGGTGTGGGTGAGAAGTTGATTGAATCTATTAATGTGACAATTGAATATGTGAATGAAGCTGGTGATGTTGGTGTGGGTGCAACAATGAGTGAAACTATTAGTGTGAATGCAACAATAGGTGAAGTTATGAATGAAGTGTTGAATGATGTTTTTAATGAGAATGTGAGCTTAAATGAAGATCTAAGTGAAAAGAATGTTGCTGAAAATGGAAAGGTAGATGCAAATTAACATTTTTATGCAAATGCACATGAAGAGGTAGCTCATGAAAATGTTGAAGGTCAAGATGAGGTCTTTGTAAATGATGAGAATGAGACTTTTAATGGTCCTCTCAATGTCAATGGGTTGCTAGACAATGAATATGATCCTTTGAGTTATGAATAGTGTAGGAGTGAGACACATCATAATGATGACTTGAGTGACTTTGAAGAAAGTATAGATATCATTGGAAATCATTATCATTCTAATGATAAGATTACTGAAATCTATGAGGAAAGAGGAAATTTTGGAAAACCACATGAGATCACAGAAAATGGAAGGATACACCTATAAGTTTATCAATTGATTATGGATGTGAATCATTTTAGAAGGGTTTTGAAGGATTTTTTATACAAGAGGGGTTTCAGTTAAAAAGAATTAAAAATGAACCATCTAGGGTCACTGTTGAGTGCGTTGACTTAGGATGTATTTGGAGGATACATGCATCCCCACTCTCGAATGGTATTACTTATGCCATTAAGTCGCTTTAACCTACCCATACTTGCATTAGAGTTATGAGGAATTCTAATGCAAACTCTGCATGGATTACTACAAAGTTGGAGAGTATATTGATGGTTTATCCTAATTTAAGCAACTCCTCAATGAAGCAAATACTAGTTGAAAAGTATGGTGTAGTTCCAACAAGTAACATGCAACTGTATCATGCCAATATGAAAGTTTTTTGACATACTAAAGGGGTGCATGCAAAGTCATATGATGACTTGCCACCTGTAAATCATGAAGATTTTGATGATGTCAAGAAGAATTTGCTTGAGAAATGGGGAGAATGTAAATCATGCAAGCTTTGATGATATCAAAAAGAATTTACTTGACAAAGGGGGAGAATGTGAATCATGCAAGCTTTGATGATGTCGAGAAGAAATCACATGTTTGTCATCATCAAAAAGGGGGATAATGTGAATGTATGTATACATGATTTAGATGATGTCAAAGAAGAATTAAACAAGGCTGCTTCAAATGATAAGCATTTGCATCAAGAATAATTCAAGATTGTTTCAACAAACAAAGCCTTGTTTCAAGATTCACTAAAGACCAAGCCTTGCCTTAAAACAGAGTGCTTTCAAGACACCTATTTATAGGCCTTTGATGGCCATTCACAAATCCATTGAAAAGATGTGACTGTTGGACCTTGTGGCCTCAATAATCTTAAGAGGGAATTCTTCTTCCATTCTTCTTGCTCAATGAAATTAATTAAGGGACCGAGGGTCTCTTGAGTTGTAAGGATTCCTGAACACAAGGGATGGGTTGTCCCTGTGTGGTTCAGAAGTTGTAAAGGATTTTACAAAGATAGTGGAATCTCAAGTGGGTTGCTTGAGTACTGGATGTAGGCACGGGTTGTGGCCGAACCAGTATAAAACTGTGTTTGCATTCTCTCTTCCCTTTTCTCATTTATGTTATTGCAATCAATTTTGCCTTGCATGTTTAAAGAACATTATTAAATTGATTGTTGCTGCTTCTTCTGCATTCTAAGCCTATCCCTCTTAAGATTATTGAGGCCACAAGGTCCAATAAGTGGTATCAGAGCAGGATTCTTGTATAAAGTTTAAAAACTTCAAGAATAGAGATGGCCTCATCCAACTTTCCATTTCCTGAGGAAATTCTATCAATAGGCTCTTATGCTCAATGGTGAGGGTTATCATTATTGGAAAACCCGAATGCAAATCATTATGGAAGCCATAGATTTAAAGATATGGGAAGCCATTGAATTTGATTCCTTTACTCCTACAATAGTAGAGATAAATGCAACTATATAATAAAAAAAACTAGAGAAGAATGGAATGATGATGAAAGAAGAAAGAAGAAGATTTCTCCTTAGCCCCAAAATGCTGAATGCGATCAATCTGGGCACATGAGATTCAATTGTCCTGTCTTCAAAAGAAGAATGAAAAATCTGACATGAGGAATTTCAAAGAGAAGAAAGAAAAGAAAGGATACATCACTTGGGAAGATAATGTCATAAATTCTTCAAGTGATTCAGAGAAGAAAATCATAAGTTTGGGTATCATGATGAAACACTATGTAAATGGAGAAGAGCAAAGTCGATACATTGATAGCAATTTCTCCAAACACATGGCATGCATCAAAGTTTATTCATATTTCTCCCCCAAGATAAATGGATATGTGATTTATGAAGACAACAAACAAAGACCACATTTCTCCCCAAGAAAAGTGAATCTCAAGAAAAGTGAATATATGATTTATGGAGACAACAAAGGCCACTTGATCAACAAGCCCAACAAGTGATATCAAATGATACCAACAGGTCACTTGTCTTTGATTAATTACTTTTCATGCTTGTTTTCTACTTGAATTTAGATTGTCCTTGATGATTGTGATTGAATTTGATTGACTGTGTTTGATGATTGATTGATTGTGTTTTTTTTATTGATGTGTTTGTTTTTGCTTGATTGATATTCAATGTTTGTTAGTTTGATTGATTGATTATATTTTATATTTGATTAATTGTTTTTGATGATTGTTTGTGATTGAGTTTTTGATGGTTGTTCCTGATTGAGTTTTTGATTGTCTTTAAAGAATCTATTAAAATTTTCAAATTAGTTTCATATTTTAAGAAAACTATTTCAAATTTAGAAAAGGAAATTTTGAAATTGAAATTTGAAATTTGAAATTTGAAATTTGAAATTTGAATTTGAAAATTGAAATTTGAAATTAAAATTTGGAAGTTGGAAGTTTAACGTAGAAGTTATTGGAAGTTGAAAGTTAAAAATGGAAGTTGAAAGTTGGAAATGAAAGTTATTGGAAGTTGAAAGTTGAAAATGAAAGTTGGAAGTTGGAAGTTGGAAGGGGAAGTTATTGGAAGTTGGAATTTGAAATTTAAAATTTGAAATTTGAATATTTTTTTGAATAGAAATTATTGTGCATAGTTAGTTGATTGTTAATTTAATTAATTTGATTTGAAATATTTGATGATTGGTTGATGTGTTATTGTACTTGTTTTTGCTTGATTAATATTGAATGATTGTTTTAATGCCTTTTGGTATCACTTGATTCTCATACATTGTAACAAGTGGTAACATTTTTCTCCTCTCTATTCATGGTTTGTTTTTTATGTTGACAAAGGAGGAGAGAAAGATAAAAGATAAAATAGTAAGAAAAATTATTTATTCTTTATGAGACAATTTGTTTACATATGAAAAATATGAAATCTTCAAATGTCTCATATAAGGAATCATTGCAAAACCAAGGGGGAGTAAACTATATGCAAATAGATATTTTTCTTTGTTTTTGCTCCTAACCTACAGGTGGTTGTCATCATCAAAAAGGGGGAGAATGTAAATCATGAAGATCTTGATGATGTCAAGAAGAATTTGCTTGAAAAGGGGGGAGAATGTAAATAATGCAAGCTTTGATGGTGTCGAGAAGAAATCACATGTTTGTCATCATCAAAAAGGGGGAGAATGTAAATGTATGTATACATGATTTTGATGATGTCAAAAGAAGAATCAAACAAGGCTCATTTGCTTCAAGATTGATACAAGATTACTTCAACAAGCAAAGCCTTGCTTCAAGATTAACTCAAGATCAAGCCTTTCCATTGAAACAAAGTGCTTTCAAGACATTCAAGGCTCTGGTAATCGATTACCAGGCAGTGTAATCGATTACCAAAAGACAGGGTTGAGAAAGAGCTGTTGAAAAGGGTTTTGAATTTGAATTTTGAATATGTAATCGATTACCATATGTTTGTAATCGATTACCAGCAACGGAACTTTGGAAATTCAAATTCAAAAGTCATAACCCTTCAAATTATAACTGTGTAATCGATTACACAGACATTGTAATCGATTACCAGTGGAGAGTTTTCTGAAAATCTGCCAACAGTCACATCTTTTCAATGGATTTGTGAATGGCCATCAAAGGCCTATAAATAGGTGATTTGGGCACGAATTTTAAGAGAAAGTTTTGCTTGGCCAAAATGTTTTATCCTCTCAAAAGATAGAGAGAGTTTTTTGCTGGTCCAGAATGTCTTATCCTCTCATAAGAAAATGAGAGAGATTCCAAGAGAACTTCATTGCCAAATGCTCTCTCAAGAACTCTTGGGCAAACACTTGCAAATCCATTAAGAGTTCATTCATGGATCGTCATTGTAATATTCTTCTCTTAAGAGAGAATTCTTCTTCCATTCTTCTTACTCAATGAAATTAATTAAGGGACTGAGGGTCTCTTGAGTTGTAAGGATTCCTGAATACAAGGGATGGGTTGTCCCTGTGTGGTTCAGAAGTTGTAAAGGATTTTACAAAGATAGTGGAAATCTCAAGTGGGTTGCTTAAGTACTGGATGTAGGCACGGGTTGTGGCCGAATCAGTATAAAACTGTGTTTGCATTCTCTCTTCCCTTATCTCATTTATGTTATTGCAATCAATTTTGTCTTGCATGTTTAAAGAACATTATTAAATTGATTGTTGCTGCTGCTTCTTCTGCATTCTAAGTCTATCCCTCTTAAGATTATTGAGGCCACAAGGTCCAACACCACCTTGGGCTACATTGGTTAGATGGAAAAATAAGGGGAACTTTAGTGTAGCCAACTATGATTCCAAGTCAATACCTAATAATAATCATAATCATTTCAAAGGGGTTTGTGAGAAGGTGCAGACCTTGGGTTGGTATTAATGGATGCCATTTGAAAGGATCTTTTGGTGGGATCTTGCTATTTGTTGTTGCCTTAGATGGAAACAGGGGCATGTTCCTTGTAGCTATTACAGTGGTGGAGATTGAAAATAGAGATTCACGGACTTGGTTCCTGAGATTAGTACGTGAAACTTTGCAATCTGTTCCTGAATGGAAGGATGATTTACTCTGTGTTATGTTTGACCAACAAAAGGTATTTTTTTAGCATTTATTTTTGTGCAATTGGTGATAATTTCATCGGTTAGTGTGTAATTTCCCACTTGTTAAATGTAAGATCTTTCTAAAGTTGTTGTTGCAAGTATTCCCTATGCAACACATAGGTAATGAGTCAATTTATCATTTTTTTATCTGTTTTTAGCAGGATACCTTTTTATTGCTGCAACACATTGTTGGTCTAGTATATGCTTGCTGATATACTTAGGTTTTCTTTATGTAGGACTTGTGCCTTTAAATATTTTAGTAGGAATTGCTTATTCTCCTTATATATGAATTATCTTGTAATGATTTTTTATATTTAGGTTCTATTTTGGTAATTTCTTCTATTTTTGTACTTGTAATGAAGAGTGTGAATTTCAAAGAGCGTAGAGCAGAGCAAGGGGCCAAGTTTTCATCTTTTAGGGAGATTAGTGAGTTCCTAGAGGTGGAGGAGACATCCCCACTCCTTTGTAAGCAAGCAATTTCTCTTGATTCCTCTTCTTCATTGTAAAAGGAGCTTCCTTGCCATGAAAGGCTAAAACCCTCAGTTGGGGATTCTTATTGAGTAGTTGATGTAAACTCTTTTTCATATCTAATTAAGGTTGTTTTATGTGTTCACTGCTTCTACCTATGCTTATTATATGCATGCTTGTGGCTTAATCACCCATTTGTATGTGCTGTTAGGGACTTTAGCATTGGGAAATGTACGGTTTCCTTAGAACTTGCTAGAACAGGGACTGAATAACTGCATTGCTAGGGATAGTGTGCAGGGTTTTAGTTTTCTTTATTATGCTGTGAGTATAATGCTGTTTAAGTTAGGCTAAGTTCAACAAGAGGGATCTGCGAACGAAGTTTGATTTAAATTAGTCCAAACTTTGGAGGAATCGGTGTTTGGTATTTTTGTCCTTAGCATAGAACACAGGAACATCTTTAATTAGAAAAAACATCTTTAATTGCATCAACTTACTCAGTAGGAGGGCCCGACGCCTTTAGATATCTGTTTTCACACTTACTTGTTCTCATTTATTGCTTTTACTTAGGATAGAACATACTTTTGCTTTAATTCACAATCATTAATTTCTTTTTGCAAATGCCTGCTTACTTAACAAAACTTTGCTAAATGAACAAGTTCCCTGTGTTCGATACTCGGTTCATTTCGTTTTAATTATTTTACTTGGCGACCTGGTGCACTTGCCAGTAAGACCACTCCCATATAAAAACAAGTAATACAAATTTGGAAGAGGGAGTAACCAATTATTCTAGTCGAACAAGTAATTTTGGCGCCGTTGTCGGGGAACTTCTTTTATTTAGAAAAGCTTAGTTCAGTTTGAAGGCATTAATTCGTTATTCATTGATTCATTGTTATTTTGTGAATATTTAGTTACTGCAGAATTTATTGTTCTTTGGAATTAGTTAACTGTTGTTTTTCTTGTTTTGCATGCAAAGAAGGTCTTCTGCAGGTGCTTTGATTCCCATAGACTTGGAAATTAACGCAACTTGCAGGAAAAGGAACGCAGAAAGAAATAGAAAGTTTTTGCAGAACATTGAGGCAACAATAATTCAGGAAGAACCTCTATCTTCTGAGGCATCTTTTAGTTTTCCAAAACAAGGGGAATCTCACACAATATTAATTGAAGCCAATATCATGGCTGATGAGCCAAGATGAGTGACCCTGGAAGATTACTCAAGTACTTCTGTGCCGTAATTCTTCACTAGCATTGCGCGACTGGAGGTTCAAGCACAGAACATAACCTATCCACATTCATTAATTCAGTTGATTCAGAACAATTTATTTCATGGTTTACCCGATGAAGACCCGTATGCACATCTAGCCACTTATATTGAGATTTGCAACACTATCAGAATAGCTGGTGTGCCTGAGGATGCTGTTAGATTGAGCTTGTTTTCATTTTCTTTGTCTGGAGAGGCAAAAAGATGGCTCCATTCATTTAAAAGGTAACAGTCATAAGACTTGGGATGAAGTGGTTGAAAAATTTCTGAAGAAGTACTTCCTAGAGTCTAAGACTACAAAAGGAAAAACTGCCATCTCATCATTTCATCAATTTCCAGACGAGTCCTTGAGTGAGGCTTTGGAAAGATTTCGTGGGTTACTAAGAAAGACGCCTACTCATGGATTTTCAGAACCAATCCAGCTCAATATTTTTATTGACGGGTTGAGACCACAATCCAAGCAGCTTTTGGATGCTTTTGCAGGGGAAAAATAAAGTTGAAGACCCCTGAAGAAGCCATGGACTTGATTGAGAATATGACTACTAGTGACCATGCAATTTTATGTGATAGAGCACACATCCCAACCAAAAGAGGCCTGTTGGAGCTCACATCACAAGACACATTGTTGGCTCAAAACAAGTTGCTATCCAAGCAACTTGAAGCATTAATAGAAACATTCAGTAAGTTTCCAACCCAATTACATTCTAGACAACCTTCACCCTCTTTTGTTTTGCAGGTTGCAGGTTGTGTTATATGTGGTGGAGCACATGATTTTGGCTGCTGCATTCCCACATAAGATACAACATATGAAGTGAACTATATGGGGAACCAGCCAAGACCAAACTTTAATGTAGCTGGGTGTTCTAGATTTCAACATGGCCAGCAATATAATCAGCAACAGGGATAGTGGAGAACTCACCCCGGCAATTAGTTCAATAAAGACTAGGGTGGACCATCTAACAGGTCACATCAATAAGGGCCTAGTCTCTATGACAGAACAACGAAGCTGGAAGAAACTCTTGCTTAGTTCATGCAAGTATCCATGTCCAATCAAAAGAGCACAGAGTCAACCATCAAGAATCTAGAAGTCCAGGTGGGACAATTGGCAAACCGACCGTCAAGCAGCTTTTGAGCCAACACAGAGAAGAATCCTAAGGAGGAGTGCAAGGCTATTATGACTAGAAGCAGAATGGTGAGCATGAATGAAGGAGAGATGAGGATAGGTGAAGAAAAACAACAGTTGGTGACTGAGCCAGCAATTGACCCAGTGATGGAACCTTTGAGTGAGACTGAGGAAGAAGTGGAAGTAGAAGATGATCTGCAGAAAGAGATACCAATAAGTGTGAGTGAGAAAAAAATAAGTGAGAAAGAAAAGAAGGAAAAAGAAAAACAAAAGGAGAAAGAAAATGAAAATGAAAAAAATGAGAAAATTGAAAAAGAAAAAAGAGAGAAAAGAAGAAAAGAGAAAAAGCAAGAGTGAGTGTGCTAGAAAGAAAAAGAAAGAAGCATCTTCAGCTGAAAGGAGAGAAGTACCATATCCTGTGGTACCTTCTAGGAAAGACAAAGAAAGACATCTAGCTAGATTTCTGGATATTTTCAAGAAGCTAGAAATTACCATGCCCTTTGGAGAAGCTCTACAGCAGATGCCACTCTATGCTAAATTTCTGAAAGACATGCTAACTAGGAAGAACAAGTACATCCATAGTGACCACATCATTGTGGAAGGAAACTGCAGTGTCGTAATTCAATGCATCCTTCCACCAAAACATAAGGATCCAGGCAGTGTCATTATTCCTTGTTCTATAGGTGAAGTTTATGTTGGTAAAGCTCTTATTGATTTGGGGGCCAGTATTAATTTGATGCCGTTTTCCATGTGCCAAAGACTTGGAGAGTTGGAGATAATGCCTACTAGGATGGCTTTACAGTTAGCAGATCGCTCCATCACCAGACCTTATGGAGTGATTGAGGATGTTCTGGTTCGGGTCAAGCATCTTATCTTTCCTGTTGACTTCGTTGTAATGGACATTGAGGAAGATGCAAATATTCCCTTAATTTTGGGACGTCCATTTATGTCTATTGCAAGCTGTGTAGTGGACATGGGAAAGAAAAAGTTAGAAATGGGTATTGAAGACCAACAAATCAGCTTTGATATATTTAGTGAAGAAAGAAAATTGCTGGACCAGAATGTTTGTTTACAGGTGAAGGAGTTTGATGTGAAGGTTTTGAAGGAGAGAACCAAGATTGATCCAGGAGAACAAAGAACTATGCGTCAAGCTAATGACGTTAAACTAGCACTTACTGGGAGGCAACCCAGCCCTTTTTAATTTTGTTTTTCTTGCATTCTAGTTCAGTTAGATTGCTTGTGATTGTGTGTTTTCAACATGTTTAGTATTGAAAAAGGGGTTTATAAGTTTTGTGAAGAGATGGATAGAAAAATAACTTAGAAATTTTTTTGTGGTCCACGCGCTAAGCGCAACCCTTGCGCTAAGCGCCATTTCCTTCACGCGCTAAGCGAGCTGTTGTTCATGCTAAGCGCCTTGACCCCTGATATTTGGCTGGATGGTCCCGCTAAGCAAGTGCTTAGTGCTAAGCCCAGAAACCTCTCTGGATTTTAATTCTTTCGAATTGGGCTTAGCGCGAATGCTCGCTAAGCACAATTCCTTCTCTGGAATTGTAATTATTAGAATTGCGCTAAGCGAGCCTATTCATGCTAAGCGTGGGCCACTACTGCATTTAATGAGCATTAATGCGCTAAGCGCAGCCTTTGGCGGCTAAGCACAAGTTGCAGGACCAATCAAAGCTGCAATACCCGCTAAGCACGACCTTGCGCGCTAAGCCCAAAAGCTTCTTTGAAATTTTAACATTTTGAATTGGGCTTAGCGAGCAGATGCACTAAGTGCAGGGGCTTTTAAAACCCAAACGTCATTTGGACACACTAAGTGCACCATACAAAACTGCCAAAGATTATAAGGTACCTGCCTTAGGCAGTTACAATTTCACTCTTGTTGTGCATTAAGGACATTCACTGCATCTTCCCTCACCTTGCTTCATCTCCCTGCACCTTTGCTATTCTTTGCATTCATCTACACAATCTAAGTAAGTTTCTTTACTTTACTTTATTTTCGTTCTAAGTTTTCAACCTTAGGATAGATAACTTAGTGATTGTTAGGTAGAAATTTTGTTTATGCTTAGTGTTAGGTTAGTTGTTAGTTAGAATAGCTTTATGGTTGTACTGTAGTCACAATGTGCTTGTTTTGATTAGGGTTTCATGGCTGAATAGGGGCCTATGAGCAAGTTCCTTGTGTTCGATACTCGGTTCATTCCATTTTAATTATTTTACTTGGCGACCCGGTGCGCTTGCCGGTAAGACCACTCCCATATAAAAACAATTAATACCAATTTGGAAGAGGGAGTAAACAAGTATTCTCGTCAATCGTGGTCAACAATTTTTTTTTATCAAACCTGGTTTAGGTTTATTGCATAACTAGTCTAATAGCTAACTGAGACCAATCAGGGGATCATTTCTTAATCGGACTGTTCGATCGAGTTTGGTTTTCATATTTTGGCCTTTCTGTCAGTTAACATTTACTAGCTAACTTATCAATTAATTTTACAAAACACTTTTAATTAAATCAGTTAATGATAAACCAGTTTTGCAGTGATATTTTGTCTCAGTTTTTGTGCCATCTGCATGCATTTTCTTGTTTGAACTCAGATTTGGATCTTATTTTTGTCTTGGAGAAGCATAACCGCTCAATTAAATGAAGAGTGGAAATTTACACTTTTACCTGAAGAATTGAAAATTTTGTCACTTGACCATGACTGTAGTATATCTAGCACGATTGTGGTGAGCATGACCCCATGGTAATATGATGACAACCCTATCTGAATAGCATCAGCCTTCCGACAATGGTTGTGGTGAATTCACCACGATCGTGGTTCGCACTATAAGTGTCGTAGTCATTCCACAATGTCCCAAAGCTTCAACATCACAGTTTCTGACCATGGCCATGGTGGATTTCCACATAGCCGTAGTGCACCTTATACGGCTTATTATTCTTAGGAAGCTATAAATAGGGGGACTGGAGTTTTTAAACAAAACCTATTATCATATTTTAGAATTAGATAGCACTTTTGAGGGTTTTGAGAGTTGTAAGGGATAGGCAACACCGTGAAAACAAATCGTGATCATTATTTTTCCTTTGTATGTCTATGCTAATTTCTTATAGGCTTTCTAGTTTTGCTTTGACCATGAACGGATAATCACCTTAGTCCAGGGATAATGATGTAACTGTCCAATTATATCCCTTTCTTTGTTCTTAATGAAAATCCTTAGTGTTTTTATGTTAATTAATTCTCTACCCTTTTCTTATTGTTTAATTGGGAATTATCAATCCTATGTTCAATTGAATGTTATTATGGTGATCATCTACGTATATTTGGTAGACCTAGGTATAACTTTTTTTACATCAAATTTCATGATCAAACTGTTTGGGTAATCTCCGATAGATTAGTTAATCTTTAATTGATCATCCCTGGAATTGATTATATCCTTTGACTTAAATTGATATATCCATGATCATTGGAGTATTGATTTAAGGCAAAGAGGATCCTTTGACCTTGATCATAGACATTGTTTGACTTTGGGAATTAGTAATTAACTGTAGGAGGAACTTTATTAGAATTGGGATTGGGGGAAAATTAGTATTAGTGAATCATAATCCCCAGTTGTTGCACAGTCACTTAAATCTATCTTTTGTAATCATTTATTTGTTTTCTTTTAAAAAGCAAAAACCACAAAAATACTTAAATCTTCCTTTCAATCATCTCAACTATATAGTTTAATAATTTTGATTATTTGGGAATACAACTGGTCTCTAGGATTCAATAGTTGAACTTTTATTCCACTATTACTACTGCATAGGATACACTTGCCATTGTATGAGCACTATTTTTATGCATCACTCGACATACTATCACGTAAGTTGGAGCCCAGTGCCAAGAAGAAATTCTTTATGGGCTATGGAGATGGAGTCAAAGAACTCTAAGCCTAGTCTCCATTTGAAAGAAAGGTCATTCTAAATAGAGATGTCGTCTTTAATGAACTTTCAATGCTTCATTCTAAATTTTATGAAGATTTGGGCAATTTAATGAATGTCACTAAGCAAGTGGATTTAGAAGCAATTTGAAACAACAGATGAGACTGATCAGGATTTTTAAATTTACCATTAACATCAGAATTCAACACTAGTTGATGGGACTGACTGAACGAGTCAAAACCATGCGAAGTAGCCCAAAACCATAGTACCTAGAAATTCACAAAGGCAAATCAAAGCTCCTAAAAGATATGGCTTTGGTATAGTGTTGTATGCACTATAGGTACCAGAAAAAATTGATTCATTCAAACCAACCACTTATAAGGAAGTAATTTCTTATTCTAAAGTTGAGGAGTGGATGATGGATATGAATGAAGAGATGGAATCCCTTCAAAAGAACTAGACTTGGTTTTTAGTGAAGCTACCTGAAGGCATACGAGTAATGGGTGGAAGTGGATCTTCAAGATGAAGTCTGGATTATCCACTGAAGAAGTCATCTATTATAAAGCATATATGGTAGCTAAGGGCTACAGTCAAAAGGGAGTGGACTACAATGAGATATTCTCTAGTAGTTTGACACTCCTCCATACGTGTGTTGCTTGCCTTATTGGCAACTCTGAACATGGAGTTAGACCAACTCTATGTCAAAACTTTCTTTTTCCATGGAAGATGGGAATAAGACATTCTGATGAAACAACTTGAAGCTTTTGAGGTGGAAGGATAGGAAAATTTTGTCTGTTGTTTGGAAAGGTCTCTTTATGGGCTGAAGCAATGACCAAGGCAGTGCTACAAGAGATTCGGTGAGTTCATTATCTCTCATGAGTATATCATAAATCCCTATGACTCATGTGTTTATCATAGCAAGTTGGAGGATGGTTCCCACATCTATCTACTGCTCTATGTAGATGGTATGCTCATAGCATCTCAAAATTTATTGGCAATTCAAAAGCTAAAGTCACTACTTAGTAGTGAATTTGAGATTAAGGACATGGGAGTTGCTTAAAAAATTAATGGGCATGTAGATCAACAAGGATAGAGTCCAAAAGAAGCTTTTTTGTGTCAAAAGGATTACATTCAGAAAGTGCTTAATTGTTTTAGGATGGCATGTGCAAAACCAACATGTACTCCTGAATAGCATCCATTCATCTATCTAAACTCAATACTACTCAATCAGAATCATAGAAGGAATACATGTCTCATGTTCTTTATGCAAGTGATGTAAGTAGTTTCATGTAAGTTATGGTATGCACCACACCGGACCTAGCACAAGCAATTAGTGTTGTGAGTAGGTATATGGGTAATCCTGGGAACGAACAATTGCAAGCTATGAAACATATACCCAGGTAACCTTAAGGGTACAATTGATATTAGACTCATCTACCATTTAGACACATCTTATGCTCTTGCTGGTGTCGCAACCTACCCTTTGGCAGGAGGGTGAGGCGAGACCCAAGGGTGCGTCTTCCAAGAAAGGAAAACGCGTGGGAGTCGTCACCAATGTTTATTCGAGGAAAATGCTAGAAAAACCAAAAGGGGCCTGCGAATCTTAAGAATAAAGGGTTCGGGAGTTGTTTACAAGTGGGAAAGGTATTAGCACCTCACGCATCCATCACAGGGGACGACAGCCTTTAACCAAGTGTGCAACATCAAGACTTTAATATTTATTTATTTTTCCCTTTTTTATGTTTTAATCTTTTCAGGTCGACAAGAGCGTTGCCCTTGCTCCTACGTATCCTAAAGTGCGATGAGGAACTCAGACCTACGTAGTTCTTGAAAAGCGATAAAGTTACACGTAGAGTTGATTTTAAACTTTTGAAAGGTTCATTTTAACCAACAAAAGTGAAAGAGACCATTAAGGTGTTGGACCTTGAACGAATTCAAGCGATTTTTATGGATAAAAGCTTGGTTGTGTGTCAATTTTAACTTTGGTTTCACTTATTTACTTTCAAACTCATTAAAAGATGACTTACGAAGTAAATGACCGGTTGAAACCTATTTTACAATGATACAATGAGATTACGGTGAAAACGACCGGTTGAAACTTTATTTTACAATGATAAAGTGAGATTACGACACAAATGATCGGTTGAAATTTTATTTTACAATGATAAAGTGAGATTACGGCACAAACGATCGGTCAAAACTCGCTTTACACAAAGAAATGAGATCACTGATGGTAGAAGAATGAAGATGAAGATGTGAAAAGCAAGAGGGGACCCCTAAGGGTGCATAGAGCGAATTCAAAACCTCAATAAAAACTAACCAATTGACGAACGAAGAATGAACGAAGAACGATGTAGGAATTGGTCATGGATGCGATTCGAAAGTGCCTCAGCCTCATTTGTTCTTCTTCTTTCTCCTTCTTCATCTTAATTTCACTAAATCTTTCAATGTTTGAAAGTATGAACCCATTCCTTCTGCCCCCTCACGCCTATTTATAGGAAAATAGGGGAGGAGGTTGAACAGCAGCTTGCCCAGACGAGTTGTTGCTTCAACTTGAAGTAACCTTGCTCGCCTAGGCGAGCTGGTTACTTCACCCCTAAGTTTTCTAGAGGGCCTACGGGTCTGAAAAAGCCTCCATATGACCCTTTTACCCTCCTTTTTGGGTGTTTTTCGTATTCTTTCTTGAAACGTCAAAAAATCTTTTGGACTACACGGCAACTGATGTTAAGCAGCTCAATTCGGCTGGCAAGAATCAAAACTTTAGCAAATGATCGTCCACAGACGAAATTAGGGTCTGACAACTGGTTACTCAGATTCTAACTATACTATAGATTTGGATGCGAGGAGATCTATGATTAAGTATGCATTCATGATTGACAACTCTCTTTTCAATTGGAAGGTAACACTTCAACCCACAATGGCATTGTCCACTATAAAGACCGAGTACATGGCTCCGATAGAAGCAACAAAGGAAGAAATTTGGCTGAAGGGTTTGATTAGATATCTATGATTTCCAAAGGAAAAGCTATAATTTTTTGCGATAGTCTGAGTTCAATCTGTTTAGCCAAGGATCAAGTCCATCATGAAAGGACTAAGCACATTGACATTAGATACCACTTCATTTGTTCTGAGAAAAGGGTCAAAGTCCAAAATGTTCATACGAGGGAGAATCTAGTTGATATGTTCATGAAGCCAATTCATGCACTGTTTGAATCTACTTAACGTTGATTAATGGAAATGTACTGAGTTACTTGTAATTTATAAAAGTTATTGAACCAAGGTGGAGATTATTGATTGTTGGACGATGAGTGATAGAGATAGGGTGGACGACATGTTGGTCGTCTGGTGCAATACTCTTGTCTTATGTTATGGTCATACAATCTTCTATAATCTGATGGAGTGTCCAGTCATGTATAAGGGAGCATTCAGTCCGGTGATTCATTAACAGGTTTTATTATAACTGTAACTATTTTTTATTTTTTTGTTGTAACCGTTTTCGATTAGACAGTTAGTTGTTGTCTCTTTTATAAGGAGCTCTGTAGTCTGGGTTCGGAGAGCTAGAGATGCTTTGAACCATTTCATTGTAAATTTTGTTATTTGCAATCAAGCTTAACAATTTTGCATGATCTCTCTTCTTCTTTTATATTTGTGCTTCCCTATTTGAATAGAATTTCTCAAATCCTCCCAACAATAATCTTCACCTCAAAATGTCGTGTCTTGATAGCAACTTGGTGTTTGTCTTTTTTGGTGGGATCAATTCAAAATTAACTTCTTAACACATTTGTTTTTTTTTCTCCAAATTCTTCTTCTATTATATTCGGATTCTTATACTTTTTTCTTCATTATTAACATGGTGGTTTCTCTATAAAAGGAAGAGCATTTATGCTCAATTCTTATCTACATCCTCTCATTTAGCTTATTCTATTTTTGTCTTCTTATTTTCTTAATGGTAGGCAAATGTAGTTTCTTATTTGTCTATGATCTTTAATGTTGTACTTGCTCCTTTACCTTGAATCTAATGAGTCTGCATAGTTATCAAAGGTAATAATGACAAGATACTTTGCAGATTTTATGAATTGAAATAGAATTTCAAATTCATCCATTCATGTCTTTGCAGTAATGACTTGCAGATTGAAACTAAGAAATTACTAGCATAACTTGTGGAAGGAGAGATAAACAAGTGTCTGGTATGATAACTTAATCTTTGTTCCATTTTTTCTTTATGTTCCTTTTACTGGACTCTCTGTCATCTTTGCAAGGAAGACTTCATGGAGTTTAAGAGGCATGATCTTAACTATTTGGAGGATTTTAAGCACTTGACTGACTAGATAAAAAATTACAGACTAAAGTAGAAAAGGTGGAGTTAAGTCATGTTAGAAATAATGGCACATGAAACTACAAACCAAGATGGGGGTGAATTGGTTTTAAAACAATTTTAAACCCAAATCAAAGTTTTTCACAAAACTTTTTCCTTTAATCCAATTAATCCAAGAGAGTAAGATATTTTGTAAACCCCTTATGTTTTTACTTAACTCAAATTACGGTTTAAACTAAGATACCAAGAAAATATCAACAACCAAGTGTTAAGAACCTTAACCGATAAGCAATAAAGAGTTGAAGGGATAAGAAAAAGAATGCACGCACAAATTTATATTGGTTCGATTTCTAAGAAATCTATATTCAGTTGATCCATAGTAACCCACTAGGATCTTTCCACTATAATCTTTGAGTTACAATCAAACTCACAAGCAAATGTACATCACAAATTCGTAAACTCTTGAAAACTTATCAAGATCTAAACCTACATGTAATAAACCCACTACATGCACACCATTGAGAAACCTACTTAATGAAAATGAAAATTAGAAACACAAATCAAGGAACAATTTCACCTGATATGTGAATAATGTGAAAGTTTGAAAACATATCCTTTGCAGTATCAACTTCCCTTCATGATCATTTGCAAAGATCCATTGCACTCATTGAAAAAGATGTTTCCAATCAAGGATTAAAGTAGTGATGACACTCAGAAGTTCAGAGAATCTCTCAATGAAAATCAATGTAAAATATGAGAGAAAAATTTTCACATTGATATCCTTCGAAAAACTCATTTTTATAGTCTCGCAACTAAAATAGTTAATTATGCCATAAAGATAGTTGACTAAATTGTTCTTCACATCACCTGGGTTTTCTGAAGAACATATATTTGATTATATTACTATTTAATCGACTGTTTGCGAAAGTGAAAAACTTCTTCAAAAATAGATAGTCGATTAGACACTTAAGATAGTCATCTATCTGCGTCCTATTCCTTTCATGTCTTTAAAATTTCCTGTTTATTCTGATTTAGTCAAAGCCTTCTATTCAAACTTAGAAATCCAAGGCACCCTAATGTCTGAAGTTTATGGGATTAAGATGGTCATTGACCAATCCCTATTCTATGATTTAACCCAATTGCCAAGTGAAGGTGTACCATTTGAAGGTACACTAATTGACGATTGGAAGTTTGATTTTTCTGTGCATGATGTCCGCCGGTTGGTTTGCACCAACCAAGCGGATATGACCGAAAGGCTTCTTGTTGGTTCATTGGCTTTTAAAAGCCGCATCCTTCATTATCTAATTGTTCGCATCTTGCTTCCAAGATCTTCAAACCTTGCACAGGTTTCTGAAGAAGATCTCATTGTTATGTGGGCTTTTCATAAAGGTCTACAAATTGATTGGGCACATCTTGTTAGATATCGCATGCATAAGGCATTGCGATTGAATGCTCTATTGTCATATCCACATCTAGTCACCCTCTTCCCTCAACACTTTAACATCTCTCTTGATTTTGAACCCTATGTTCCAATCAAGAGATCCTTTCTAATAGGCGCTTCAGTCATTGCATCCTTTGGTTATAAAAAAGAGCATGATGGCTCTTGGGTGAAAAAGGGTGCTCGACATGTTGGTGAAGAAGGACATGATGGAGAAGATTCATCTCTTCTTTCAAAGATTTTGGACAGGTTCGATGGTCTTCAAACCTTTGTTGGTGAAAGGTTTGACACTTTGGAATTACAAGTGGGCATGCGCTTCAATGAGATGGAGTCAAGAATCACCAAGGTAGAAGAAGATGTCTCTTATATTCGTTCAAGCTTTGATCTTCCACCACCGCCGCCACCATCATTTTATTTTTTTCTCTTATTTTAATATTATTAGTACTTTGATTTCCCGCCGTGTATTTGGCTATATTATTATTACATTTGAACAATTTAGTATTTCTTTATTTGCATGGTGTGTTTGAACAATTATGAATTATGTTATATGACTATGTGATTTTTCTATATATTTGATCTAGTCATGTTTCTTGCTTCGTGATTGGTTTATATTCTTCAATGTATGCCTTGTGAATGATTAATAGTATATGATTGTCTTATACTTGTTAAGAACTTTGGCTTTTTGTTGATGCCAAAGGGGGAGAGAAATAGGGATTAAATCAAGAACTCACATGAGTAATCAACTTAATTTTAAGAGAAGCATAAATTCAAAAACAAAGGGGGAGAATGGAAATTAATGTGAATGATCTACTAGGAAAAAGTATGTGTGTGTGTGTGTGTGTGTTTCTCGATTTCAAAAGTTGTCATCATCAAAAAGGGGGAGATTGTAGAAGCAAGCTTCATAATGAATCAAAATTGATTCAAAGAGTTTTGATGATAACAAAGATGATGACAAAAAGCTCAAAAGTCAAGAACACTTCATGATAACAAAGATGTTGATCTCAAGAATCAAAGAATGAGTTCAAGATTGAATCAAGAACACTTCAAGGTTCAAAAGGAAATTTGATTTCAAGAATCAAGAATAAGTTTCAAAATTCAAGTTCCAAGAATCAAGATCAAGATTCAAGACTCAAGATTCAAGAATCAAGAGAAGGCTCAATCAAGATAAGTATTAAAAAGTTTTTTCAAAAACTAAGTAACACATGAATTTTTCTCAAAAACCTTTTATCAAAGAGTTTTTACTCTCTGGTAATCGATTGTCAGATTATTGTAATCAATTACCAGTAGCAAAATGGTTTTCAAAAAGCCTTCAACTGAATTTACAACGTTCCAATTGATTTCAAAATGTTGTAATCGATTACAATGATTTGGTAATCAATTACCAGTATGTTTGAACGTTGGAATTCAACTTTAATTGTGAAGAGTCACATCCTTTCACAAAAAAGCTTTGTGTAATCGATTACACTGATTTGGTAATCAATTACCAGTGATAGTTTCTGAACAAAATCGAAAGATGTAACTCTTCCAATAGTTTTCAATTTTTTCAAATGGTTTTTTAAGTTTTCCTAAAGGTTATAACTCTTCTAATGGTTCACTTGACCAGACATGAAGAGTCTATAAAAGCAAGGCTTTGATTTGCATTTCAATGTACTTTTTCAATTCATTCTTTAGACAACAAACTTTTGCCAATTGATTTCTGAGTCTCTTTGAACTTCTTCTTCTTCTTCCTTTTGCCAAAAGCTTTCCAAAGTTTTCTGGTTTTCCAAACTTTGAAAACTTGTGCTATTCATCTTTTTCAATCCCTTCTCCCTTTGCCAAAAAGAATTCGCCAAGGACTAACCACCTGAATTCTTTTTGTGTCTCTCTTCTCCCTTTTCCAAAAGAACAAAGGACTAACCGCCTGAATTCTTTTGTGTCTCCCTTATCCCTTGTCAAAGAATTCGAAACGACACAGTCTGAGAATTCTTTTGATTCTTCCCTTTCCCATATACAAAATATTTCAAAGGACTAACCGTCTAAGAATTCTTTTGTATCCCCATTCACAAAGTTTCAAAGGTTTAACCGCCTGAGAACTTTGTCTTAACACATTGGAGGGTACATCCTTTGTGGTACAAGTAAAGGGTACATCTACTTGGGTTGTTGACTGAGAACAAGAGAGGGTACATCTCATGTGAATCAGTTCTAGTGGATGGTACATCCACTAGGTTGTTCAAAGAGAACAAGGGAGGGTACATTCCTTATGGATCTTTGCTTGTAAAGGATTTTTACAAGGTTGAAAAGAAATCTCAAGGACCGCAGGTCGCTTGGGGACTGGATGTAGGCACGGGTTATTGCCGAACCAGTATAAAAACTCTTGTGTGTTTGTCTCCTTCTTCCCTACTCTTTTAATTTTCGTTGTGCACTTTAATTCCCGCTTTTACTTTTGGTTAAGTTTCTTTTCTATTCTTCATTTACTTAACAACATAGTAAAAGCCTTAGAAGAGTAAATTTTTAATTAGTAAAGGTTTAGGAATAATTAATTCAACCCCCCCTTCTTAATTATTCTAAGGCCACTTGATCCAACAAGTATGTCTAAACCTAAGGTAAACATTGGATCATTGCTTAATCTTGACAGCTCAACATTTGCTCAGTAATTTGACTCTCTAGGGGGTTATAGTACTCCGAATTGGGTGGAATCAATGTCATTTGTTAGCTAACATCCAAGGATACAACTTTTATGAAAACCACAAAACCTAGTTAAATCATTTTCTTAGTCATTTGTTGGATACAAGTTAATTCACGTTGTCATGAAAATAGCACGAGCTTAAAACAACTTATTTTCACTAAGCACAAGCATGCTCTCATCAAGCATGATCATGCTTTGCTAAAAAACCTCCATTTCATGAAGCAAAAGAGGCACAATTCAGATCTCAAAACACACCCAAATTTAAAATAAATAGTATAGAACATGTGATCACATCATGGGAAACAAAACCCCTTAATCAATTTCAAGAAAACATGCAAGAATCAAGAATTTTGAAATTTCTAGGTTTCTAACATTCAAAGTCAAACACTCAATTAAACCATCCATCAGGGCATCAATTGACCCATCAAACATGAGCAATTTGTGATTATCATTGTACAAACAAAATTAAAATGCATAAAACACCCCAATTTGATCTCTAAGGATTCATGCACATGTTCACTCTAAC
Source organism: Glycine soja (assembly GCF_004193775.1). Lineage (NCBI taxonomy): Eukaryota > Viridiplantae > Streptophyta > Magnoliopsida > Fabales > Fabaceae > Glycine > Glycine soja. The sequence continues at coordinate 36,133,076 of NC_041016.1, read as the reverse complement.
CCTAATTGCTTTTCCTCTGGTTGCTCTTCTAGGGTTTCCAAGTGTTAAAGAGAAGGAAAAGGGATTGGAGCCTCAATTTCACTGTGTCTGTGCGAGGGGCACTTCTCTCTCTATAGATGGTGTCCAAATTTTAGGACGATCCAACGATTAACCAATTTGGGATCGTAGTTTTACTAGGATGGGTTTGGGTGTATGCAGGAAAAAGAGATGGTTTTGGGAAAGGAAGAAAGATAAATGAAATTAGGGGGAAAAGAGCGTAGAGATGTATCATAATTGTAAAAACTGACCTAGTATGTCTCTATTTATAACTAGGGTACTCTGAGCTTATTATTTACTCTATTTTTCTTTATTTTATTATTTTATAAAAAGGAACTCTATTTTACTCTTTTATTAAATAAATAACCAATTAAAACATCCATTTATTTTCTAAAACATCATATTACTCTATTTATTTTCTAATACTATGAAACCCTTAGTTTAATTAACAAAAACTATTTCCTCGTATTTATTTAATTTCTAAAAACCCTAATAATTTTTAAATAAAACTCTTTTTATTTATTTTATGAAAAATGGGGTGTTACAACCCACCCTCCTTAAAGGAAGTTTTGTCCCAAAACTTCACCGAAAGAATAAGATGAAAGAGATTACACATCTGATTCCTGATACCAAGCTATGTACCCACCTAAAGCTCTCTTCTATCACCTGACTCCTTTGCACTCAATGACTAAGCCCAACGATTCTCGCTTCCTCAAAGATATGGTATTTTGTAAGTAAGGTTCTATCACGAGGGTGACATCTCAACGATAATAGAATGTGAAGGACATACCATTTGGAGTTGGGTTATATCATAGAAGACAATGATGAGGATCTGAGTGAACGAATATAAGGTAACATGACAGGCCACACGACTGCCTTTCTTTTTACACATGAAACGATTCAATAAAAGAGATGTAAGCTTTTGAGATTCTAAGGCTTTTGTCAATCCTAATGCAATTCTCCTAAGGAAGGAACCCATCGCCAGAGCCATGGCTAAGAGACTCCAAGAAGATAAGGCTAGGAATGCTGGAGAAGGCCTTATGGTTCTCATGAGCCTTATGGTAGATTTTGAGTCCATGGGCTAAGTATGAGTCCACTTATCTTTGTACATATTAGATTAGGGTTTCATTATTTTTTGGGCCTTGTATTTAGGGCTCCATAGTGTAGGGAAGGTACCCCACAAGTTTAGGGTATCCTAGTAATGTAGAATTTTACAACCCTTGTATTTTAGGGGACCTATACTAGTTTTTGTATTAGGGGTAGTTTTGTAATTTCATACGCATTAAGTGCACTATTTAATGTGTGTGTTGGGAGAGAAATTTAATGGAATTGGGAGAAGTCCAATCCAATTAAATTTCGAACCAGCCTAAGGGGGAGGTGAGCATTTGCTTGCTACACCTCATTGCCACATCATATTTGTGCATGCCCTTCATGCTTTACATGCCTCATGACACTTAGGCACACTTAGTGGAGAATCTTAGATTTGATCTTGGATTAGTGGGTTGAATCATAGCTGAAATTCACTAATCATAATTAGTAAAATTTTGGCTCCAAATTTGACTCCACAAATTCAAGTGAAATTTGAATAGATGCCTTGTGTGTACATTTTGCAACTTTGATCATTTGAGAAATTAGGTTCAAACCTTATTCTCCCTCTTCTCTCTCAAAATTTTGTTCCCCTCTCTCCCTCTCCCTCCACTCATCTTTTCCTACTTTCAAGCTCTTATACATGGCTTCCTATGGTGGTAAGCTTGTTCTTGACTCATCTTCTCCTTGAAGTGACGTCTCCAATCACCTTTCCTCCTTCTCCATTTCGCTGACATTGATATTCAAGAAGCAAATGACTCTATTCATGAAGAAGATCCAAGGCCTACAAGCTCTACATGGAGCTACAATAAATCCTAGTCCACAAGTGACTTTTGAGAACACATGATTCACCTATCCATAGATCTAGGTTTCTCCCTTCAACCCAGCCTTCCTCACTTCAGTATACTTAGCTAATACCCCCACTTAGGTGCAAGGGATTCTAACGGTTTCATTTTAAGATTCGCATTTGATACATAACCATGATTTCTAGCTAGCTAAGCAAAACAAATAAACCATTCACTTCCTTGAACTCACTAACGCTTAAAGGTAATCTCAACACACCTATACTTGCACCATTACGGTAACTTCACACTTTAGGTTAAGGGTTCAACTGATAATTATGATATCTAACTCCCTAACTATGAAATTGATTACGTCAAGGATTTTCCTACTCAAGTATCAACTACTAAGCTAGCTCTAATAGATGAAGCTAGACTTATAACAAGATTCTTAAGAATTCTACCCATCTCTTCTACCTCAGATTCCAACTACTAAGGTTCTCACATCATTTCAGAACTAACAATAATGCCTCCAAAACATGAAGGCGCACACCATGGCTACCAACTCTAGATCAAGCGTAGAACAAATCCTTCAATGAGTCTTGAGCTATGGAAGAACATAGGCAGCTACTTGACCTCCTACAAGCACTCCTCTAAACTTAAAACTTACTTCGAATATTTTACTACTCCAACAAGGACCTACTCGGCTAAGGTAGCACTCAACTAGTTACGGTGACTAACTTCTCTATGAAACTCAAATTTTACTCCCTACAAGGACCTCACAAAAGCTTCAACTCACTCTAGTCATCTCTAACAAAGGTTACGATTAGCTCAAGGAACTTTCAGGATAATTTCTTGGTTTGACTACTACTTAGGGACGTTTAATCTTAATCTTAGGTTTCCTCTCATCCTAGAACAACTTCTACTTAGGAAGGATCTATAGCCCATGCAAAATTAAAATGCATAAAACACCCACAAAATTAACCTCAATTTGATTCTCTAAGGATCCCTACACATGTTCACTCTAACCCCAATTGCGATAAACTCATCTCTTACCTCTAAGTGAGCTCACGTGTGTAGTCCGGCAGTGATAACGGCATCTCTATGGTTCCCTAAGAATCCTCAAGTTCTTCTTCTAGTTTCTCTTCTAGGGTTTCCAAGCATTAGAGAGAAGGAGAAAGGATTGGAGCCTTAATTTTACTGTCTTTGTGTGTAGGGTATTTCTCTCTCTACAGAAATTATTTCAAAAATCCCAATGGTGGTAATGTGGGAGAATGATTTTCGAAGGAGGTGTCCTAATTTCTGGATAATCCAACGATTAATATGTCCAGGATCCTAGTTTTACTGGACAAATTTGGATGTATGCAGGGAAAAAAAAAGAGTTTTAGGAGAGGAAGAAGAGAAAACAAATCTGAGAGGAGAAAAGAGTGTAAAGATGTATCCTAATTATAAAAATTGACCTAGTATGTCTCTATTGATAGCTAGGATACTCTGAGCCCATTATTTACTATATTTTTCTTTATTTTATTATTTTATAAAAAGGAACTCATTTTACTCTTTCATTAAATAAATAACCAATTAAAACATCTCTTTATTTTCTAAAATATCATTTTACTCTATTTATTTTCTAGGATCCCCCAATAATTTTGTAGAACAGGGCACAACCCTACGTCATTCTTCCATAGACCTAATTCATTAAACACCATAAATTAATTCAAATAGATGGGGGATTTGTTGATTGAAGAATTAATAAAAACAAAACACAAAATTAAAAAAAATACTAAAATAGATTCAAATAAAATCAACCCAAGGATTGAAGCTTTCAGTTAAATCATCATAGTTCCAAAATCATATGATGAATTCATAATCATGCAATCTAATATGAGTTCATAAGATAATCATCTCACATGTATTCTAGAAAAATTGAGAAAACATGTATTCAAAAGATAACAAAAACTCTTAATTAAAATTGTCAACATTGTTCTTCTTTCTCCATTACATGGGTTTATATTTATTGGGAAGTAAAAAATATAAATTTTAAAAAATCCTAATCTTATCTGACCTAAAGGTAAGATAAAATAAAATTTTAATCCTAATAGAAGAAACAAATCTTAATAAGATAGAAACTTCATTCTAATAACGAAAACAATTCCAAAGATAAGATAAGATAAGAAAATATATCCTAATAATATTAACTCTGAATCTCAATAATCAATATTAAATATATCAACATATCTTTGAATATCTTTTTTATAAATCTCACTTAAACTCTCAAAAAATCTACTTAAAAGTGTAACTGGGCCACTAATTACAAATTAGGCGTAAAAATGTTAAAGTTAAAAATTCAAGTGCATGAATGCATTATTGAAGCTCAAATTTGACCCATGAATAGTCCGAATTAGCCTGAACTTGTGAGATACAAAATTGTAGAATTTCCTCTTATCTTTCAAACAAGATAAAAATCAGTTAAATTTGAGCTTATTGTAAAAAGGTATGTCATATATATTAAAATAGTGTTAATAATAAGAAAATATTCAAAAATTAATAAAATTCAACACTCTTGGCTTAATGAAGTCCAATGTTACAAAACTCAGCTAAAAGGGCAAACAATAATCATTAAAATATGTCAATTATGTACAAAATGGATCACTAATAAATATTAAATAATGTTCTATCAACAAGCTAATATTGTTGCTTACAATCAGGAAGGACGACAAAATTTCATGCTATCTCCCATGATTTCGATTTTATCCCCTATGTATTTTTTCATCCATATATTATAAAAATGAAATGAAGGGATCTTCTTTCTGTTTTTTTTTAAAAAAAAAAAAACAAAAACTTTCTCTAAAACTTAAACAAGAAAATGCAAGAGCTATTAGACGTCATTGCAAGTATTGTAGTTTCCGATCAGTCTATGAACTTGTGATTGTTATGTGTTTTTCTTATTTTGTGCTTATTTTTAAAATAGTGAAATTTATTCAAAAAATATGATATATTTGATGAAAATATTAAATTTAGTTCTTAAATGTACAAACGGTAAATTATTATTGTAATTAAATTTGTAAAATCAATTTTGTCATTAAATTATGTTTGAAAGACTAATTTGATAATAAGTTATTTTTTAGAATCAATTTGATATTAAATTATAAAGTTTAGAGATAATTTAATCTTAAATTATCTATTAGATTAATTTATTGCATTCTTTACATATATAAAATTAAATTTAAATTTTTTATCTTTTAAAAATAAAATTATCAACATTTCATATTTTCAATAGGAATTTCACTATTTACTTGTATGTCTTTAACGAACAAGAACAGAAATGAAAAGCAGACCCGTGAAGTTTGGTCCCGCGGGCATTTGTCCGTTTCACTCACCAGGCGTAAAAGGTTACGTTTTACAATTGACAAATGTATCACGAGCTCAACAATATATTCTCTGTCCGTTACTTCCTTTTCCTAGAGTGACACATGGATGCACGAATTTTGAAATAATATAACGGATGGGTAAAATCATTAACTTATTCAATATTTATTCAGAATTCTTAGTTATTCTCGTGACATATCTACTGGATTCATCTCCAATTCATCTGTTACTATGGCATCCAATGCCTTGAACATGTTACTTTAGAAATATTTGGTATACTTAATGCTCGTTAATAGTATTTAAATTTTTATAATTTTATTATAATAAATATTTTATTTTTTCTCTTTATAAATTGCTTAGGTATGATATGTTATAAATTTCAAATAATCATTATTAGGGCAGCGTTTCTTTTTTTTTAAAAAAAAAAAAAAACATCAGCATTTGAAAAGCGGGTCGAGGTGGGTTTGAAACATGACAATTACATGTCATTATTATTTAGAAAATATGTTTTCTTTATCGGTTATTTATTACTTTTTACATCGATTTTTGTAATCGATGTTAAAAATATTATCGTCAATATCTGTTAAAAAAAATCGTACAATTTACAACATCGATTATTTAAATAACTAATTTCATCTAATAAGAATTACATCAAAAAATATATATTAATGTTGACAAAAACGATGTTAACATAAGTTTACATTGATTTTTTTTTATAAAAAATCAATGTTAACTTATGTATTAATGTTAATAGTTAATATCAATTTTTTTGTAAAAGTCAATATTAACATTGTAAAAATCTGATATTAACGTTTTGAATATTAACATCGACTTTTTGTAAAAATCGATATTAACATACATTAACATCGATTTTTTTTACGTTAACATTAATTTTTTTAAAGAAAAACTGATATTTACAATTACTTTCTTTACGCAAACATTTACAAATAATTAGTACCAAACTCTACTCGACTCTCAATTTATTTTTCTTCTTCTTTTTTTATTAATCGCTTCCCATCTTTAAAATGAAACTCCCGGAAAGAATGTGCATATGAATTTAAAATAATATTCGATTGTTTGCATGCTACCATTGCTAGAAATTGGTGAGCATTAACTAAGTTTGTGTATGGTCCCAAATTAACTGGCCATTGTAAGTGTAAAACAAAACCAGTGAATTGTTTAAATTTATTTATTGAAATAAATGGTTATTTTAATAAAATAAATATTTTTATTATTATTTTTAGTTATTCTAAGAAAAATCATTTATTTATTTATTTTAATAAACAAATCTTTTAAGATTAAAAGAATGGGATAGTGTGCGCAACTTCCTATGTAAAACGACAAACTACTTTCACATTTTCGTGTGTCCTTGAGTGCTATGATATAATCACACAATTATTTATTGATGCCTTAATAATCTGATATGCATCGGGAATGCAGAACCCCCTATATTTTATGATTAGACATTTTCACTTATAATATCTTCCTTTTTCACAGTCACGTTATTAGGGACATTAATCTTGGTGTTTGGGGGATAAATGACAATTTTTTTAAGAGAAAAAAATAGATCTAAGGCAAAACTCTTTGTTATGCAAAAATATTATTTCCTCCCTTCTTTATTATTATAGGTAAAAAAAAAAATCAATCAACCTCATTTGAATTTGTTAATCTCCCTAAGAAAAAAAAAACTATCGTTTATTAAAACTTAATATTATGAATAAAAATAAATCATTTGAAAATAAAATTTCAATTAAATAAATAATATTCTAAAAATTATTTCACTAAATGTAATAATATTATTTAAAATTTACTTATATTTAAGACTATAATATTTAAATTTTTTATCATCTATATTTGAAACCAAAGTAATATTATTGTATATTAATTTTTTACTTACATTGTCTTAACTAGAACAATTATTGTTATGTTATTCATAAGTCTTGTGTATGGAATATGGAAAGAGGATATATGAAACTCAGTTTCTATACACTTAAGTAACATTGCTATTGTTATGTTATTTTTTTTAATTAATATAGAAAGTAAAAGTGTGAATCTAACTTTATTTTATTGTTCATATCATTTCTTTTTAGTTTTCAAAACAAACCGTAACTTAATTTTACACCAATTCACTAAAAAAATAAAAAATCTGAAAGAGGAACCATTATATTAGGTGGCTTGTTAGAGGAGACAAGAGAGAGAGTATGCCAAACCACAGCCACAGTCGCGCTCCAAATTTCAGTAAGATACAGAACAAAAAGGTACACATTTTTATAGAATATACAATACAATATAAAATTAGCCTTAGCCATTAGGTAACTAGCGTATTGTCATGATACTAACTGCACCCAAACTAAAACAAAAGCATAAGCACTTTACATTGCAAATATGGTTAACGGATGAACTGAGAATGTGGTCCACTGTAAAATGTTTCATGTTTTGCAGTGCCTAGTGCTTCTTATGTGTCAATGCTTAATGCATGCCATGGAAGATCAGAAAGAACTAGAGTGAAAAAAAGATGGTTGGTTTCATTTGTATTGAATGAATGGCAGAGACAGAAGCTTGTTCCTAGAAGCCTAATCCAAAACCCCTTTGTGTCCTTATTTATCCAAGTGATCTCTCTCTCTCTATCCATTGGAAGAGAAGATGGCATCAAAACCAGTTTCCCTTTCACATTTACTCCTTTTAACCTTGTTTCTTGCCACCATCCAACTCTCAGAGCAGTTAGAGTTTTCTCAGTCTCAAACACTACTCAAGGTTCAGCAACTTCTTGGCTATCCATCAGCACTAGGTACTCTCAGCAGCACCACAGACTTTTGCAACATTGAACCTACCTCATATTTGACACTAGTCTGCTATGAGGATAGCTTGACACAGCTGCATGTTGTTGGCAACAATGAGTATAATCCACTGCCTCAAAACTTCTCCTCAGATACTCTATTTGCTACACTAGGCACTCTTTCAAGCTTGAAAGTCATTTCCTTAGTTTCTCTTGGACTCTGGGGGAACTTACCTGAAAGCATTGCTCAAATGTCTTCATTGGAAATACTTAACATTACCTCAAACCACTTCAGTGGAGCCATCCCTTCTCAGCTTTCACTTCTGAGGAACCTTCAGTCAGTGGTGCTTGATGATAACAACTTCAATGGTGAGGTTTCCAACTGGGTAGGCTCACTTCAAGGTTTGGCTATGCTTAGTATGAGGAACAACTGGCTTAGTGGGAGCCTGCCAACTTCATTGAATGCTCTTCATACCTTGAGGGTGTTAGATCTATCAAATAATCAGTTATCTGGGGAACTTCCTCATCTTAAGAATTTGCCAAACCTTCAAGTTCTTAACTTGGAAAACAACACATTTGGACCTCATTTTCCTTCTCTCCCCACCAAGTTGGTTTCCCTTGTGCTTAGAAATAATAGCTTCAGGTTAAGTGTCCCTTCTAATTTAAGTTCATTCTATCTGCTCCAAAGGCTAGACCTTTCATTGAATGGTTTTGTGGGGCCATTTCCACCATCCTTATTGTCTCTGCCTTCCATCAATTACCTTGATATTTCCTCAAATAAATTCACTGGCATGCTTCTCAATAACTTGTCATGCAATGATGATCTCCACTTTGTAAATTTGTCTTCAAATCTTCTGAAAGGGGAACTTCCCACTTGTTTAGAACCAAAGACCAGGGTTGTTCTGTATGCTAGAAACTGCTTATCAAACAAGAACCAAGATCAGCACCCTTCAGATTTCTGCAGCAATGAGGCTTTGGCAGTGACGATCATAACCCATCAACAGAAGCACAAGAGAACAACTAGTAAAGCAATTATTGTATCTAGTATGGGAGGTCTTGTTGGTGGAGTGTTGATTGTAGGAGTGGTCATCTTGGTTGTTAGCCGAGTTCATAAGAAACAAGTAGTGAAAATACCTTCAAAGTCTACTTTGGAGCATGCTATCAGTCAGGAACATAATGAAGATGAAGTGAAAACTACTACAAGGTCCATAATGGAGCATATCATCAAAAGGGTTCCTGACAAACGTGCTGTGGAAACACTAACAAGATCCATAAAGGAGCATGTCATGAGCCGGGTGAATAGCAAGCGTGTTGTGAGGGCATCAACAAGGTCCATAATAGAACATGTATCATCAGCAAACACAGCAAAACTTCTCAATGATGCAAGTAAATCCTCAAATCTTTTGCCTTATTGGTTCAAAAGTTTTATTTTGAAACATGAGATTATTTGTGTTCAAGTTTTTGGTTTAAGGGCTAAAACATAATTCTGAGAATATGTTGTTCTGTCTGGCTGTAGATGTATCAACATGCAAAAAAAAAATATTGAATTTAGAGTAGGAGACATTTCAGGTTTTATTTCTATGACTATAACAGATTAGATCTAATAAAATAAGTGCATATCTATTGTGCTAAAGTGCAGAATGTATCATAGAAATCAAGGAATTAGAGCATGTCACTCACAACCTTCATTTCTATTAATTATTACATGTCACATATAGTCATTTTATTTTCTTTGTTTGCAGGGTATATATCAGAAACAATGAAGATGGGAGCCAGCCTTCCTGCTTATAGGACCTTTGCTTTGGAGGAACTTAAGGAAGCTACAAACAATTTTGATGAATCATCTTTCATAAGTGAAGGCCCACGTGGTCAGGTATGTACTAGAGATTATTAAGGTTGACAGAATCATATATATAGTTACCTACCAAATGCTTGATGCCCTAACCTATAGAACTGTAATTTTGTGATGGCTCCGACTTGACTCTAGATACTCCATACTAGAACAAATATGTCAATAATCTGGACAACACATAAGTGTATGTTGCCAAAAATTAGGCTTCATATAACTATATATGAATAATATTTGAGAAAACTTGTTGTTAAGTACAAAGTCCGCGGCTATGTATTGTCTTTAGATGAGGTACATTTGAATCTCTGGCATGACTTCTGTTGAAAATTATATTCACGGGGTAGCTAGCCATCTATCTCACACTTATTGTAGAGTTTATTATACTCTCATTTGCTTATTACAGTATATTTTCCCTTTGTTGTAACTGGAAACTTTTGCATAGGTTTGTATTGTTTAGGCTCTGTAGTTCGCCCTGCTGATTATGCATATAATTTTTTGCATAGTTGTTCTCCATTATCTTTGTGACTTGCAAAATTTAATTTACTTTAACTATCATGGCAGATTTATAAAGGGGTGCTTTCTGATGGAATGCAAATTGCTATTAGAGGTTTGAAAATGAGAAAGAAACATGGCCCTCAGACTTACATGCACCATGTTGAGATGATTTCAAAACTAAGGCATTCACACTTGGTTAGTGCACTTGGGCATGCTTTTGAGAGCAACCAAGATGATTCAAGTGTAAACAATGTATTTCTCATATTTGAGTTTGTTCCAAATAAAAGTTTAAGAAGCTGTGTTTCGGGTAAGGAAACTTTTCCATCACAATCTTCCTTCTAAATTCCCACATACCATAAATTTCATTAATTTTGTACACTAAAGTCCTTTCTAGGAATTGTTAGGTTTAAGATTTTGTTTTCATTTTCTACTTTTGCATGTAATTCAAAAATGTCAATTTGTTTTCATTTTATTTCCTATTTTCAAATAGTTGCTTGAAAACAAATCATTGTAAACGTTTTCTCAAACCAAACAGGACCTAAATTTTTCTCATGTTCAGATAAAAGGAAATGAATATTTCCTCTAACATATACTTTCAATAGGATCTTCTGGGGAAAAGCTTTCTTGGACTCAGAGAATAACAGCTGCAATTGGAGTGGTGAAAGGCATTCAATTTTTGCACACAGGGATAGTGCCTGGACTGTATTCAAATAATCTGAAGATAACAGATATTCTTTTGGATAACAATCACAATGTTAAAATAAGCAGTTATAATCTGCCACTCTCTGCTGAAAATAAAAGAATGGTAAATGGAACAAATCTTTGTTTATATTACTACTACTATATCTTCACTCATTTCTGATTTTACTCATCAAAATTGTTTTCTTTAAAACTTTCAGATCAGCAATGGAACTTCCCCTGGCTTTAAAGGAAATGTCCAAGCAAGGTAAAAAAAAAAAAATAATTACCGATATTGTAATAAAACCTAATTTTAGCTACTAAGAGAATAAGAAGTGTTATCTAAATACACTCTTTACTATTGAGTGAAATGAAATTCATGTAAGCGTTTACTAAATGACACGGGTCCCACTCTGTTCTAGGTTGGTTTCATTCCCCTATTACATGGGTTCCACGTGAACTTCAGCATGAAAAGGGTGTGTTGATTCGATGGAACTTTCAGGGTTATAGTATTTAGAAAATTAAACACAACAGAATTAAATGTTTTGACACTGAATGGGGGGGTTCACTGTCATTGGATTTTCCCATGAAATGCATTTTATCACATATGCTCTCTGTTTAAAGTTGAAATATATATACTAGTTGTAGAAATAGACAGGTAAGAATTTTATTAATTCTTTTTCACCCCCTGATGCATATTCCCTTGGATAAATCTCAACCCTGATCCATATATATCTGCTTCTTCCAATGCTAACCACTCCATTGGTATCTCTAATGTGAAGAAATGTTAGTAAAACCCTCAATTTGTCGACCCTTAAATGTTTCAAATTTCAATGTCTACTATCATGTGGACTTATTATAAAATCTTTTCCTGAGTCTCGTACTACTAAATTGGTGCTTTGTTGATTGTCTATAATAATGTGTAGTTCTTTTCAATTGGCATTAATTGAGGTGATTACATTAATTATTTATGCAGGATCAAGGATGAAGACAAGAATGATGTCTATGACATTGGGGTAATCTTGCTAGAAATCATTCTGGGACGACCAATAATGTTCCACAATGAAGTTGGAACACTAAAAGATCTTGTGAGTATTACCTTCAAGTTTCATGCTTAAACATTTTAGACTAGTTATGGATAAGTTTGCAAATTTAACATTAAAAGTACTTTGATTTGCTAAAATACTGAGGGACTATACAACATAAAAAAATTGTACTTTATTTGATTTTTAGAATAGCATAAGTGCTAGATAAAAACAGCTCAAGATATGAGTCAGTACAAAACTAGTTTTCATGAGGACAAAATTTACATACAGTTGTTTAAGTGATTTTGCTAATGTTCTCCAACCAAACTTGCATTTTCACTTTTGGTAATGTATGTTGACCTTTGATGCAATTCAATACCAAAATTATCTAAATAATTCCATCTAAGTTTTAATCTTTTTATTATCCACTAAACTGAGCCACAAAATTTTGTCCTTAGCACAGAAAGAAAAAGAGAAAGCTTCGCTACTTCATCTTCCCAGCCCTTTGCATGAAACGTTGCACAACAAAAAGGATATTATAGTAAATGTGTTATTTTTTCCAGTATGCATATCAAACTGCAGATAGCACAATATAGTCCTGTTTGTTGGTCATCAAGCAACTAATGACACAAAATTGTCTTGTGATTCATTTACTTGTGTTGTACTGTACTCTTTGTAGTGTCCCATAATATAAATCAAATGCAACCTAAGCAACACTGTGCAACATATCTGAATTACAACCTAACTTTCCTGTGTTAAGCACAAGAGGTAGTAAAGTACTTCCACCTAATTCTAACAATTAATGTTATTGTGCTCTCTTCTGCAGTTACAGGTAAGCATCAAAACTGATGACATAGCTAGAAGGAGTATTGTTGACCCAGCAGTTCACAAGGAATGTTCAGATGAATCATTAATGACAATGATGGAGATATGTGTAAGGTGTCTCTCTGGTGACCCAACTGAAAGGCCTTCTGTGGAAGATATTCTCTGGAATTTGCAGTTTGCAGCACAAGTTCAGAATTCATGGAGAAGAGACTCAAGTGATCACAGTTACTCACCTGCACCATCCTCCAGGGAAACATAATTAAGATTTGTAAGAAATTTCCAGCAACTAATAGGGTGTATGTTACCTTGTACAAAAGTTTGATTTTACAGCATTGTCACAATTTTATAATCATGTTCATTATCAGAATTCAATTTGTACGTGTGCCTAAATTTTTTCCCTCTTATTTATTTATTTCTTTTTGTTATGGTTTTCATCCAATTCTTTGAATGCATAAAGTCAATCTCTAGTATTTCAATTTTTCACTTTCCCATTACCCAACTCATTAATTTTGATGGAAAATCGTCCTCAAGTAGATAACGTCATGTAACTAAATTTATGATATGGCGGCCAAAATTATGATCATGGACAGCTTATTAAAACCTCCATTTAATTGGATTGATGTCTTCAATGTATGCATGTTACATTTTTCACCTCACGTCAACTAAAAAACACAAGTTTTTTGTTTTAGGCAAAAAACACAAACGCTAGGTTTAGTAACTTTAGATTTGATGTATTTATTCCTAAATAAACTTCAAATTAGATGTAAATCGATTGATTAATTCAAGAGGTAAAACTAAGCACATACTTACATTTACCCTTATTTGAGTGAATCCATGATGACGGTGGTAGTTGTTGTAAGTTGTAACAATCAATTTCACAGTTTTTATGATTATGACTGTATGGCCTATGCATTAAATTCATCCTGTACTTCCAATGTAGTTGTTTGTTATAACAGAAAAGTGTCTCTGGTCATGGCCTCGTGACTCTGAAACATAAGCGGTGTTAGAATTGCTTTGAATATAGTATATACTACTTTCTTCCTACCAAGGTATGAGAAAAGTAACTGACATTTTCCAGTGTAGGGTCATTACATATGACATTAAAACAGCTAATTCAAAAAGAGATTCTATATCTTCAATTTTGGATAAATATATATTTTCTTTCTTAAATTTGTTAAGCGTTTACAATTAAATTCCTAAAAAAATGAAAAATTAAAATTTTATTTTTGAATTTGTAAAAAGTATGATAAATTAGTGTTACTGTTAGTTTTTTCTATTAACTTAAACGGAGGTGTCTGTTTGACACTTTCGATGATAATATGACAACTGGCGGTTATCATGTGTCATACACGTGATTTTCACGTGTCATCTATATGGTTATCATATGTCAAAAAATTGACTTTTTAATTTGATCTTTGAACTTAATAACTTGTTGTCATGTTAATCATTTAAGGCTATGGTATAAGATTACTAGTTATGAAATATAATAAAAAAAGAACGGATAAATATCTATTTTTATCTTTGAATTTGTTAGGCATCGATAGTTAGGTCTTTAAAAGATGAAAAATTAAAATTTATTCTTGAAATTATAAAAAGTGTAACAATTAGTCCTATAATTAATTTTCTTTAACTCCAATGATTGTGTTTATGTAACACTTTTGGTGATGTCATGACAACGGACAATTGTCACATGTCATTTACTTGACTGTTACATATCATTTACATGACTATCACATGTCAAAAAATTAACTTTTTGATTTGATCTCTAAACATAACAAATTGCCATCATTTTAGTCCTTGAATTTAACAACTTATTAACATTTTGGATCTTGAATTTAACATGGACTATCATTTTGATTCCTAAAAGTACTTTTAAATTTCCAATTAAGTCTCATTTTGCATGAAATTATTAGCATAAACATTACTATATTCTCGTACTTCTATTCTTTCTCCAATTCTATCATTTAAATTATACTATGAATATGAAACTAAAAGTTATGAGTGATTACATCAAAATAGTAAGTGTTAAACCCAAGACATTACTAACATTATTCTACAAGGTTCCAAACCAGATATTCTACCCAAACTAAGTTATTATCTTATATGCTATTAATATGTGTAGAATATTATCTTAATTAATTAATTAATTTTATGAAATAATGTTAATGACGAACAAACAGTTAAAAAAAATACTTGACCCGTCATAACAATTGAATATAAAGGGGACATGAAAAATAAAAGTATTAGAACTATTTTCTTACATATCCTTTTGTAGTTTTTACATTGTTGTTCAAAGATTGAGTATTACAGGACATGACCCATTATAAGTTAAAAATATACTACCTATAAAATTGAACATAAAATATAGTTGTTGTTTGTCATGTTGGAGTATACAATATATACAACCTACAAAATTGAGTATAAAAGTTCGCCTATTATATTAGTCATGTTGGAGTATACAAAATAAAATAAAATACAATAAAAGGTGAAAAACAAAAGTATCCAATTTCATCTTAAATTTTGGTCGAATAAAATGATCAATTTTGTATGTCTTTGTTTTTTAATTTCCTCCTTAATTAAATAAATATCCTAACTTTTAAAAGTAAATTATTTGTTAGAATTCAGACGTGCTTTTAGGAACCAAAATGTTAGCAATTGATTAAGTTCAAAGATTAACATGACAACAAGTTATTAAGTTCAAAGATCAAATTAAAAAGTTAATTTTTTGACATATGATAACCAAGTAAATGACATGTGACAAACGTCCGTTGTCATGTCATCACCAAAAGTGTTACATAGACATAGTCATTGGAGTTAAAGAAAACTAACGATAGGATTAATTGTCACACTTTTTATAATTTCAGGAATAAAATTTTAATTTTTTCTTTCAAGGACCTAACTATCGGTACCGAACAAATTCAAAGATAAAAATAGATATTTATCCGTTCTTTTTCTTTATTATATTTCATAACGAGTAATCTTATACCATAGTCTTAATTTTGCCATCTCACTATATTTATGATGACATGCACCATGTAATTGTAACAAGTGTTATAATTAGAAATTATTCCACTTTGTACTGTTCCTAGTCTTTAAAATTTTGTACTTTGAAGGGAAGTTTTATGGCTGTCCTCCTCATCAAATAAGTTGATCGCAAGATTCTCTTTACTCAGATGTTGCAAAGACTGCATTTGAGTTTCAAAAAGACTTGTTATGTTTTCCTTTTTTTTTTTCAAAAAAAGAATAATGTTGTGATCATTTGAATGTCTCCTTGTAGGATGATAGGCGAGTCTTTGTGATCATTTGAATGTCTTCTCCATGAATTTTGAACTTGTGTTGCAAACTACAAATTCCAGAGAATATCTTCCACGAATGCCCTATCAGTTTGTTCATTGGAGAGGCCCCTTACACATTTCTCCATTATTGTCATTAATATTTCATCTTTGACATTCCTTGTGAACTGTTGGGTCAACACTCAACAATACAAACTACTCTACTCTGTATCATAAGTATTGATTCTTACCGGTAACTAACCGCAGGAGGGCCACAAAAGTGCATTTCTCCATTATTGTCATTAATATTTCATCTTGACATTCCTTGTGAACTGTTTGGGTCAACACTCAACAATACAAACTACTCTGTATCATAAGTATTGATTCTTACCTGTAACTAACCGCAGGAGGACCACAAAAGTGTTTTGGGAATAATTTGTTTATACATGCATAGCAAATTATTTTGTATTCCTTCGGTTCTTAAATATAACACTCTTCTCATTTGTTTTTTTTATAAGATTCTTTTTAATTTTTAGATGTATTAATTATTTTTCTCCTAGATACTCTTACTTAATTATTCTCTCTCCAAACATTAATAGAAGCAATTAAGTGGATACAAAGATGAGAAAAGGATAATTTTGGAATAATAACACAAATAATTGACATATTTAATATGATTAACTAAATTAATTATTTTTCTTAAGTGACGTAAATGATTTGAAAGGGTCTTACAACAACTTTAGTGCCAGATTTTCAACAAGAATTTTAAGCTCAAGATCCGGTCTTCATAAGATCTCCCAATAAAGGAGTTGGGCATATCTCCAGCATGGAGAATGGGTTCTTGCACAAAAACCCTTAAGATCTGAACATTGTTAGAAAAACATTTTTTTTTTGCTCTGTCTCCCTAACACCAAAATGCAGGAGAAACCAATAGAAGAGGAGATGGAATGATGATGAAGAAGAAGAAATTAGTAGGGGGAGAGACCAACAAGCGTTGGGAAAGGAGGCTGCAACGGAGTTCTAGAAGGGGGAAGGGGGAGGAGGTCGTGGTGGAGGGTGAGGTGGAGGGAGAACGCATCCATCGCGTAGGAAAAGGGAGAAGGAGGCCGCGGCCGCTGCAAAAGAGGTCGTGATTGAGGAAAAAGAAAAAAGAAGGAAGAAGAAAGAAGAAGAGGCGTAGGATGAGGCTGCGATGGGGGAAGAAGAAAAGGCATGCCTGGAACAGGAGAGAGAGGGAGGAAAAAATTGAAAAAAAGAAAGAAAAAAAGGAGAGAGACTAAAGGGCAAAAATGAAAATGTAGGAGAAAAAATGGGTAGGCAAGCCACGACAGGCACTATGTACACAGTCATCGTTACTCTGTTGCATATTTGGGAACATTACTGTCACAAGAATAATGAAATTTGATTTTTCTTTGTCATTAATGTGTTACATTTTTATTTATTATCAAATTTATGTATTTTTTATTTGTTTAACATTTAGTCACAAATAAAAATTAAATTTATGCTCATTTTACTATTTTTTTAATATTTATAAATTTTTTTCTTCCATGTTTCATTAAATTTAATTACTTAATTAATTATATTTAATTTAATAAATATCTAAATATAATATTTAAAAGTGGGATCCATATGGAACCTACAAAAAGTTACCAAAGATCCCAAAATGAAATCTACCATTAAAGAAAAAAATGAGAGAGATCTTAAGAGATCTTATTACATGATGGTGGGTAATAAATTGTGTGAGATGTTGTGTTATACTTGAAATGTGTGTTCTGAACACGTGATTAATGTGAAGTTGTGGTATGTGATTTTGTGATTAAATCCTTAGGATAAGTGATGTTACACAATGAGTGGTAAAATGATGCGAGTTGTGCTAACTTGAGCTTATTATACTTATATTGTGCGTGTGTGTTGTTTGTGTTTGGATTCTATGATGATCTCGAACCTTGTGTTCATGAGATTAAATGGTTAGGCAAACGACTTTAAAGAATCTTGTACTAGAGGACGCTAGGACACAAAACTTTAATAGGATGTGACATTAGGGCATGGATTTCTATATTATTTGCATAATGTTGTGAACATGTTACTTTATGTTGTTCCACTTCTTAACTTGTTTTCCTTTTGTAAAAAAATAATTGGATGACCTTGTTTTGGATCAGAGATATTTCTATACCCTTATTTTTGTTAAGTTTTTAATTTGACTATTAATATGAATGTGAATCTTTTACCCACGTGAACTCTTTTATGCTTAGAAAATAAAATCTATTTTATGTAATTTCGCATTTTCATGTATTTTATTATATAAATATGTATATCGGAGTAAATGGTATCACAAGTGTAGTTTGAAGAGCGAGATAGATGCTTCAGCATTCGAGTAGTGCTCAGATCATTCATAGTGTTGACAATGGCCCAATGAAGAGGCATCAAGCACCAAACTGATGGGAACCTCCCCAACAAGGGAGCTTGAAGTGCAATGTTGTTGTATTCAAAACGAGGGTTTTTTCTTTGCACACCCAACAAATTGTTGGTACACCCAGAACAACATGCACAATTTTAAACTTATGATTTTTATTTACAATTTATATATGTAAATAAATTAATTATTAAATCAAAATTAATTGTCACAAAATTTATTATGTAAATTTACATGTGCATTAAATATACATTAGAAATTTTAGTGTTATGTTAGCGACATTAATTATTTTAAAACATAATTAGTCTATTAGTTCAGTTGGTTAGAGTG
The DNA here is from genome assembly GCF_004193775.1 of Glycine soja. Classification (NCBI taxonomy): domain Eukaryota; kingdom Viridiplantae; phylum Streptophyta; class Magnoliopsida; order Fabales; family Fabaceae; genus Glycine; species Glycine soja. The sequence continues at coordinate 36,114,146 of NC_041016.1, read as the reverse complement.
TCATGCTAATAATTTTAAATTAATTCATAAAACATATTTTTGAAAGTCAAAGGTATCCGTAAGTCTAATATGGATTGACAATCCGTAAGTCCTATTATGAAAGGGCAAAATTGAAATTGCACATGTTGTGCTAGGTGTGGGTACCAACAACTTGCTTGGTGCGCAAAGAAAAATCCTCAAAACAATTATGGGCAGGCTGTTCAGGTCCAATCTTTGGTGCGAGATTTTGTTCCCAAGGTGGTCGAAGGAGAAGCAATTGCAGCACTAGAAGCTATTAGGTGGCTAAAGGAATTAAACTTAAAACAGGTTATTATAGAGGTAGACTATCAAAGTGTAGCTTATAGTATTGCTTCAGCTAACATTGAGTTGACCGAGTTTGGCAGCATAATTAGGTGCTGCAGAGACCATTTGATAGCAGAACCAAGTTATAGGGCATGATTTGTTAGAAGGCAAGCAAATCTAGTTGCACATGGCCTAGATAGGGCATCTAGAGATTATGCTAGTCCTCAAGATTTCTATCATTTACCAAATTGTATTGCTGAGTTATGCTCTCATGATTTAATAATATGAGCATGTTTCCTTAAAAAAAACTGTTTCAATTTTTTAAAGGTTAAATACTTCAGGAATTACTCCCTTTTTTCAATGTCTATGATGAAAATAAACCCTACAGACTTATCATTTTTCCCTAAAGTGTGCAAGAAATAGATTATGACAATCATCTAACCATGGCATTGCTTTCTAGCCTCCGCTTCTTGAAGTGTTCCATTAACCAATTCACCCCAGAACCTCCAAAGTCCATCCATATATGATTTTACCTTTCATAATTTTTGGACACTTGTGCACCCAGCAAAATAGGGAAATTTCATTTATGTCCTTTCATAAATACTCATATAAATCATCAATCCGTATGAATTATTTTTTTATTATTTAATTTTTTAATTACTTTTTATAAAAAATAACTAATTTTTTTTTAAAATAAAAGAAACTCATACATATTGATGATCCGTATGAGTTTTTTATTCTAATTTTTAATTATTTTTTAAAAAATAATTACAAAATTATAATTAATCTAAAAAAAACTCATATAGATTGTTAATCCATATGAATTATATGCTTATAAGTTTTTTTTAAAAAAATAATATTAATTTTTTAGTTATTTTTTCAAATAATTTTAATAAAAAAACTCATACGGATTGATGATCTGTATGAATCATACGAATTAACAATTTGTATGACTAATACGGATCATCAATCCGTATGAGTTTTTTTTTAAAAAATAATTTTAATTATTTTAATATGTTATAGAAATTAATTTTTTTTATATGTTAGCAATAGTTTTTAGCAATTTTATAAATATTAATTTGGTAATATTATTTAAAACATTCTAAAAAATCACCAAACTTCACTGTATATCCTTAACAAAGCACGTGCACCACCAACGACAACAAACACGCACCAACGGAAGATAACGAAAGCAAGCTTCAGTTACAGAGTGGGGTTTTACGAAATCAAAAAGACACTGCAAAAATGAAAAAAAAAAAGGAATATGCTATTTATAACCCAAAATGCCTATAAGGACAGTTTTTGCATTTTGGGAAACTATTGGATGTACTAGCAAAAACGCTAGGTGCCCAAAGCAATTCCCCAATTCGCATGAGGCTTATGAATTGATCAATTCGTATTGGACTTACAGATTATTATATCAAAATTAATTGTCACAAAATTTATTATCTAAATTTACATATGCATTAAATATACATTAAAAAATTTATTGTTATATATAACGACATTAATTATTTTATAACATAATTGACTTATTAGTTCAGTTGGTTAGAGCATCGTTTGGACCTCAATCCGTATGAGGCTTATGGATTGGTCAATCCGTATTGGGCTTATAGATTCATCAATCTGTATCAGCTTTACAGAAGGACAAAAATGGAATTTTACTATTTTGCTGGGTGTGCCAGCAATTGTATTGGGTACACAAAGCAATGCCCTATGTCAATATGTGAAATTTGTCCATCATAAAAGTTCATACCACTCAACCATTCGAGAGATCCTAGTCCTCTCCAAGATGAGGTAAGAACAACATGTATTCAACAGTTCTTAGTCAAATATATGGTTGACCGGCCAGAAGCCCAAGCAAAACTTTTAAGTTACCTTCACATTGCTCTAATCTGATAATAACCTGAGCCCCTCTGTTCCCTGATTTTTCACCTTCTAGGGCTCTAACTCAACAGCAATAAGTACAAATTCAGAGTTAAAGAATAAAAGTATAGTGAACACGTATAATTAATGGACTTGAATCTCATTTTGAGTTACTTTCTAGGGTAAAATCTTTAGTCTCAAAATATGTTTGAAATTGAGTTTTAGTCTTATAAAAATTTAATGTTTTTAGTCCCTATATTTAAAAAAAATGATGTGGTATTTGTCTCTTATCATCAGTGACTAAAAACATGTGTTTCGTTAAAATGCAAAGACTAAAACATATTAAAATTTATAGGGACTCAAATCGAATTTAGAGATATTTTATGGGACCAAAAATATATTTTATCCTATTTTCTAATAGAAAAGTTGAAGTGATTCTGAAAGCTACTCCTAAAATGTTTAAGCTATGGAACAGTCAACAAATGAAATAAGATATACAATCATATGATGTATGAAAACTGCAAAGAATTTCATGTTATTAATCTCAAAATAGTATATGCCTGATTTATTCCTTTGGCAATGAAAACCAGAGTCCAGGAGGACACTGTAATTTTGCACTATATAAGCAATGTCTTCTACTGTAAGAATTTGTGGTCAGCATTTATTCATTACAGTGTGGACCAATCCATCATATCCTGCTTATCATATCCATGATGTGGTTCAGCAATTTCCAACCCCAGGCTAAAATAAAATAGCCAAAAAGTTTTCTCAGCATATCCTACTTATCATAGATATCAGAAACAATAGCTATGACAAAGGTGAAAATGACAACAGCTATTAATCAACGGAAACACGGAATGAAGAAAAACATAAATTAATCAACTTCTACGCAAAAAATGACAGGTAAAGTCAAAAGGGAAAAGTATGTATTGTGCTCTAAAATATGCACTGATGTCTTGAAGCAAATATATGACTATAATTTACCTGATCGCAATAGAGATTGTCACCAATAGCATCATTTTGACTTCATCTATGTATAAGACAAGAAGAAAATTTGCTACAACAAGCCTGTGGCCTGAGGCATTTTTCTCTTTGCTATAATCAACTTTCAATATACAATACAAGGCCAATCTTTTGGAAAAAAAGGGAAGAAAACAATAAAATAAATTCCTCAAAAAGTCAGAAAACAGCACATAAAGAAGTCAATGCAAATTCCTAACCTAAGATTGACTGGACAATGATGAAAATATGAAGATCAAATGAAACAAAGAATCAACTCAAAGGAGTAATATCTTGATTGCAACTGTTTAGAAGCCTAAATATCATACCTCAGTCAGATTTCAAGTTCTTCCATGACTCTTTCTTTACCATGAAGCAAATGGTGACACAAGGTTGAGATTCTTATTGACTGGTGAACATACAACTTAAAATTTCTTCAAGGTTCTTGCCATGGCTATCTTCTTTAACATCAATACATGGAATTATCCATGACAGAAATGGACTTTCAGAAGTCTTCTGAGCCTCATCCAACTACAAATGCCAATTTGACATGGTTGAGCTGACAAAACCAAAAACTGTAACATAATACAGGATTTTACATTCTTTCCTGAAAAGATTCAGAGCGCGAGAAAGCAGCAGGGTTAGCCCTTAGAATTTGATTATCATCTAAAATATGAGGACTGGCCTGTGACTTTGGTTCAAATGATTTAAAAACACTTCCTTTCATAATGAATTTGTTCTGTTCAGACTTTGTCCCCAAAGTTGACCATATAGAACTATTTGCTGCCTCTTCTGGGTCATTAATTCTTACAGTCTTAGGCACCCAAAGATTCTGTTTCATTGCATCTTCCCCCGGTGTACTTCCATCTCTAGGATGTTTTCCCAAGGTTGGGGACCTATTACCCGAACAAGTGCTGTTGCTAACTGAACATGAAGACAATGAGATGCCACTAAATGCAGATCCAACCAATGAAGCCTCTTCTTTTTGCTCAGCCCAGCTTGACATAAAACCCGAATACGAATAAGGCACCCCTGGAAGTATTACTGTTGGCATGGAGAAGCCAGGAACTGCCATCATAGTTGAAGAATCGGTGTAAACAGCTCTAGAACTGATGTTACTAGGCCTAAACTCCTTGACATTCCAACATGGATTCCATTGGTAAGGCCATGAAGGAACATGATAATAATGAAATGAATGTAAAGGAACTAAACCATTAGAGTGTTGTGGCAAACCAAGCTGCTCTATTTCACTAGATCTCATAGAAGAGCTGGAAGGCTCCTCATCATCATCATCTTTGAGAGTGGAGGAGTCCACTTCAATCTTTGTCAGGCCATTGAGACTTAACACAGTTTCTAAAGATTCACTAAGAGGAGTTTCCTCCCCTCCTTTGATAGGTCTTGAAGTCACAGGAAGTTCATTAGATAAGAGAAGCATATCACTAGCAGGTTTAGAATCTGTCTGGATCACAGATGCAGCATCAGGAGTCATAGGTATCTGACAATACTGAGCCGAGTGCTTATTCTTACGCTTGCCAGTCCCAACAGGAATGTTTCTAATCGTCCCCCCAGCGGTCCAATACCTTTGGCAATTTTTGCAGAAATGCCTAGGTTGGTTAACATTGTAATTGTTGAAGTAGCAAAACTTTGTTTCCAAACTATTGCAACGAGGACATGGCAGGACCTTGTCTGGCTTCTTGAAAACTTTTTCTTGATGATCAATTTCTCTTTTAGCATTCCTGTGTTCATTAGTCCTATGAACTACTTTAGGCACCAGTTTCAGTGTAGTATTTTTATTCAAGTTTGGAGTACCATAACCATATTTGTGTGGATCAATCAGTTTGTTAGATACTTCATTCAAAGGAACATCTACTTCATTGTTAGTTGATTCTTCAAGTCCATTCTGCAATTGAGGACCATTCTGTGTCAGCTGGGCATACATGGAATAGACAACTTGCAATAAGAATTAAGGCCAAAGGCGCTAACTCTGTGACAGAATGTATGGGTTGGCATAAAATATGCATTCCAATATAGATAATTAATTATACAATAAAAAAACCACACATTAAGCACATCTCAGTATGTCATGGTAATGCTCCAGCGAAGTGATTAACAGTAGATATACAATGGGACATTGAGAATCAATTTGAAAACACAATCACCTTCAACTTCTAACATAACATAACAAGAGTAAGAATCTTCATTCACCATGCCACTATCCATATTACATTGCTACAGCTATTATAACACAACCCACTAATTTGGCCTCATTTAAACTGCATAATGTTCATTACCTGTTAAACAATGCAGTCCAATTTTAAAAACAGAATCAAACACAAATAATTCAAATCAAATTCCACCTCTTATGTTTACTATAGAACCACAAAAATCAAAGCATGATTTTCTTTTATTTACTTTATAGTTCCCTCCCTATAACAAGCCTCCCTACCTTTACAACAAGAGCCTTATTCCACTAAGTGAAATCGGATACATGGATCTATCAATGTTATTGGACTCAGTTAAAGACCAAATTCTCAAGAATATTATTCACCACTGGATCCCTCTTAACAATTTTCTCCAATGTATTTCTTGATCTCTCTCTACCCTTTTTCACATGGCTAAAAATGATACAATCTACTCTTCTCAATAGCTTTATTTTTTTAAAAGAACAAAAACAAAACACCTTCGGATACCTGGTGCATAATATTTTCGGGGTAGGCATGTGAACCACATTGAAATATTCATTATACAAATAACTAATAAGCTTGCAACATGAAGACCAAATCTTGACAAGAAAAAAGAAAAGAAAAGAGTTTCCTATCATTCAAACAATCAAAAGCAAATCGTGTATAGCTTTCATACACCCATTTCAGTAAGGCAAATAAAAGTCCAGCCTTTTCTTATTGTGATTTTAAAAATGCAAACTATAGCAAGAACCTTACTGAAAAACTTTCACAAGAAAAAGAGCAGCACGTGAGAAGGAACAAATCACGAGAATGAAAATTAAAGAGTAGAGGAGGGTTGAATGGCATGACCATGATGATGATGGGTTGAAGCAAAGGCTGAATCTGAGTCAAAGAGAGTATCTGTGAAGTGAATGGTTGGCTTAATGTGAATGTGAATATTATGAATATCTGCTCCCAAAAGCTTTATTGCAGAATCTTGAACTTGGGACATGCCTCAACTGGAACCCAGTCAGTTACTTAGGACCCAAAAGGTGTCTTGAGATGGCGCAACAAGCCAACAACAGAACCCACAACCCTGGAAACCAATCTGTTTATTTGCCAAAACAAGAAAATAAAAATTAAATGATATTTTGGAATTAGCCTTATAAGATTTTAACATACGGGCATTTTTTTTTTTACCATATAAGTATGAAATATTAACTAATTTTTTAGGTTGTTATTGAAGAGTCCAACTAGTCACTTTTAGTAATTTTTTTATCCACTAAACTCAAATTTAATAACTTACTTTAACGATTTGAATCTAATTCTACTTGGCTAATATAATGTTAGTATGAGGCAATGAGCATGTTGGTTTTATACCATAAATTAAATTTTCATATTATATAAACTTTTCGGTATTCATGTTTCATGTTAAATTTATAGTATCCAGAATAGATTATCATTTATATAAAAAAAAATTATCCAAACCATATAATCATTTTAGGATAAATAGTCACTTTTGTCTCTCAATGTGTAATTCGCTGAAAGATAAAAATACAAAATATAGTCCCTGAAAGTGTAAAAAGTGCGACAAATATATCATGTTGTTAACTTCCATCCATTGTCATTAATAAAGTCGCCTACGTGACAAAGAAGGACAAATTTGTCACTGAAATTATTGCCAACGTGGATTGTCAGCATAGGGGCATATTTGTCATAATATTTTTTTTACTTTTCGTCTTCTGACTCCCCTGATAAGATAAATGCATCCCTAAAAGATATAAAAAGTATGACAAATATATTCAGACGTTAATAATATATTGTAATTTATTATTATTATTATTATTATTATTATTATTATTATTATTATTATTATTATTATGTGGTTGTAATTTAGTGCTATTCATTTAGTACTTATGTAATATATTTTTGAATTTTCTTTTAATATATATATTATTATTATTTTTTATTTCCTCGTCAAACCTTAATCTTTACTGTTAAAAAAACTTTATCTTATATTTTATAATTTTATCAAATTTCTACTAAATTTTTCACTTTTAATCTTTAAAATTATTCTATATCTCAATTCCAACTTAAGTATTCTAATATTTAGATTGAAATTAATATGTCAAGTGTTTCGAGTAGAAAAAACACAACGAGTCACATGACCAAATTTATTTATTTATTTATCTATTTTTTAAAATAATATAATCAAAAAAATTTTAAAAAAAAAATCTCAGAAAATTTAAACTAGATAGAACTAAAGGGAAATTATAAGTTTTTTTCCTTAATCAATAAAATGTATATATATACCTCAAATATGAAAGAATCTCGTGGATAAACCTTATGTGCTTCCACTCAAGATAACCCTTATTATACATAATATGAATGATATGAAAAACAGTTACTAACAAATAAAGAATCTAAATAAATTTAAATAAAAAATATAATAATACTCAAAATAATACATAGGTTAACTTAAAAAAAACTAGTACAAAGGTTTATTACTTGCGGAACGTAGAGTTGTATCTCTCACTGATTTAGAGGCTACAGCGATCTTGCATTCCATTTGACATATTATGGAAAAGCATATAATAAAGATTAATAATTAATTGAAGAAACAAAAAATTTTAAGAAATAAAAGTCTTTTATTTTTTTAAATGATAACTCAATTGATTAAATTTTGTGAGACTTTTTTTAAAAAAAATAGTTGATTAAATTTTTTTTTCTAAAATAAATAAATTTGGTCTTCTAGTCGATTTTGTTTTTTCTACTCAAAATTCTCGACATATTATTTTCACTCTAAATATAAGGTTACTTAAGTTGAAATTGGGATATAGAATAATTTTAAAGATTAAAAATGAGAAATTTAGTTGAAATTTGATAAAATTATAAGATATAAGATAAAGTTTTTTTAAGTGTAAAGATGAAGGTTTGACAAGGAAATCAAAATAATATATATATATATATATATATATATATATATATATATATATATTAAAAGGCAATTTAAAAAATATATTACATAAGTACTAAACAAATATGAGCATTAAATTATAAACACATAATAATAATAATAATAATAATCATTAGTCACAATTTATTATTAACATTCGGATATATTTGTCACACTTTTATATTTTCGGGGACTAAATGTTGTATTGTCATCCTTCAGGGATGCATCCGTCAGTGGCGGGGTGAAAAGATGAAAAGTCAAAAAACTATTATGACAAATATGCCGCTATGCTGGCAATCCACGTTGATCATCATTTCAGTGACAAATTTGTCTTTTTGTGCCACGTAGGCGACTTTATTAACGGTGACGGACGAAAGTTAACGGCAGAATATATTTGTCGCACTTTTTACACTTTTAGGGATTAAATTTTATATTTTCATCTTCAAGGACGCATTTGTCAACGAATTACACATTGAGGGACAAAAATAGCTATTTAGCCATCATTTTATCATAAAATATGTAAGTAAAGTAAACCTTTTTTTAGTATGAGAAAGTGGATGTTTTTTAACCCAATAAATTAAATATTAATCTCGTTCATAATATATTATTGTCATTGATTTAAGAAAATTTGGTACATACACAATAAACATTTAATTAAGTTTAATAATTTAAAGTTATTTTATTAAAATTAATTGTATTCAATATTAATCATAAATAAATAAGAAACACGTATGATATTATACCCAAATTTTATCTTTATATTGATGAGCACATAGAATTATTTCTTTTTAATCTTTATAGGATGATTACTTTGTGTTTAAGAATAGATTGTTAGAAATAAATAAGTTTTTTTTAAAGGTTTTCAATAAAAAAATTTACTTTAAAATAAATTAATTCAAACATGCTATTGAACGAACCCATTGCTTACATTACTTATTGTAATAAAATAGATAAAATTTATATGGCTTATTTGACAATCACTTTTTGAGTCTACTAATTCTTTTAAGGGTAAAATATATTTGGTTTCTGTAAAATTTAAAAAGTATTAATTTGGTTTTTATAAAAAAAATTGTATTCATTTGGTCTCTATAAAAAATAAAATGTATTTATTATAGTTCTCAATGATAACTTCATTAGATGGTTCATTTATGTTGTAAACAGACTTAATTATAACATACTCATAAGAACCAAAACCTATTATTGCTTCATATTCTCCTTTAATCTCATTAAAAACTGTAAGAAAATAACTCAAGTGTGAACATAGTGAATTGTGTTCCATGATAATATTATCATGGACATTATCCGTTAACAATGTTCAAATTCCAATAATTAAATTCTCCATGCACCAAATAAAAGATGCATCATCCGTTCTGGATTAAATTGTTAATCAAAGTTTGTACGGTTTACGGTTTATCATTCTATTAAGAAGAAAATAATACAGCTAATAGCCTAATATACCTAAGATTTTGTGGAGTGGAAAATAAAGTTTGCGAAGGCACTTGTTAATTAAACAAATATTAATTAAAAAAATATGTTATGGAGAAAAAAAAATCTTTTTGTTTATTTCTAAATAATTACAGGCCTCTTGTTTTATTTGCAAACACATGTTTATTTAGAGTTTTAATTTTAAATTACAACTTCAATCAACACTTACAATTTTAATTAAACCAATATTTGGATCAAAATTGATCACTATATAAATTGATCTTCGAATCTTAAACATTAATTTAACTCAAATTGTAAGTGTTAATTAAAGTTATCATTTACAACTAAAACTCCTAATATACATTTGTGAGATTACACAAAATTATCTTATAGTAACAAGCTAAATATAATTGATCATACAAGACCTTTGACTCCATATCATGAAATTCAGTTCATTCTAGACTCTCGAATATAACTAACGTCATTGTAACAAATAAGCATTCATTACATATTGTAACTATGTTAGAATTTCTATTGACTTTAAAATGAGTATTTTTTTTTAGATACCCACTCATTCTCACGATATCTCAACCTTATAAAAAACCATTGCTAAAAAGAAAATAAAAACAAAATCCCCCATACCTTGGTTCACTCCAAAGTCTATCTTAAATCTCAAATTCTCAATCAACTTTCATCAGAATTTAGTTCTAATCAACAATCCATTTCGAACATCCATCTCGAATGCATCAAAGAGCCTCTATGACAAGCAATATCATTATTTGGCAGGAAAATAACATTATATATATATATATATATATATATATATATATATATATTATTTTAAAAACATCATACTCAATATTAATTGCCACAATAGATAGAAGAGGAAATGAAACTTATTCACCCAAAAATTAATGTACCAATGTCCTGATCTTGATACGCATATAGGAATCATCAAAAGAAAAGATTGTACTATAAAAGCCTAACACTAGGCATTATAATTAAATTTAAACTCCATAAATATTTGGAATAAAATATTTTAATGAACTATATTTTTATTATATTTTTTAATATTAAAATATTACAATGTGTCCCAATTAATTATCTTTTTGTATTGATCACGACTTGCCTTGAATTAAGTCTTATCTGTTATGATTTATGATTACGACTTGAGGTATTTTTTTAATTATTTGAATTATATATTTTTATTTAAATTCCTTTAAATTTCTTTATTTTGAGCCAAGGTGACTCACTATATACACAAGAAGTAAACAAAGTTGAATTTTCATAATTATTTAAGAAAACGCGAGACCTTAAGCATCAAAACAAAATTGAACTGAACAAGCTTGAGGGGGAAAAGTAGCAACATCAAGTAGGCAATGAATTCAACTCTTCATGTTAATAATTTATAGCATGTAATCAACCTTTTCCTTTATCTGCTATAATAACTGTTAATTTACAACAGGCTAATTAATCAACACAAAGGAATAACAATACAAGAAACCTTTGAACTAAAAACAAAACTCTATCCTTTGGATAGAAAACAATGAAATCTGGCAACCAACAGAAAATAATCTGACGTAGCCTAAAGAATATGTAACTTTACAAAAGAAATGATAACAAGGTATAAAGGGAGCAAGCTAACTTCTATTATCTTGGTGGACCATCTGAAACAGGCAGCATTTCTATCTGTCCACCTCCATTGTCTCTTGGATTCCCAAACTTCTCAGTTTCTCTCGATATCTGAATGTCGCTGGGAAAATAATACTGATACATATATTTTACAACTAATCGAGGAAGTAACGCAGCTATCACAGTTCCGAGCAAACATAACCAGAACAATCCAGTGCCTGCGGCATGAAAGATAGCCCTGCAAAAGTTTTTGCACAAGCGTAAATGTCAGATTTTATATATAGAAATAAGCTTCTGAATCATAAGGGTTGAATGGCAACAAAGAATTCATCCAGAAGAAAACATGGTCTTGTCTCCAAGGCTTAGAACATAGAGGAGTGCTAGCAACACACTCTCTATTACACTGCTTCTAACACACCCTGTACTATTGGTTAAAGTTTCTTGGAAACTACAAAATCATAAGTGAGGCTCATAAAATAAGAAGTCAGACTCACAAAATTTTGTGATTTCCAATAAATTTTAACTAAAAATAGTGTGTTCATAGCATTTCTCTTAAAACACAGAATCAACTTATTTTCAAGGCAAGGAAACTCTGGATATCAAATTCAAAGCAGTCAGAACTAGAAAACATATCTAATTGGCAAGCAAAGCATGACAAAAGCAGTTGATTGTGCGTGAAAAGAATATAAAAGAAGAGTATTTGCATTCTTGGGATTTACAATTGCAAGATGACTGTCCAACTATAGGCTCTAAATACAATTCAGCTGTCACGGTGAGTTTATCAGAACTTCATTGCGTTTACTGCACCTGACTCTGCCCCAGCATCTAGTAATCCCTAACCACCCTAATTCCCTAACATCTACTTAAATGTTTTCTCACTTAAGATAAAGTGAAATTAAGCAGAGGCATATAACCTACGGATTAAGTTACTTGTGACTAAAAGTTAAAACTACTACTTTTCCTCTAGAGCCAAATATGCTTTTGTTTCCATTTTTTATTCCACTCAGCAGTCATACAATATTTTTGTTCTAGGAATGGACTATAACTCATGAAAAATGGAGAAACAATGCAGAAACACAAAAGAAAAACAAGAGACACCACCAAATGGAAATAACTAATAATGTATACAGCAGAATAAACACATATTATTGAACATCTGACATTTGCAAACATGTCTATCCTTTCCATGCATGTTACCGCAATCAGATTTATTTGTATATAACTCAAAGGGAGATAACAGGAAAAGATAGCACATACCAGTAACCAGGAAGGGCTGGTATGGCATCAATAATAATGACACAAATGAAAGTTGCAACTATAGAGCCCCAAATGGCTGCATGAGTAATCCAATTCCACCTGATGACATCCATGGCCAAGTGCAAATTAACCAAAATAACCACTGAAAGAGTCCAAAGATCTCCTATGCTTGTTACATCTACAGTGGTTCCCCAATATGCGATTAGGGGAGTAAAGAAGACAGCAATGCTTTGCCACAAAGTATCAGCCATTGCTAACCAAAACAACTTTTTGTTGTAGGCCTCCTGTCTCAGCCCAGCCCCATAAAGCTGAGGATACTTTAGGAGTGTCCTTTTACTAAGATCCTTGTCAAGAATACCAACAACAATAGTTGGAAATGCAGAGTAGATTATTGAATATAACACGCTGCTCCATTCATTTATAGCAGTTGTCAAAGTGAAAGCAGTAAAGAGCACATACCTGGAAAACAAAATACAAAGATGTCAAAACATGGAGGCATAAACCTTTACAGCCACAAGGAGCTATTGAATAGATTAAACGCCACCAGAATAGAACATAAGGGAATTTTTCATTTTTTATCCAAATCACCAAGTGAGTGCAATGAAGTATACGCTCAGAAGTACATCAGGTTCAATATTAAGAACTAAGATTTTTTTTTTTTACAAAGAAAAGAATTGGTAAGGCTATTTTCCTGGCATATTCAAATTCAGAATTACACGAAGAAAGCATCTAACTATATACATTTTCTGAATTATAACTTACCAAAAAAGGACAAGAACAAAGATAGCATTTCTGTAGAAGTTGTATATTATCATGTAGCCCAATCGTTGGTAATTCCAATGCCCATGTATCAACAAGAGAGGAACTAAAAACCTAAACTGCCCCATTGCAAAATCTGAAGCCATTACAGCTTGCCGACCCTCCTGTCCACTGATTCCAACTCCAACATGAGCCATTTGGATCATTGATACGTCATTAGCACCTAAAGAAAAGCATAATAAAGATTATTTTATATAAACACAAAAACCACACCAAGCAAAATTAATCTGTATTTTCTACCAGTGCCTTTTCTTTTTCTTTCTTTTGTTCACTTTGTTATCCTATTTTATTTTTATTCTTTTGAAGGGAAATGACAATCCTAAACAAGTAAATACAAGATTTCATACCATCTCCAATGGCTAGTGTCATGTCATCAGTCCTATTCTTCACAAGGGCTACAATCCCAGCCTTCTGCAGTGGAGCTACTCGGCAACAGAGAACAACAGAACATCTATTTGCTAGTTGAAAGAGCTGGAGTCAACAGCATTGAGCTAAGTCAGCACCTAACGGATCAGCATAAAATACACTATACACAATTTGAAATTTAATGGCAAACTTACCTCTTCTTCAAGCTCACTGTCAAGAATATAAACAAGGCTGGTACCATCAATAATCAAGGCTAATGGAGTTGAAACAGCATCTGATCTTCCTTCAGAATTGTGACTAACCCCAGGCACAGTCATGTCTTTTCTAGACATGACAAGGGCGTCTTGCAAACGTCTTCTACATGACTCTCTATTGTTGGTATTAATTGTAATTAGATTCATGTTGCTCGTAAGGAGCTTCGAGGAGTATCCAATTGATATGGCAGTTTGCTGTTTGTCCCCAGTTAAGACCCATACTTTAATACCTGCAGTCCTTAGAGACTCAATGGATTCTGGCACACCTTGCTGCAGTTTATCTTCAATAGCAGTTGCGCCCAATATGCAGAGATTGTTCTCTGCATTGATAGCAACCTTGCGAAGCATGGCAGCCCTACCAATCAAAGCAGTACTTGCTGCCTCAAAGGCAGAGTGCCATTGCTCAAATTCTGAAGCATCCAAGTCCCTCACCCCAATAACAAGTGTCCTAAAACCCACAGAGGAATAAGAGTGAAGATGGGTTTCAGTTGCTTGCAGTATGTCTGTGTTCAATGATTTGTCTATCACACTAAGCATCGATGTATCTGCCCCTTTAACAAAAAGTTTCACAGAATTGTTATTGTACCCTAATATAACCGACATCCTTTTTCGGTCACTATCAAATTCATGCAAACCTAAGACATTGAACCTGCATCGCCCATAATAGAAATATTCATTAAAATGAGGATAACCATGTGACGTCATTACACAGGAAAAATTGCATAAACTTACATAGCACACTAAATCACTACATATCCAGGGAAAGAAAGGAACACAACGAACACATGCAAAACTTAACTGTAATATCAACAAATATATAGATGAAATCATAACAAAGAAAGGAGACTACAACAATATATGCATGTTTCAGAATATCTTTTTGTATGCTTAAACAACATTACTAAACCATTAAAACCAATTTTTTTTCAGATTGTCAATGTAAAAATATGTTTATCTTCAGAAGAAAAAGAAGCAGAAAGTAATTATTAAAAAAGAAAGCAATTAAATTTACCTTTGTTTTTCTCCATGAATATCAACGACTATGTGACCGGAGGTTCGTTCAATAAGCATGAAACCATAGGCAGCAGCAGCATAAGCTAACGCTTGTTCATCTGGTGATTCCCCTTGGTAATCTATTAGCTTGACCATAGGGTCAGATGTGTCAACAACAAGAGGCACAATGGTATTGCAGGCTGCCAAAGCTAGAAAGAAATCATAAATCTGTTTCCCCTCTCTATTTGCAAATCCAATTTTTGATAATTGCAAAAGCTCTTGGTTAACTTTCACCATCATCTTTGGCTTAAAGACCTTCCCAACCGCTGAGTAAATAATAACACAAAATAAACATGCCATGTCAAATTATTTTAAAAACTCAAATGCAGTATATTTAATGTAAAATTGTATCAGAACAGACTAACATATTTAAACAAGGAATTGCACCTTGAACAGAGTATTCAACTTGCTCATTCTCAAGACTAGCTTTTGGAGAACTGTAATCAAACCCCAAGATGCTCGCGCATTGAAACTCCATCTTGTTCTCAGTTAGTGTACCAGTTTTGTCAGAGAAGACATATTTAATTTGGCCCAAATCTTCATTGATATTCAAGGCCCTGCACTGAAATCCTGAATCTGTCGCCTTATCATACATTCTCGAGTCTCCGATCATGAAGTATGCCTGACCAACACGGACAAGCTCCATGGAAATGTACAAGGATATGGGGATCATAACCTGAAACACTATAATTGACATGAGGAAAGTGAAAACAATTTCCAGTCCCCATCCATAATATTTATAGCTATCCTCTTCCCCCTCTGAAACATCCAGTTTCCTATAATACGGCAAGAGATTCAACTCATCCTTGTGGCCCTTTAACCAAACAGCAGCACAAACTGAGGTGACTGTACACAAAGCTATAAGAAAGAAAGAAAGCATGATGATCTCAGAGTTCATGCGAGTCTCAAGAAGGCTTCTTTTCGATGGAGCTCCGGAGCTGTTGAGCATAGCTTTGGTCTCACCACCACAATACACGGCAACACCAAGTGCCCAATTAGTATTCTTGAGCTGACAGCCTCTAATGACAATGTTGGAGGATCCAAGAGACAACCTCTTTCCATCAACTTCCATATAACCCTGAAACCCATATATATTCCTATTGGGTTTTTCACACTTAATCAATCCATTCAAGCTCTCCTTTCCAGGCAACGTAGATTGAGTCTCTTGTTTTGCATACCGAGTCTTCAAATTAGACTCTCCATCCAGATTAATAGTCTGCACATAAGCAACCCCGGTAGGGTCACTAGTTGATAGCAACACAACATCACAAGGAATCGTTTCATTTGCACTGATTTTAATGACCTCCCCTACCTTAACATCCTTCCACTTCTTCTCTTGAAACTGACCATTAACCAAAACCAATGCTAACCTATTGTTCTCAATTTTGTCTGACCTGTGCCTCCTCCAGTCCTCAAATGCATCCTTCACAGCAGTAACAACAAGCACAAAGGCCAATGGCATAATGGAAACACCCCTCCCAAAAACAGCTATCTGAGGGAGCTGATTTAGAATGGCAATTACAAGGAAGTAAATATAAGCAACTCTATGAAACTGTTCAAACAAATTCCTTGGAAGAAAGGTGAAGATGGAGTACTTCCCGGTACGAATCGAATTCCCCGCGAATTCGAGCCTCCCATTTGTCCTCTCAGGATCATCAACATAAACCAACCGTGCATCCTCATCACTGATTTCCTTCTGAGACATGTTGAGACCTTCAGAATTTGACCCATACCTCACAGGCTTGGATCCTGAGTGGCCAAAACTCACTTCCCGGGTGGAGTTGTCCCTGACAGAACTCCTAGACTGAATGGACATGGCACTTCTACGTGATGACGAATTGAACATGAAAGAATCAAAATTGGAAGAATTCTCATATGGGGTATTCGGGTCCATCACAGTGGTCCTTGAAATATTTGACTTTGACTCAGCTAGATCATGAAAAATTTCAAAATTTTCAGAATCTTTAGTGTAAAGGGTTGGTCTTGAATTCCTGATGATGGGATCAGAAGGTGACAAACCTCAGAACGCATGATCCAAAAGCCACATAGAAAAAGAAAACATGTTGTATTGTACATCACACAGGTTAACATTAATCCCTCACAACGTGATGATCCAAGGTTCGAATCTCCGTTGAGAGAGATATTCACATTTAATATATATCTTTTTGACCGTGTCTCGAGTTCGACAAAAAATAAAATGAAAAAGACCAGACGAGTTTCTACCACAAAAAGAAAAGACGAAAAAAGAAAAGACCCCAGAAGCTGGAATCACGAGAAGAAGTGTGTGGAGGAGGTGGGGGATGTGAAGAGGAAAGTGAGGGTGGTGAGAATTGAGAGCGAAACGGTGGCGGTGTTTTTTTCAGCTTGGTGGGACGTAGAGAAAGGTGGCATGATGAGAAAAGCGTGGTGGTGATGATGATGATGATGGTGCAATGGTCATGGTTGTTGTTGGTGTTGTGGCTGAAGAGGAAGAAGCGTGTTGGTGAGAGAGAGGCTGGGATTTTGCAAAAGGTCAAAAGCACTGTAGAGAGAGAGCAAGGACGGCAATTGCAAGGAAGAAAGAAAGAACAAGTCAGCCATGGTTGGCCGAATAAATGTGAAATGTATGACAGTTTCATTTTTTTTCATTATTGTAACCCATTTTTTAATATACTTCCTTTTCTTTTGATATACATTTTTTAGGTAAAATTAAATTTATTTTTTTAAAAATTCATTAAAAGTTATGAAATTATGAAAGATATCAAATAAGATATGAGATGAAATGCATAATTTATTTTTTTTAATTTTAATAAATTTAACTGATTAAAAACGGACGTTCAAAAGAATATATTAGTAGTATTTCTTTTAATTTCAATTAATTTTAAAATGTAATTAATATTTTAATTTTTAAGATAATTATTATAAAAATAATAAATTTATTATATATATATTTTTAATTACATAATAGTTTCTAAAAAATTAAATTGTTTATACATATATTATTTAATTTTGTATTATTATATTGTGCTTTTTTTAAAAATTTTTTTATCATGATAATAAAGTTAATGTGGATTTAATTTAATAAGGGGATTTCCACGGTTAATGTGGATTAAATACAAAGTAAATACAGTGTATAATATGTTTCTAAAAATATATTATTTATAGTATTATTGTTAGAATAAGAAGTTTTTTATTTTTATAAAAGTTGCACTAGCAAGTTTATCTTTTTTTTGTTCTTTCTATTATCATTTGTATTTAGAAAGAGCATTTTAATCATGACTAATCTGAATAGAATAAAATGATATCACCAAATGTATTTTTGTAAATACAATGAATAAATTGATTGTACTTTTAGGCTCTTTAGTTTGGGGGGGGGGGGGGGTGATTTTGATTTCTTAAGTTGTTTTCAAGTTAATTAAGTTTATTCTTTTTGAAATTAAGAAAAATAGGTCTTGTCATTAGTTTTCTTAACTTATAATTTTTACATTATTGATTTTTATCTAAATAAATGTTAGGATATTTACGATATATTTGAGAAATGAAATATAATTTTAAAATTTAGAACTCAACAGAATTAATAGAAAAAACAATAAAATTTAAAGATTTTTATAAGATGTAATATTAGAGATTGAAGCAGACAAAAATTGCTGTTTTTTTATTTTGAGTAAAATTTGACTTTTTAGTTAGTGAAATGTTTAAAACAATTATGTGATTTAGTTTATGAAAATTTCGAGTAAAAAAGAATTCAAATATTTTGATTAAAAAATTGAAAAAATTAAAGTTACACACATCCAAAACTGAATGGATTAAACATGTAATTAAATAAAATATTAATGAAACATGTGTAATATTTTAGGAACTAAATATGATATTTATTATTTAATTTATTGTTTATCAATTATTGTATTGAAAATGAATTAAAATATTAAGTAATCATACTTCCTATTAATGATACATACTAATACTTGTGGAATGTATAAGATTTTGTCTTGAATAACATTTTCTTTTCCTTTTTTTCTAAGAAAATGGAGAGTGGGATTGTGGGAAAAGGAATAAAAATGTGCCGTGTGCAACAATATGAAGTGAAATGTAGAAAATAAATAATTTGTTGAGGCAATGTAGATTGATTTAAAAGTCCTTTTGTTTAAATGGGGCACCTTTTTTACTTCTGTTTCGTCGTTCACCCTCAAACAAATCATGATTCATGAAACTTTGGATTGCATGACAAGTGGCAAACCCGCATATCTTTGCGCTGTGCATTTCAAATTTGATTCTTTAAGAGAAATGATTGGTGGACACCCTTGTGGATGTTTGGTTAATTTATACACCCCATCCACGATCCACCATCCACGTTCTTCCATCATTTACGATGTGTTTCTTTGCACGTTGAAATTCAACTTTGAAGAGATTGATATGCAAATTCCACTGAACAGTTTAGTAGGAAGGGTAAATATGTCAGGATGTAAAATTTGAAAAATATTAATTTTTTTTTTCATTATATGATATTGTAAAAATAAAATATATTTTTATTTGTCCCGACCAGTGACAGGACTTTCTTAATTTTTTTTTCTATCTTCTCCGGTGCATTCATAAGACATCGAAACTTATTATTGCTTAATTTTTTCCTGATTTCATCAAATAGAAAAAATTATTTAATTCATTTTGAAGGATTTTAATCATTACAAATTATTTAATTAATTTGTATCAAAGTGTACACATATGTTTGTTAATTATGTCAGATTACGGTTTAATAGAATTACCAATGAGAATTAATATAAATATATTTTATTTTTATAGAAATCAAATTAATACAAAAAATTTTATGAAAATAAAATTAATATTTATGTACACTTAGTGTAAAAATTTTATATTATCAAATAATTTTAAATTATCCTTAATGTAATTTTTAAAATAATTAGGTAATATGTTTGTGTTAATGTATGTTTTAAAAAAATAAAAGAAAACTAAAAAACAAATCATGTAGAGTCCACTGTCACATAGAGATAGCTTGACAACTTTTATAATATTTCTTTTGTGTAAAATATATTTTTCCGCCTACAAAATACTCAAAGTTTGATTTTAATTTTTATAAAAAAATTGTCCTTCTACTCAAAATATTTCTTATATAGGAGTAAGTGAATGTATTCCCTTATTTAAAAAAAAATAATCATGAGTATCTATCATAAAATTTTATATTTTACACATCTTATTTTTATTTTTATGTGTTTGAACCTACTATTTCATTTTTTCCATTCTTCTTATATGTTTATTCATGTCTTTATTTATATATATATGATAATTTTTATTAATTTATTTTTCTAAATAGATTACCTTACTGAATCCAAAGTCTTAGATTCGCCATTGCTTGTCACTATTTTTATAATACTATATACTACGAATCATTATAAAAATTAATAAATTTATATAATTATATGACATGAAAATTATTTTACATTCAGTAAATAACATATTCTCGTTAATATAATTAGTTTTTACATCAATTTTACATATTTAACATGAAAAATTACTATTATGTGGTTTGAGAAAGGTATGCTTAACGTTTGACTATTCAAATTGAGGTTCACTTTTCATATAACCTTGTGCCTGCATATTTGAAAGATTATTTTTTTTTTCATTTCTATTTTTTTTCTAACACTTTTAACTCTTCCAAACGGACCATAATTTTTTTAGTGTTTTGCTTAACTCAAAATTTTAATGAGGCTATTTATTTAGACTTAAGTTTGATTTAAATAAAATTCAATAATATATGGACAAAATTGAGTAAATCCAAATTTTTAAACATAATTATATATTTAATTTAATATTATAAATAAAAGTGATAATTTTTTCAAAAAATGTATATGAAAATAAAATTAAGACATATTTTATCATATATATTTTAGAATAAATAAAAATTATATAAATACAATATCATATTAAACAAAATATTATCGATTAGACTAAGAATTCTTATTGTTAATGTAAGATTATTAAAAAAGGCATGAATTTTTAAAGAGTACACAACATATAATCGAGTTAAAATAACTCAAAATATTATCTGAATTAGTTTACCAAATACATTAATTTTTAAAAAATTAAATCAATAAAAAATAATTTCAAACCGAGACAAGTGAAGGATATTAAAAAGAATATATATGCTGCTGCCCTTGGGCATTCAATTATTATGGTTGAAATAATGACATTTGCAGGCCTGCTTTTATAGCTGAAGTTTGTCTTTTTTTTACTTTGTACTTATTATTGCCCTTGGAGATTCATGTTACGTCTCAGTACTGGTGTGGGTCACGACACCCAACTGACCCACTTTTATGTCTCTTTGACTAACATCTCCTTATACGTTAGTATTTTCTACTTATTTAAATATGAATGCATTATGAATAATATTAGCATCAAATGAGTTGCAAATAATGGAGGATTTCGATGGATTAGATGAATAGTTTGTGTCATTCTACATCAATCTTTTGAAAATGAAATCGAATATTTAATTAATTAAACCTTGGCATTATGATGGGACTAGTTTAATCAGTTTTATTTTTACCAAATTTAACAATCAAAATTAATGACATAATGAATTGATAAACAAAATATTTATCAAAATAGATAATTTTTATCATGTAAAATGTAGAAAACACTAGCTTGAGTGACACATTGTGTTTGTGAGTGTCTTGTAACAAGAGACCCCACTATAATATGTTGGTATTAAGTATAGTCTTTTACTTGTTTAATGATTAAATATATAGGCATATTTTTACTCAATTTAGTGTCAATCAAATTGACCTAAAATACCTACAAAATTAAATTTTTGACTTCACAATAATTTATTTTCACCTCAACCAATCATTTTATATTATATTGATAATGTTACTTATAATATAAGTATAGATGTATAATTAATTATGAAAAATAGAATACGTAATGTTAATCATGAATAATGAAGTAATATGATTATATATTTTAGTATTGTTATAATATACTACAAATCATAATAGATAAAAATTGTTATATTTATATTATAATAAAAGAGATTCATTTAGTTATAATATTAACTTATCTAAAATACCATTATTTTTTTTTATCAGTACGAATCAAATCGGGAGATTTACAACTCATATCTTATTCAATTATTCAACCAGCAGAGTTATTTCCCTTGTGTGGTAAAGAATACATTGTTTTATGAAGTAAATATATTTTTAAAATAAAAAATTTAAAATGAGAGTTGTAACAATGCTTCAATTATTGTTTAACATTCCACTATATAATGTATTTGATTGTAAACTTTATAATTATAATATACTCTTTATTTTTTTTACTTATATTTTATAATATTAAGTAAAAATTAAAATAAAGATTAACAAAGTATATAGGAATTAAAACACAATATAGGTGAGCTTATTTAAACTTATTTTAAAAAAAGTGTTTTTTTAAATAAAATACATAGTTTTCTATTTTTTTATAATATAAAATAGGTATTTTGGATTGGGTTGACCGACAATAAATTAAGCAAAAATGTGCAATAAAATCTAGTCATTTAATAAGTATTTAGTGTTGACCAAGCCAATACTAAATACCAGACAAGGGTATAATAATAACATAAACATAATGTAACACCCCTATTTTCTTTAAATAATTATTTAATAAAATTATAAATTTTGTAAAAGGAAATAATAATAACAACAATGATATTTCTTTTAGACAATTATAATTATTAGGAAATAATAATTATAAAAATAGCAATAAGTATAACATAATTAATTAGTATAAACATGAAACACAAACTCAAGGCTATAATTTATTTTTTTTGCATAACATGTACATGGCCAAAGTACAGGCTGGATTGTAAATGTGGAAAAAAAATGCATAATCATGAGAATCAGATACATAAGTAACAACATTTATGAGAAAAATAAAGGATAAACACAAAAGTATATTTGTAATGATAAAAAAATTTAATAGATAAGATTCAACTTCTATTTTATATATATAATAAGTAGTATTGTTGAGAGAGTAGAAGGGAAGACGCAAGTGCTTCCCAGAAGTAGATTTTTTTTATATATATATATATATATATATATATATATATATATATATATATATATTCTCAACCATACTCCTTATTTTCCTAGCTACCTTTATGCAGCCACGATGTAAAAGGAGAACAAAGTTGTTGCAACAATGTAGGAGTTGGTCGGACACCTTTTCTTCTCTTTTCCTCTTTCACATCTAAGAAGGCATGGAGGGGAGGGGTGAATTTCAACATTCTGTTATTATCACTAGGGTAGTTTCTAAGAGATATTCCTCCATCTCTTTTAATATCAATTAAATATTTAAACTAATAATATTATTTTTAGTTTTTATCTTGTTATTATCTAAATGGTTAAACCACTGGTATTCTCATTGTTTTTTGCTTGTTTTTTTTTTATTTTAAATTTCACGTTGTTTAGTTCCTAAAGTTGGTTTAGCACTATTCACATTTTTTTACATTAGCTATTAATAAAGGTAGATACTTTATATACACTAATAATAATGTTGCTAAATAATACTAGTAAATTCCTTAAATTTCACATAATAAAATTATAATTTTATTTTGTGAATTTAAGTAATATTAACGGGTTAGCTATTAGTAAATGTTTTCATATAATTTATTAAATTCCTTACGTTAGCTATTAATATTTTCCTTTAACAATACTAGACTAAAAAAATATTATTATTATAAGGAAAAAATATTTTGTTTAAATGAATAAAGTTTTATTTAATTAATAGAGTAAAATCCAAAGTATGCGCTGTGGTTACGGTTATATCTGATCTTCTACATCAGAATATTTTAGTATGCTATGTGGTTGCGGGTTAATCCGATTTTCCACACTTGAAAGAATATTTTCCAATATCATTAATAAAATAGTTTTATAAATATTTTATAATAAGATACAAAGTTTTTTTTTTACATTTAATAAACTTGATAAAACAAAACAAGTTTGTTTTCTTAGACATTAAATATATATATATATATATATATATATATATATATATATATATATATATATATATATAAGGAAATGATCGAGTGAAATTGAAGATTAAATTATTTGTAAAATGACACATTACAAATATATACTTGACCAAAGATTAAGGTATATTTTCAATTTGAAACTGGGCGCTGAAAGATGACTCGATATTTGATATTTATAAAGCTAGTAACCTAGAGTTGAAAGATGTCTCGTTATTGAAATTTATTAGAACTGTGATAGCACAGGATTGAAAGATTGCTCGACTGTTGAGATGTACATAGAGTTTAATAGCCAGAGCAGAAAGATGGCTCGATTGTTGAGATTTATAAACAATTTTAATAGTTGGGAGCTGAAAAATGGCTTGGTTCATATAGGGTTATAATAACTCAGAGCTGAAAGATGGCTTGATCCTCGAAATAAACAACAAGAATTAATTATATCGGAAGTAAAGAGATATGTAAATGGACTATCTTTCCCAGGTTTGGGAAAGATGACAAGGTATGAATTCATACGAATTGCATTTAAATTTATAATCTCTTCACAAATTATAAATTTGTGTAAGGATTGTTAGAGATAGGAGGAGCAGCAACATGAGCAACATTGAACAATCTAAGGTTAAAGCTTGAAGCTCAAGGAAATGTTTGAAGGAGCTTTACAAGATATATTGACTTTTACATGCCCAACTCCTTTGAGTGACATTTGTATTGGTTGTTAACTTGATTGTTGCATCTTAGTACATTTCATATCGATTTTGCATTGTGCATCATCATAGTGTGTGTGAAGGAAATTTTCTAAGTTAGAAAAATTTCTTTAGATGCAAATACTCGTTGTTTTAATCGATTACTGAGTTGTCGTAATCGATTACAACAAGTTGTTTGAAGCTTAAGGAGTTAAGTCTCGTATCGGTTTAATCGATTATGATAGTACTTTAATCAATTACACTGTTGTTTGAGACAATGATTGGTTTTTTCAGGAGTCTCTGTTTTAATTGATTACTAGGTGGATTAATCGATTACTTCTCTCTTGTTTAAGTTGTTAAGAGGTGAACAAGAACACTTTAATCGATTACTTAGGTCATCTAATCAATTACATTATTCTTGAGTGGTTTTCAAGATGTTGGATGAACACTTTAATCAATTACTTAGATAATATAATCAATTATTTCATTGAAATAATCAATTACCTTATAGATTTAATTGATTACAGGCCATTATAATTGTTTTCTCTATAAATAACGAGCTTGTGTTCACTTTTATAGATAATGAGATCATTAGAAAATATGATATGACATACTCATCACAACTTCTTAATCTTTTGATTTGGGAGATCTTTACTTGAAATGAGTTGCTTTTTTTGAGTAGAAGAAGATCAACTTCTCAATCCAACAAGGTATTTGTGGAAAGATTGGTTAGGTTGTATCTCTCCTACTTGGTCTTTTTGTCATGTGTATGGTTTTTTTACATGGTCTTGTGTTTATGCGTGAATTACTTACAACTTGCTAGAATAGAGTTTTTTAGTTTGGGCTAAGAGTAGGGTACTCCTGGGCTTATATTCATAGAGAGGCCTGGTGTTAGATGCCTTAGTCTCTTTTTCTAGGGTGTGAATTATAGATTGCTTGTAAGGATTCTTGATGCATAATGGAAATCTAATTCAGGTTGTGGATTAGATAACTGGATTAGCTTCTCTAGAGATAGAGAGTGAACCGATATAAAAGATTGTGTCTTTGTCTCTTAATTCATATCTTTCACTCATTGAAGGTTTAATCAACTCATTCAAGTTTATTCAAGGTTTTGAAAAGATTCAAGTTTTATGATTTTGAAAGAATGGAAGTTAATGAAGGATCATATGTAAGGAATGATTGATTAAGTATTGATTACATTAGATTCATATTTGTTTTGTGATATGATCCATTTAGAAAAGTTTTTTCTGCAACTTTGTTTTTTTAAAAGTAAGGTTTTGTTTGAAAACTAATTCACCCCCTCTTGGTTTATTGAGTTCCGTCATCTTTTTCAAGGATGACATAGGTAAACCTACATATATCCTTGTGAAAATAATTTAGAAATCATAAATACCTCACTCCTTCTATGTTCTTCTTGTGGATATCTAATGATGTAGCTGGATGTCACAACCTACCCTACGACGGGAGTATGGGCGAAAAGCCAAAGGTGCGTCTTCCAAAAGGGAAAAAGCGCGGGAGTGACCACCAACATTTATTCGAGGAAAACATTAGAAAAACCAAAAAGAGGTATGCAAATTTTGAATACAAGGGTTCGGGAGATGTTTACGCATGGGGAAGATATTAGCATCCCACGCGCCTGTCACAAGGGACGACAACCTTTAATTGAGTGTGCAAAAACGTGACTACAGAATTATTTACTTTTCCCTTTTTATATTTTTTATTTTATTTTTTTGGGGTCAACAAGAGTGTTGCCCTTGCTCCTACGTTTCCTCAGGTTTGATGAAGAATTCAGACCTACGCAGTTTTTTAAGTCTGAAAGTTTGTGTGTTAAATTGGTTTTTATGTTTTTGAAAGGTTCATTTTAGTTGTGAACAAAGAGTCATTTAAGGCGTTGGACCTTGAAATGATGTTTTAAATTTTTGAAAAGCGGAGAGAATCGTTAAGGCGTTGGACCTTGAAACGATCTTTTAAATTTGAAAAGCGGAGAGAATAATTAAGGCATTGGACCTTGAAATGATCTCAAGTGATATTTGATAAAAAGAAGTTAGTTATGAGTTGGTTTTGTCTTGGTTTTGTTTATTAACTTTCAATATTTTTAAAGACAACTTTACAACACTAGTGATTGGTTAAGATTGAACTTTACAAAGTAAAACGAGATCGCCGATGATAGATGGAGAAAATGAATGTGCACATAATAAATTAAAATACCCTTTTGCCCCTCTTTTTGGTATTTTCCGCATTCTTGATCGAAACACTGAATGGTTCCTTGCTTTGCATTGTAATTGGCGTTCAAACATTGTAAGTGGAATAGCAAGGATCAAAAGATCAATGAACGATAGTCCCCGGATGAAATTAGGGTATGACAGTTGCCCCTCTTTACTTACCTTTTATTGGAAATAAAGGGGAAGTAAAGATAACGACACTAACTTTGTTTGAGCGATCTTGCTATTCAACCGGGCAACTGGCGAAAACCAAGGAAGTGAAACCAAAAAAACATGAGAACATTGAAGTTTTATGAGACGTAAAACGGAGGACATTGAAGTACTGTAGAG
Source organism: Glycine soja (assembly GCF_004193775.1). Taxonomy (NCBI): domain Eukaryota; kingdom Viridiplantae; phylum Streptophyta; class Magnoliopsida; order Fabales; family Fabaceae; genus Glycine; species Glycine soja. The sequence goes on along the minus strand of NC_041016.1, from coordinate 36,086,842 downwards.
TAGAAGCCATTTGAAGTTCTTTTTTTCTTCTCTTTTTTTTAAAGCATAGAACCAGAGGGCATTGAGTCCTAATAAGCACAAAAACAAGGACATCGAGTCCTACAAAAGACAACAAACGTTGAAGTCTTATAAAGTGTAACAGATAAAAGACATTGAAGTCTTATAAATGTTAAAAACAAAAGACATTGTAGTCTTTTGAAAGCATAAATGACTGAAGACATTGAAGTCTTTGAAATGTAAATGAAGACATTGTAGTCTTTTGAAAGCGTAAATGACTGAAGACGTTGAAGCCTTTGAAATGTAAATGAAGACATTGTAGTCTTTTGAAAGCATAAATGACTAAAGACATTGAAGTCTTCGAAATGTAAATGATTAAAGACATTGAAGTCTTGGAAATGTAAAAGACAGAGGACTTTGAGTCCTATGAAAACATAAAGACAGAGGATTTTGATTCTTATGAATGATAAAGGCGAGGACTTTGAGTCCTATGAAAGATAAAGGTGAGGACTTTGAGTCCTATGAAAGATAAAAGCGAGGACTTTGAGTCTTGTGAAAGATAAAAGTGAGGACATTGAGTCCTGTGAAAGATAAAGGCGAGGACTTTGAGTCCTATGAAAGATAAAAGCAAGGACTTTGACTCCTGTGAAAGATAAAAGCAAGGACTTTGACTCCTGTGAAAGATAATGGCGAGGACTTTGAGTCCTATGAAAGATAAAAGCGAGGACTTTGAGTCCTATGAAAGATAAAGGCAAGGACTCTGAGTCCTATAAAAGATAAAAGTGAGGACTTTGAGTCCTGTGAAAGATAAAGGAAAGAACGTTGAGTCCTACGAAACAAGCTAATAGGTACTAGTACCAAATGGCTTAACCTTATGAGAAAGCAAGAGGTTGACTCTTTGAGAGGACCTCTCATCCTAAACTCAAAAGATATGACATTAGATTTGGGAATTGGGTATATAAAGAGAAATCTATGCACTTATAACCTAACATGATTTCGGGATGCAGATGCATGCAACCTTCATCTTGAAATGCAGTAAAAATGTAAAAGGTTTTGAATCATGAAAATTATGTAATGCTCATGACATTCTTTCCTATTTTTGTGATTTTAATTTGATTTTTTTTGCTTTTTTTCTTTTTGTGGAAAATACAGATTGATTGTCTCTTTCTGAAAGACGTGATAACTCATGAGACCCCATCCTATCTTTTGCAAATCTCTTTAGGGACTCCCTTAGAGTGTATGTTTTGATTGATTTAGTCACTTGACAATTTTGGAGTGACGGCAATGGAGCCGTTTGACATTTAATCAACCAACTGAAATATTGATACATGGGTTTTCCCCTTTCGATTATTCTGCACAGCAAGGAAACATAAGGCTTTTGGATCAATCGTGTGCCCCATTGAAGGATGGCAATGGATTGTCACACTTTGGTATGTGACCAAGTGAAACTTTCCTAATTTAAGGTTATAGAGGGATGCCAAGGGTCTGTCGATCCCGCTGAAACTTTATGACATGGGATGATCACGAAAGAATTTATATAACAAAGCTACCCTTGGATTCGAAAGGAATCCCAAAGAGTTTGCATGAGAGACTATCATCAGATGTACCCTACTATCACAATTGTCTTTGGCATTTTCCATGAGCCCCTGGTCAAATGAGTTTTCTTCTCAAATGTGCAAGTGTGAACCTTAGGGGTTTATATATATATATATATATATATATATATATATATATATATATATATATTTTCAACAATCACAAGCGTGTGTGAATTCCATTCCAGAATCCAAACTTAAAAGCAAAATTAGTCATTCCTTGATCCACATGGGCTTTATTGGGCTTGTAACGCGATTAGGGGTAAGAGGGCTATGAAAGAAAGGATCAGAGAGGTTCAAAGAGTGTTTAAGGGTTACATGGAGTAAGAACCTTGAGAGCATTGCTTGTACTTTTATTCCTTTCAATTCTTGGGTTGGACTCTACTCCTTTTGTCTTATAAATTAATCCTTATTGCACTTTTGTGCCTTCCTTGTAAAATTTGGAGATCTTTTGTCTCTCTTTTTCTTCACTCGCCTTTGGTGGATTTTTTTTTTCTTTTCATTGTTGCCCAACTTCATGCATGTGTAGTTTTCTTCACTCGCCTTTGGTGGATTTTTTTTTCTTTTCATTGTTGCCCAACTTCATGCATGTGTAGTTTGCATTGCTCTTCCCGCCGGTTTAGTGGTGGTTGCTACTTGGGGTTTCTATTTTGTTTTTGTTGTTTTTTAGAAAACAAATATGATTTGGCTCGGAGAGGGTAGCAAGGGATAAATTAGTGTTTGGGATGTTGAAACATGGCCATGTGTCATTTCAAATCTTGACTAGATACTTTTGTAGTTTGGATTTTGGGACCAATCCCCTGATAAACACGTTCCTGATTCTTTCTTCTTTTTTTATTTACCCTAATTACCTATTGGGTGAGAACTTTTGATCTGCCCCTAGGTTCGCTTGAGGCTTATGCATGGTTCCTCTCATTGCCCTAGTGTAGGGCTCTAAGGTATCTATTGTTGTCTTTTGTCATGACCTTGTAGCAATAAAAGAAAATGTGCAGGTTCTCAAAAATGAATTTTCAAGGACGAGAAATATTTAAAAGATTAAGTCAAATGACTACTGTTTTTGATAACTCACTTTTCTCTCAAAAAGAAAACTTTTAAGAATGATAAAATGAAGTCGCATGAATGTTTGTACTTCTTATTTTTTATTTGGAACACAGTCAATCAAACATTTTTTTGAACTTTTTACTTTACTCTCCATTTACGGCACCCTCACCAAACATGGAGAACGAACAATTTCTGATTGAACAGACTTGGAGATCAATTCTAGAGCGCAGGTCACTTGAGTAAACAAACCAACGACTTACATTCACATTCTAGTGAAAGTTAAATAAGCAAAAATGTAACTATGAGAGAATGAGAGACAAGGACATCAAATTTATCCATATTATTAGCATTGTGGCTGTTGTTTACAGTAATGGCATAAAACCCAGAAATCCTAATTAGTCATTTGAGACATCTAACAACAACCTTCAAATTGCCCCAAGCATCATGCATAGTATTGCTTGACGACATCATAACTCACGAGCAATTCCCCTCCTCAAATCTCAGCCAGTTTGCATCAATCAGGCTTTGTACCTTATGTTTCAGGGTCATATAATGCTCAATAGAATGCCCTGGAACTCCCCCATGATAAGCACATGTCACGTTGGGGTTCTATCCTCTGGGAAATGGAGGTTGATAAATCTTTGTTGGGCTTATGACTGCCATTGCATTATCGAGCAGATAGGGGAGTAAGTCAACATATGGCATTTGAATTGGGGTGAATTCTACAGGCTTTATTTCTGGAAAATTCTTTCCCTGGTTTGTGTTTTTGATTAGTATTAGGGGTGGTGTTTGGTCTTGGATGTGCATCGGCTGGTGTATAATTAAGAGGCATGCCATATGGTAGGAAGGAATGCTTGCTCTAGACCTGCACAAAATGGGGCCCACCCATACTTTCCAACGCTTTGCCTCCCTGACCTACCATATCCGAGGCTGAATGATTTACTTGATTGAAGCCAGATGAGTGAGTCAAGTCCAATCCTGTGGTAGTACTTGCGGCAACAATTGTAGTTGCATTGACCTCCATCATCCTTCTCATACTCATCATGGCTTCCATCATCGTGGTCATTTGCTCTTTCATGGCCTCTGTCGCAACCTACCCTTCAGCGAAGGTGCGAAAAGGCCAAATCTATAGGCCGAAGCGTTTGTCTCCAAGGGAGAAAATGAGTAGAGTCGCCACCAACATTTATTTGAGGAAAACACTAGAAAAACCAAAAAGACGAAGGTCTGTGGATTTTAAAAATGAGGGTTCATGAGTTGTTTACGCACGGGGAAGGTATTAGCACCCTACACGCTCGTCATAAAGGACGTCAGCCTTTAATCGAGTGTGCAAAACATGACTTCAAAATTATGTATTTTCCTTTTTTTTTATAAATTTTTATGTATTTTCCCTTTTTATATTTATTATTTGTTTTTGGTCGACAACAGGGTGCCCTTGCTCCTACATATCCTCAGGTGCTATGAGGAATTCAGACCTACATAGTTCTTTAAGTCTGAATGTTTGTTGTGTTACATTATTTTTATCTTATTTTGAAAGATTGATTTTAATTGCGAACAAAAGTTGTTGAAGGCGTTAAACCTTGAAACTATGTTTCACTTTTTGAAAAGTGAAGAGAGTCGTTTAAGGCGTTGGACCTTGAAATGATCTCTTTTGATTTTTGAAAAGAGGAGAGAGTTGTTAAGGCGTTGGACCTTGAAACGATCTTTTTTGATTTTTTATGAAGAAAGAAGTTTATGAGTTGGTTTTATTTTGGTTTTTTCTTATTAACCTTCAACCCTTTTTTTAAAGATAACTTGCAGTACTAATGATCGGTTAAAACTTCCTTTACAAAAGAAAAGCGATTACCAATGATAGGAAAAGGAGATGAAGATGCACAAAATAATAGAGAGGACCCCTAATGGTCCATGAATCATGTTCAAATTCTTAAAAGCAAACACTAACCAGACGAAGAACGAAGAACGAACGAAGAATGATGTAGAAATCAATTGCAGTTGCGATTTGGTGGCGATTTAGTTTCATTTTCTCTTCTTCCTTGTTCTTTTCTCTTATTTCTCTCAATTCTGGACCTTAGAACCTTTCTCTCAGCCCCTCTCCATGCTTATCTATGGCAAAATAAAGCATTTGGAGTCATCACAGCTTGCCCAGGCGAGTTGGTTACTTCACCATGAAGTTATTTGGTGGCCCAGGCGAGCCAGAGGCTAGCCTGGGTGAGCTAGGAGTCAGAAAAAGTGTAAAAATGACCTTTTTGCCCTTCCTTTTGAGTATTTTCCGCATTCTTTTCCGAAACGTCGAAAAACCTTTTGAATTATGCGGCAACTGGTGTCAAGCAACTCAATTCGACTAGCAAGAATCAAAACGTTAGCAAATGAAGGTCCCCAGACAAAATTTGGTTATGAGAGCCTCCATGTCAACCTTCATCTTTCCTTGCACCTCTTCTATTTCACTCATCACTCTAGCTTTGGCACACTGTCACAACCTACCCTTCGACGGGAGGCAAGGCGAAAGGTAAAAGTGTGTCTTCTCATGAAGAAAACGCTTGGAGTCTCCACCAACGTTTATTTAAGGGAAAATGTTAGAAAAAAACCAAAGAGAAGTCTACGAATTTTGAAAAGAAGGGTTTGTGAGTTGTTTACGCACATGGAAGGTATTAGCACCCCACGCACCCTACACAAGGGACGACAGCCTTTAATCGAGTGTGCAAAACATGACTTCAAAATGATGTATTTTCCCTTTTTATGTTTCTTTATTTTTTGAGGTCGACAAGGGGGTGCCCTTGCTCCTAAGTATCCTTAGGTGCAATGAGGAATTCAGACCCACGTAGTTCTTTGAGTCTGAAGGTTTGTGTGTTAAATTGATTTTTATATTTTTGAAAGGTTCATTTTAGTTGCAAACAAAGAGTCATTTAAGGCGTTTGATCTTGAAACGATGTTTTAAATTTTTGAAAAGTGGAGAAAATCGTTAAGGCATTGGACCTTGAAACGATCATTTAAATTTAAAAAGCGGAGAGAATTGTTAAGGTGTTGGACCTTAAAACAATCTCAAGTGATATTTGATAAAAAGAAGTTAGTTATGAGTTGGTTTTATCTTAATTTTGTTTATTAACTTTCAATCTTTTAAAAGACAACTTTACAACACTAGTGATCGGTTAAGATTGAACTTTACAAAGAAAAATGAGATCGTCGATGATAGATGGAGAAGATGAATGTGTACATAATAACAAGGGGGACCCCTAAGGGTACATAGATCATATTCAAATCTTAAAAAAAAAACTAACCGATGGTTGCACGAAGAACACCGAACAAGAAACAATGTAGGGACAATCACAATCACGATTCGGTTATGGACCTTGGAACCCTTAAAAAAAACCCCTAGGAAACCTATTTATAGGCAAAGGGTCACTTTGGGGTAGTTGCAGCTCGCCCAGGCGAGCTGGAACTCGCCCGGGCGAGCTAAAACTTAGTGCTGAAGCAATAATCTCGCCCAGGCGAGTTGGTTTCTTCACCATGAAGTTATTTGGTGGCCCAGGCGAGCCAGAAGCTAGCCTGGGCGAGCTAGGGTACAGGAAAACCAAGGAAAAAGACCCTTTTGCCCCCATTTTTTTAATATTTTTTGCCTTCTTGATCAAAACACTAAATGATCATCTGTTTCGCACAGTAACTACCGTTCAACATCGTTAGGCGACTATCAAGGATCAAAAGATCAACGAATGATAGTCCCCGGATGAAATTAGGGTATGAAAGTTACCTCTCTTTACTTATCTTTTATTGGAAATAAAAGGGAAGTAAAGATAAGGACATTAATTTCGTTCGAGTGACCTTGCTATTCGACTAAGCAATTGGCGAAAACCAAGGAAGTGAAACCGAAAAACAAGATGACATTGAAGTTTTATAAAACATAAAACAGGGGAGATTGCAACCATGTAGAGTAGAAGACATTTGAAGTTTTCTTTTTCAAAGCATTGAAATAGAGGTTGTTTGAGTCCTAAGAAGCACAAAGACAGGGACATTGAGTCCTCTGAAAGACAGAAGACGTTGAAGTCATATAAAGTGTAAAAGACATAAGACATTGAAGTCTTGTAAATGTAAAAGATAGAAGACATTGAAGTCTTGTAAATGTAAATGACAGAAGACATTGAAGTCTTGAAAATGTAAATGAAGACATTGTAGTTTTTGAAAGCGTAAATGGATGAAGACATTGAAGTCTTCGAAATGTAAATGAAGACATTGTAGTCTTTGAAAGCGTAAATGAATAAAGACATTAAAGTCTTTGAAATGTAAATGAAGACATTGTAGTCTTTTGAAAGCATAAATGACTGAAGACATTGACGTCTTTGAAATGTAAATGAAGACATTATAGTCTTTTGAAAGCGTAAATGACTGAAGACATTTAAGTCTTTGAAATCTAAATGAAGACATTGTAGTATTTTGAAAGTGTAAATGAATGAAGACATTGAAGTCTTTGAAATGTAAATGAAGACATTGTAGTCTTTTGAAAGCATAAATTACTGAAGACATTGAAGTCTTTGAAATGTAAATGAAGACATTATAGTCTTTTGAAAGCGTAAATGACTGATGACATTGAAGTCTTTGAAATGTAAATGAAGACAGAGGCGAGGAATTTGCGTCCTATGAAAGATAAAGGCGAGGACTTTGCATCCTATGAAAGATAAAGGCGAGGACTTTGAGTCCTATGAAAGATAAAAGCGAGGACTTTGAGTCCTATGAAAAATAAAGGCGAGGACTTTGAGTCCTATGAAAGATAAAGGTGAGGACTTTGAGTCTCATGAAATCATAAAGCAAAGGATGTTGAGTCCTATGAAACAAGCCAATAGGCACTAGTACCAAAGGGCTCGACCTTATGAGAAAGAAAGAGATTGACTCTTTTTTTGAGAGGGCTTCTCATCCTTAACTTAAAAGATAGGACATTAGATTTGGGAATTTGGTATATGAAGAGAAATCTATGCACTTATAGCCTAATATGAACATGATTTTTGGGATGCAGATGCATGTAACCTTCATCTTGAAATGCTAGTAATGCTAAAGGTTTTGAATCATGAAAATTATGTAATGCTCATGACATTCTTTCCTATTTTTGTGATTTTGATTTTGATTTGATTTTTTTTGCTTTTTTTCTTTTTGTGGAAAACACAGATTGACTTTCTCTTTCTGAAAGATGTGATAACTTATGAGACCTTATCCTATCTTTTAGCAAATATCTTCGGGGACTCCCTCAGAGTGTATGTTTTGTTTGATTTAATCACTTGGCAATTTTGGAGTGACGACAATGGAGCCATTTGACATTTAATCAATCATTCAAAATATTGATTCTAGGGTTTTCCCCTTTCTTTAAAAAAACTTCGATTATTCTGCACAGCAAGAAAACATAAGGCTTTGGGATCAATTCTGCGCCCCATTGAAAGATGGCATTGGATTGTCACACTTTGGTATGTGACCAAGTGAAACTTTCCCGATTTAAGATTGTAGAGTGATGCCAAGGGTCTGTCGATCTCGCTGAAACGTGATGACATGGGCTGATCCCGAAAGAATTTATACAACAAAGGCTACCCTTGGATTCAAAAGGAATCCTAAGGAGTTTGCATGAGCGACTAACATCAAATGTACCCTACTATCACAATTGTCTTTGTGCATATTCCACCGAGCCCCTGGTCGAATGAGTTTTCTTTTCAAATGTGCAAGTGCGAAACCTTGAGGATTCTTTATATATATATATATATATATATATATATATATATATATATATATATATATATATATATTTAACAATCACAAGCGTGTGCAGGTTTCATTCCATAATCCCAACTTAAAAGCAAAACTAGTCATTCCTTGATCCACATGGGCTTTATTGGGCTTGTAACGTGGTCAAGGGTAAAAGGGCTATGAAAGAAAGGATTAGAGAGGCTCAAAGAGTGTTTGAGAGTTATATTGAGTAAGAACCTTGAGATACTTTTGTTCCTTTCAACTCTTGGGTTGGACTCTACTCCTTTTGTCTTATACATTAATCCTTATTGCACTTTTGTGTCTTTCTTGTAAAATCTGGAGATCTTTTGTCTCTCTTTTTCTTCACTCGCCTTTGGCAAATTTTATTTTCTTTTTTCCTTTCATTGTTTCCAAACCTAGAGCTTAGTAAACCTCGTGCATGTGTTGTTTGCATTGCTCTTCTCGCTGGTTTAGCGGTGGTTCCTACTCGGGGTTTCTATTTTGTTTTTGTTATTTTTTATGTTGTTTTTACAAAAAAAATATGCTTTGGTTTGGAGGGGGTAACAAGGGATAAATTAGTGTTTGGGATGTTGAAAGACGGCCATGTGTCATTTCAAATCTTGACTAGATACTTTTGTAGTTTGGATTTAGCGACCAAACCCCTGATAAATATGCTCCTGATTGTTTTTTTATTTATTTTTTTATTTTTTATTAACCCTAACTTTTGCCTAGGTCACCTTTTCAGGCTTTCGACCTATCGGGTGAGAACTTCTGGTCTGCCCCTAGGTTCGCTTGAGGCTTATGCATGGTGCCTCTCATTGCCCTAGTGTAGGGCTTTGAGGTATCTATTGTTGTATTTTGTCATGACCACAAAGCAAGGAAAAATGAAAGAAACTGTGCAGGTTCTTGAAAATGAATTTTCAAGGATGAGAAATATTTAAAAGATTTTCAATTAACAGATTAAGTCGAATGACTCTTGTTCTTGATGACTCACTTTTCTCTCAAAAAGACAACTTTTAAGAATGATGAAATAAGTTCACATGAATGTTCGTATTTCTTATTTTTGATTTGAAACATAGTCAATTAAACATTTTTTTTACTCGTCGTTTATGGCACCCTCACCAAACATGGAGAACGAGCAATTTCCGATTGAACAGACTTGGAGTTCAACTTAGGAGCACAGGTGACTTGAGCAAACCAATGGCTTATATTCACATTCCAATAAAAGTTAAATAAGCAAAGATATAATTGTGAGAGAATGAGAGACAAGGACATCAAATTTATCCATATTATTAGCATTGTGACTATTGTTTACAGTAATGGCATAAACTTAAAAATCCTAATGAGTCCTAGGAGACATTTAACAACAACCTACAAATTGCCCCAAGCATCATACATAGTATCGCTTGACGACATCAGAATTCATGAGCGATTCTCTTCCTCGAATCTCAGCCAGCCTGCATCAATCAAACTTTACACCTTATGTTTCAGGGTCATACAATGCTCAATGGAATGCCCCAAAACTCCTTCATGATAAGCACATGTTGCATTCGAGTTGTATCCTTGGGAAAATGGAGGTTGAGTAATCTTTTCTGGGATTATGGCTACCATTGCATTATTGAGTAGATATGGGAATAAGTTTACATACGACACCAGAATTGGGGTGAATTCTACAGGTTTCTTTTCTGGAAAATTCCTTCCTTGGTTGGTGTTTTGGTTCGTGTTAAGGGTGGTGTTTGGTATCGGATGTGCAACATGCGGGTTTTGTGGCTAATTTAGGGGTGGCCTTTGTGGATGATTGGGTGTACTTGGCTGATAGGGTGGTGGGTAATGAGAATGGCTGATATTGACTGAGTATTGATATTGTTGACCCGGTGGGAAATTTGGCCATGTAGGAATGACAGTCACAGCATGGGTTCCTCCCTCCTTCTTATTCTCTCAATTTGCTCCAGGCTTCCTATTCATCAAAGTAGGATAATCAAATTTGCCTCTTCTTAGACCCACTTCGATCCTTTCGCCAGCGAAAACTAAATCGACAAAGCTTGAAGGCATGTAACCCACCACCTTCTCATAGTAGAACACCAGTAACGTGTCTATTATCATTGCTATCATCTCCCTCTCCATCATTAGGGGTGCTACTTGAGCTGCTAGATCCCTCCACCTTTGGGCATATTCTTTGAAAGATTCATGCTCCTTCTTACACATGTTCTATAGCTACATTCTATTTGGAGCCATATCAGAATTGTACTGATACTACCTAATGAAGGCAACCATTAGGTCCTTCCAAGAATGGACTTAGGAAGGTTCCAAATTAGTATACCAGATGACGACTGCCCCAGTAAGACTTTCCTGGAAGAAATGCATCAATAATTTTTCATCTTTTGCGTATGCCCCCATTTTCCTGCAATACATCTTCAGGTGATTCTTGGGGCAAGTAGTCCCCTTGTACTTATTGAAATTCAGCACCTTGAACTTCGGAGGGATGACGACGTCAGGTACTAGGCACAACTCTGCCATGTCAACAAAAACATAATCTCTGCCTCCTTCAATGGCCCTCAGCCTTTCCTCTATATGATCGAATTTTCCCCTTTCCACCATAGCAGGAGGGACTCTTCCCACCATAAAATGCAAGGGTTATGGTTGTGGGTGAAACTGAGGGCCCTCCAAAGTGTTTGACAGGGGTACACCACCAACTGCTTGCCCCTCAGTGGCATATTCGAGGTGAGGTTCAAAGTTGGCGAGATTGTGGTCTCGGGGCTTTTCATGTGTCTCCCCCATGGATTGAGAGACATGTGCATGATCCGATTGTGGTTGTTGGCTCTTAATGGGTATGGGTGCAGAGTTGTCAATATTCTCATTGGGAGTGTGTGCAACATTAGGTGGTGTATGGTGGGAAGGAATGCTTGTTCTGAACATGCACAAAATGGGGGTCGCCCGTACTTCCCAATGCTTTGCCTCCCTGACCTACCATATCCGAGGCTAGATGATTTGCCTGATTAAAGCCAGGTGGGTGAGTCGGGTCCAATTTTGTGGCCATACTTGCGACAACAACTGTAGCCGCATTGACCTCCATCATCCTTCTCATACTCATCATGACTTCCATCATTGTGGTCATTTTCTCTTTCATGGCCTCCATGTCAGCCTTCATCTGCACTTGCACCTCCTTTATTTCACTCATCACTATAGTTCTGTCACATTGTCGCAACCTACCCTTTGACGGGAGGGCGAGGCAAAAGGTAAAAGTGTGCTTCTCATGAAGAAAACGTGTGTAGTCGCCACCAACATTTATTTACGGGAAAACATTAGAAAAACCAAAGAGAGGTCTATGAATTATGAAAAGAAGGGTTCAGGAGTTGTTTATGCAAGGGGAAGGTATTAGCACCCCACGCGCCTGTCACAAGGGACGTCAGCCTTTAATCGAGTGTGCAAAATATAACTTCAAAATTATGTATTTTCCCTTTTTATGTTTCTTTATTTTTTGAGGTTGACAAGGGGGTGCCCTTGCTCCTACGTATCCTCAGGTGTGATGAGGAATTCAGACCCACATAGTTCTTTGAGTTTGAAGGTTTGTGCATTAAATTGATTTTTATGTTTTTGAAAGGTTCATTTTAGTTGCGAACAAAGAGTCGTTTGACCTTGAAATGATGCTTTAAATTTTTGAAAAGCGGAGAGAATCGTTAAGGCATTGGACCTTGAAACAATCTTTTAAATTTGAAAAGTGGAGAGAATCATTAAGGCGTTGGACCTTGAAACGATCTCAAGTGATATTTGATAAAAAGAAGTTTGTTATGAGTTGGTTTTATCTTGGTTTTGATTATTAACTTTCAATCTTCTAAAAGACAACTTTACAACACTAGTGATCGATTAAGATTGAACTATACAAAGAAAAATGAGATCGCCGATGATAGATAAAGAAGATGAATGTGCACATAATAACAAGGGGGACCCCTAAGGGTACATAGATCACATTCAAATCTTAAAAACAAAACTAACCGACGGTCGCACAAAGAACACCAAACAAGAAAAAACGTAGGGACGATCTCAGTCGCGATTTGCTAGCGCCTCGGCTTCGTTTCCTCTTCTTTCTTCTGTTTTCTCTCTTTTCTCTATTCTCTCCACTTTTGAACCTTGGAATCCTTTGAAACACCCCTAGGATGCCTATTTATAGGCAAAGGGTCACTTTGGGGTAGTTGCAGCTCGCCCTGGCGAGTTAAAACTTAGTTCTGAAGCAATGAGCTCACCCAGGCAAGTTGGTTTCTTCACCATGAAGTTATTTGGTGGCCCAGGTGAGCCAAAGGCTAGCCTGGGGGAGCTAGGGTCCAAGAAAACCAAGGAAAAGACCCTTTTGCCTCCCTTTTATGGTATTTTTTGCATTCATGATCAAAACACAGAATGGTCATATGTTTCGCACTGTAACTGGCGTTCAACACCGTAAATTGGCTAGCAAGAATAAAAAAATCAATGAACGATAGTCCTTGGACGAAATTAGGGTATGACACATGCGTTCTGTAAGGGCATCGCGAAGCACATTCTTTCCTTTTGATTACAATCATGTGTTGGTTGTAGCCAAAAAAGCTATGTAAATTCGATCCATCTCCTGCCCCAACTTTTGCAAGCTGGTTACTTCCATACTAGACCTTGACTTGATGAAACCCTTTTCTTAAAAGCATGTGCTTGGTTTGACCCCATAATCCAAGGAATAGAAATTTTGATTGTCCAACATATCATAGAGATGAATGACTAGGGCATACTTATGCTATGCATGACAAATGTAATTATGAGATCGACATGAGACGCCCGAAGAACCATAATTTCCTGGTTAATAATGCATTAGGTACCATGTTCACATGATTTTCAATCATTTTTTAAGAGAAATGAGTGTATAATCCCAACATGGTTTTTCTATAGCTATCATCATGGTATCCAACACATGTAACTAAGAATGTGGTGTAAACTTCATTCTTCATTATGAATTTCTTTTTGTTCTTTCTTTTGTTTTTGTTTGTTTTTTTTTTTTGCCGAGGAAAATGCAAGGATCATTCATGAGTGAACATAACATGCAAATGATGAAAATAGAATGTATGCAGCCAGCAAAACAAAAGCATGCTAAATGAAGATGTATGATAATGCAATGCGTGAATATGATAAATGATAAATACAAGAATGATATGTCCATTATGATTCCATGAAGAGATGCATGATGTGATCAAGGAACAAGCCAGAGTGAGTTTGCTCTCTGCCCCCTAATTTAGGAGCCTAATGGAAAGGATCCAAAAGTCCACTTCTAGTGATAACTCCCAAGGGTACTTTCGTGTAACTTTACTGGTCTCTAGAGATATTATCCTCTTAGATAATACATTGTGACGATAGGGACTATCAGTGACAAGGCATAACCAAAAGAGGAAAACTCTAGATAAGGCTTCACTGTTATCAAGCGAGTTGGAGACCTAACATGACCACAAATTGACCTCCGCTTCTTATGGCTCACATAGACCCGGGTATAGGGTCTAATATCTCAACTTGTGTGTGAGGTGTAGGTGCCATGTGTGCATAAAACAAAAATATTTCTAACCATGAATGTAATAGATAGACAGACACACACCAAACACAACAACATAGCAAAGGTTATATACAAACATGGACAAAGCATAAGATAAAAGGAAGAAAGGGAACACAAATAAAGAAGTCACGATAAAACATTGCACACCGATCGAATGGCTTAACTCTCTAACATTCCCAATGGATTCGCCATCTGTCGCAACCTACCCTACGACGGGAGTGCGGGCGAAAAGCCGAAGGTGCATCTTCCAAAAGGGAAAACGCACGGGAGTTGCCACCAACGTCTATTCGAGGAAAACATTAGATAAACCAAAAAGAGGTCTACAAATTTTGAAATGAAGGGTTTAGGAGTTGTTTACGCATGGGGAAGGTATTAGCACCCCACGTGCCCGTCACAAGGGATGACAACCTTTAATCGAGTGTGCAAAACATGAATTCAAAATTATTTACTTTTCCTTTTTTTTTTGGGGTTGACAAGGATGTTACCCTTGCTCCTACGTATCCTCAGGTGCGATGAGGAATTTAGACCTACGTAGTTGTTTAAGTCTGAAAGTTTGTGTGTTAAATTGATTTTTATGTTTTTGAAAGGTTCATTTTAGTTGCGAACAAAGAGTCGTTTAAGGTGTTGAACCTTGAAATGATGTTTTAAATTTTTGAAAAGCAGAGAGAATCGTTAAGGCATTGAACCTTGAAACAATCTTTTAAATTTGAAAAACAGAGAGAATCGTTAAGGTGTTGGACCTTGAAACGATCTCAAGTGATATTTGATAAAAAGAAGTTATTTATGAGTTGGTTTTATCTTTGTTTTGTTTATTAACTTTCAATCTTTTTAAAGACAACTTTACAACACTAGGGATCGGTTAAGATTGAGCTTTACAAAGAAAAACGAGATCAACGATGATAGATGGAGAAGATGAATGTGCATATAATAACAAGGGAGACCCCTAAGGGTGCATAGATCACATTCAACCCTCAAAAATAGAAACTAACCGATGGTCATACAAAGAACACCGAACGAGGAATGACGTAGAGATTGATCACAGTTGTGATTCGACAGCGCCTCGGCTTCGTTTCTTGTTATTTCTTCTTCTTCTTATCTCCTAATTCTCTCAATTTCATTCACTACTGAATGCTGGAACCTTACCTCAGCCTCCCTAGCACGCCTATTTATAGGAAAATGGGAACTTGGGGGCAATGGCAGCTCGCCTAGGCGAGCTGATTCTTACTCCTGAAGTAACTGGCTCGCCCAGGCAAGCTGCAGCTTGCCTAGGCGAGCTAGTTCCTTCACCCTGAAGTAATTTGGGGGCCTAGGCGAGCCAGGGGCTATCCTGGGTGAGCTAAGGTCCAGGAAACTCAATGAAAAGACCCTTTTGCCCCTCTTTTTGGTATTTTTTGCATTCCTGATCGAAACACTGAATGGTTCCTTGCCTTGCACTATAACTGGCGTTCAAACACCGTTGACTAGCAAGGATCGAAAGATCAGTGAATGATAGTCCCCGGACAAAATTAGGGTATGACACTTGATTGATCACCTATTAGGGCTACATCATTGTGGACTTTCTTTCTCCTTTCTTTGGTTATTTCTTTTCGCCTAATATGCTTACAACATCCGTTGTGTATCCGCATGCTATTCCACCTGGTTATGATAGAGTTCCTGATGATCCACCATCGCCACCTCCACCTGAGGATCCTATGGGACAGTCTATTGGTATGGAGGATCCACCTACTTCTAGGTATGGCTTTTTTGCTCCAGCTGAGGATGACCCTCATTTTCCTATAGCCCTTGCGACTCCTATAAACGACTTTATGAATCTACCTGTACCACCTCTTTGTTACCCTTTTGCTCTAGTTTTGGATGAGGGGGATGGTCCCCTTATTCTTGAAGTGCATTTTCATGTCCAACCTCTGTCTCCCATAACTTTAGAGACTCCCATGCACCTGTCTATTCCAGTACCTTCACCAGATCATCAATCGGATATGTCTAAGGGGTGGTTGAGCTTATCACCATCTATAGCTGATACTATGGGACAACCTCATTGGGGCCAGTCTTCTAGATGATCTACCTAGATTGAAGCTACTAATGGCTTCTCTTTTTGTGACCTAGATAGATGTGAGGGTTTAGTTGTATAGTTACTACTCTAACATAAGCCCTTTTCTTTTTGGATGTATACATGGGAGTGGGTAGTTAGGACTTGTGATATATAATTTGTATTTAAAATTACTCTTTTGGATGATTGTCTACACTAAGGATGCATGACTAACAATGCACTTATATGACCAAAGTTAATATCAAGTTATGTTAAATTATTATAAATATGTTTTATGGTTTTTATGAATAATAGTGCCTAGTATATGTATATTATAAAAATAATAAAATAATACCACGTTATAAATAAATAAAAATAATGTTAACTCTAATTGGGTAATTCTAGTCTCACACATAATGCTATTAATGTTTTCATTTTTATTTAAGGTAAATGCTAACTAGTGTCCTAAGGGTAATGGTTAAGAAACATAAAATAGGAATGTTTTTATTGAGAGGTGAAAAATTGTGTTGCCCATGATCTTTTTTTACACTCTCCTATAATTTACATAATAAATACATTTCTTTTTTAATTCCTTAACCAATACCTTAAAGGCACTGGTTAACAAGACTCTTTATTTAATTAAAACATTGGATGTAATTGGTCACGTATACCCATCTCAGCTAGATCTTGACGAGTATTCAAATCATCCTTTGTCTTACCTTTAATGTTAAGAAGCATGCTGATTACACTATCACACACATTTTTCTCCACATGTGATGAGGACATGCAAGGACTAAGGGCAAGGAACCTTTAGAAGGACTTGGAGGACCTATGCCAAGGGCTAGAACAAAGAAGGCCAAGGAAGCTCTTCAACAAGTGTTAACCATGCTATTTGAATTTAGGCCCAAGTTACAAGTGGAGAAGCTTCGGATTGTCAATTGCACCATGTTCCAAGAAGAGTAGAGGGCGTCACCTTTGTTGAGTGGTTTTATTAGCATTTTGTTAGTTGAAATGAAGGCCCAAACTTGTGTTAAAGTGGCTGTCAATTATCTTTGGATTTACACCACCTATGGGCTTGTTTTAATTTAAAGAAATTAAGGTTTAATAAGGTGGAAACTCTAGGCTTGTGGCTGCCTCTTGGTTGACCAAGAGCTAAGCATTTTTCCTCATGTTTTTGTGTCTTAATTCTAGTTTAATTAGGTATAATGACACCATCAATTGTTGTTATTGGTGATCATTTATCTTGATTCTAGTTTTAAATAAGTATAATGACACCATCAATTATTGTTATTGGTGATCATTTCATCTTACTTGTGTAACAAACTTGATGCCATTCCTATTTATGGGTTGCACATTTTCTAATAAAAAATAGACCTTGAATTGAGTTTTAATCACCTTCTAAAGTGTGAGAGTGAATCTCCTTAATTACTTTAGTAATTCAAGAAATTGGTTTATCAAGGAACACCACCTTGTGCGTGATACCAATTCCGGAGGAGTGATTCTTCCAATCACCTTCTTCATTCTCCTTCTTCATCATTATAAACCTTCATTCTTTAATCCCACTTGAACACCATCGTTATCATCTTCATTCTCCATCCAAATACATTCAAACTTTGAACCAAATCCCTTCCATTCAGCCCTCCATAAACTCACCACTTTCTCTCTCCTTATCCATTCCATTTTCTGAATTTCATACAAGTAAAAAAAAAGAAAAAATTTGAAGATCCATCCTCAACCCATGTGCAAATGGGTTTACATCATTTTGGTATCAGAGCCTGGTTCAAGGGTTTTTCAAGACTGCTTAGGCTGAAATTTGTTGGTAATATCCTTCTAATTTCTTCTTTGCCATTTTATATCATCTTGTTCATGCTATTTTTGTTATTGAGGCTGAACCATTGCAAAAATTAAGCCTTTAATTTCTTGTTAAAAAAAAGGCAGAAACTTATTTTTAAAAAAATTATTTGAGCTGAATGGTTCATGCTATAATAGCTTTCAAAAATTCTTGAAGGTAATATAATTGGTTGTTAGAAGGTTTGAATTACCAAATTTTGAAGTTTAATATCTTCAAAAAAATCCCATTGTCTAGTTGCTGGAATTTTTGTCCTTGTTCTAAAGCCTTTGTTAGCCTAACCCTAAGCCTTTTCCTTGTCACAAATTGGTGGTTGAACTTTGTGTAAACTTTCTCTTGAATTGCTTTAGAACTCAAGGGGAATTCTAGAATGAAAAAAGGCAAGAGTGCACAAAATTGAAGAAAAAAAAGCCCTATTTGAGAGATACACTTGAGTGTGGTGAGGTTCTATTTTCTTTATAAGTATTATTATTTTTATTTTGAATATGTCAGGTGGTGGTGAACATCAATTGGATGGGACACAAAGATTCTTGTTGGATGCTCTCAATGCTCAAATGCAAAGACTATTGAGAGAGAACAACGAGGAGTTGTATGAAAGAGTTGAGGGATTAGAGAATCGTGAACATCATGAGGAAGAAAGGAGAGGAGGAAGTGGTGGTGGTCCAAGGCCAAACCGAATTGAAGGAGTCAAGCTCAACATTCCTCCCTTTAAAGGAAAAAGTGATCTGGAGGCATATTTGGAGTGGGAGCTCATGATAGAGAATATCTTCTCATATAACACCTATGAGGAGGCCCAAAAATTGAAACTAGCAGCCATGAAATTCTCGGATTATGCTCTTGTCTGGTGGAACAAATTGCAAAGGGAGAGAGCTAGAAATGAGGAGCCTTTGGTGGAAACTTGGGTTGAGATGAAAAGGATCATGAGGAAGCGGTATGTGCCGGCAAGCTATACCAAGGACTTAAAATTCAAACTTCAAAAGTTGTCCCAAGGTAGCAAAGGCGTTGAGGAATACTATAAAGAAATGGAGGTGCTCATGATTCAAGCCAAGATAGAAGAGGTTGAAGAGGTAACTATGGCTAGATTTCTTAATGGTTTAAATAGTGATATCCATGATGTTGTTGAGCTGCAGGAATTTGTTGAAATGGAAGATTTGCTTCACAAAACAATATGAGTAGAGCAACAATTGAAAAGGAAAGGTATGGTCAAAAGGAGTTCCACTAATTATGGTTCTTCTAGTTGGAAGGACAAGAGTAAAGGGGCTGCCACCTCTAATGCAACACCTATACCATTAAAAACTCCTCCAAAATTCCAAGAACAATCCTAAAAAAAGAGCCGGGATGTGAAGTGTTTTCGGTGCCAAGGCTTGGGACATTATGCATATGAGTGCCCTAACAAGAAAGCCATGATTTTGAGAGATGGAGAGTACATTAGTGAGTCCAAAGTTGAAAAGGGAGAAGAGAGTGAGGATGATGAGGAGGAAGTGGAGAAAACACTGGAGGGAGAATTGTTGATGATTAGGCGGTTACTTGGCCATCAATTGAAGTCTATGGAGGAAAGTCAAAGAGAAAATATTTTCCACACTAGATGTTTGATCAATGGCAAGGTTTGCATGGTGATCATTGATGGAGGGAGTTGTACCAATGTGGCAAGTGCAAGACTTGTGTCTAAATTAAATTTAGTCACAAAACCACATCCTAGGCCATATAAGCTTCAATGGCTTAGTGAGGATGGAGAGGTGCAAGTAAGGAAGCAAGTGGAGTTGGATATTTCCATTGGAAAGTACAATGATAAGGTGCTTTGTGATGCTGTTCCTATGAAGGCCAACCACTTACTCTTGGGGAGACCATGGCAATTTGATAAGAGGGCTAATCATGATGGTTTCACCAACAAGATCTCTTTCACGTATCAAGGCAAAAAGATAGTGCTCTAACCATTGAGTCCACAAGAAGTGTGTGAGGATCAAAGAAAAATGAGAGAGAAAAATCTTCAAGAAAAGAGAGAAAAAGAAAAAGAGAGCCAAACACTTGAGAGTTCAAAAAGTGAGGACAAAAAGAGGGAAACACAAGAGAGGAAAAAGATGAGTGAAACACTTGAAGTGAGGGAGAAATTTCTAGCTACAAAAGGAGAGGTCAAAGGGTTGTTTCATTCAAAGCAACCCCTATACTTGTTGATTTGCAAAAATTATGTTTTGACCACTAACACTTTTGACAACTTTGAATTGCCTTCTAGTGTTAAAAATTTTTTGCAGGAATTTGAGGATGTGTTTCCACCAATTGTTCGAAATAGGTTGCCACCATTGAGGGGAATTGAGCATCAAATTGATCTCATGCCAGGAGCTTCTTTGCCTAATAGGCCAGCTTATAGGAGCAACCCACAAGAGACCAAGGAGATCCAAAGACAAGTGGAAGAACTCATTGGTAAGGGATGGGGAAGAGATAGCATGAGTCCATGTGCTGTCCCGATAATTTTGGTTCCAAAAAAAGATGGTTGTTGGAGGATGTGCTCCGATTGTAAACAATATTGCCATTAAATATAGGTATCCAATACCTAGACTTAATGATTTGCTTGATGAATTGCATGGTGCTTGTTTCTTTTCCAAAATTGATTTGAAAAGTGGTTACAATCAAATAAGGATTAAAGAAGGAGTTGAATGGAAAACCGCTTTCAAAACTAAATATGGATTATATGAATGGTAGTTATGCCTTTCGGTTTGACCAATTCACCAAGCACTTTTATGAGATTAATGAACCATGTTTTGAGAGAATTCATTGGTAAATTTATGGTGGTGTACTTTGATGATATCCTTGTTTATAGTACAACCCTTGATTTGCATGTTGCACACTTAAAATCGGTGTTATGTGTGCTTAGGAAGGAACAATTGTATGCTAACCTTGAAAAATGCATTTTTTGCAAAGACCATGTTGTGTTTCTTGGTTTTGTAGTGAGTTCCAAAGGGGTTCAAGTTGATGAAGAAAAGGTCAAGGCTATCCAAGAGTGGCCTACACCTAAAAGTGTGATCGAGGTGAGAAGTTTTCATGGCCTAGCAAGTTTTATAGGCGATTTGTGAAGGATTTTAGTACCTTGGCAACATCTTTGAATGAGGTAATTAAAAAAAATGTTGTTTTCAAATGGGGGGAGAAACAAGAAGAAACTTTCAATGCTCTTAAGCAAAATTTAACCAATGCCCCCATACTTGCTTTGCCAAAATTTTCAAAATCTTTTGAAATTGAATGTGATGCTTCAAATGTTGGGATTGGGGCTGTATTGTTACAAGAAGGTCATCCAAGTGCTTATTTTAGTGAAAAATTAAGTGATCCTACCCTTAACTATTCTACTTATGATAAGGAGTTGTATGCCTTAGTGAGAGCGTTGAAAACATGGCAACACTATCTTTATCCCAAGGAGTTTGTGATCCATAGTGACCATGAGTCCCTAAAATACTTAAAGGGACAAGGCTAACTAAACAAAAGGCATGCTAAATGGGTGGAATTTCTTGAGCAATTCCCTTATGTTATTAAACATAAAAAGGGAAAAGGAAATATTGTTGCGGATGCCTTGTCAAGGAGGCACTTTTTGCTTTCTATGCTTGAAACAAAAATGATTGGATTTGATTGCTTGAAAGAAATGTGTCGCAACCTACCCTTCGGCAAGAAGGCGACGCGAGACTCATGGGTGCGTCTTCCAAGGGAGGAAAATGTGCGGAGTCACCACCAATGTTTATTTGAGGAAAAAGTTAGAAAAAACCAAAAAACGGGTCTACGAACTTTAAGTATGAAAGGTTTGAGAGTTGTTTTTACACACGGGGAAGGTATTAGCACCCCACGCATCTGTCACAAGGGATGACAACCTTTAATCAAATGTGCAAAATCATGACTTTTGTTTTATTTTATTTTTCCTTTTTTACTTTTTTTTATCTTTTGGGGTCGACAAAAACAGGGCTTTTGCTCCTATGTATCCTCAATTGCGATGAGGAACTCAGACCTATGTAGTTCTTCAGAAAGAAAGAAAGTTATGAAGGGTGTGGATTTTTTCTTCTTTCTTCTTCTCCTCACTAATTTTAAGTGAAAACTGAATATCCAAAGTGTTGAACCTCTTCCTTAGCCCCATCCACGCCATTGTATAGAAAAATGGGGGAGGTGGTTGCCGCCCAGCTCGCCGAGGGTTGCTTCCACCTGAAGTAACCCCCTCCAAAATATTTTAGATGGGCCTAATGCTAGGCACACCCCCCTAAATTGATCAGTTCACCCCCCATTTTTGTGTTTTTGGCTGATTTCCTTCTGAAACGTCGTGAAACTTTATGGATTACGTGGTGATGAGTGTTAAGCACCTGAATTTGGTCAACAAAGGTCCGCACGTTGGCAAACAATTGTCCCCAAACAAAATTAGGGTATGACAAAATGTATGAAGGAGAGGACACCTTTGGTGAAATCTTCACAAATTGTGAAAAGTTTTCTAAAGATGGTTTTTATGGATATGAGGGCTACCTTTTCAAAGAAAATAAATTATGTGTGCCCAAGTGTTCTACTAGAAACTTGCTTGTGTGAGACGATGGGGCATTTTGGGGTCCAAAAGACCTTAGATACATTGAAAGAGCATTTTTATTGGCCTAACATGAAGAAAGATGTGTAGAAATTTTGTGAGTGTTGTATTGTTTGCAAAAAGGCCAAGTCAAAGGTAATGCCTCATGGTTTGTATACCCTTTTGCCAATTCCGGATTCTCCATGGATTGATTTATCAATGGACTTTATTTTAGGGCTGCCTAGAACAAGTAATGGTAAGGATTCCATATTTGTTGTTGTTGATAGGTTTTCTAAAATGGCTCATTTTATTCCTTGTAGGAAATTTGATGATGCTAATCATGTGGTGGATTTGTTCTTCAAAGAAGTGGTGAAACTCCATGGATTACCAAGAAGCATTGTTAGTGATAGGGACTCCTAATTCCTAAGCCATTTTTGGAGGACCTTATGGGGAAAGTTGGGTACTAAATTACTATTTTCTACTACTTGTCACCCTCAAATGGATGGACAAACAAAGTTTGTGAATATGACTTTGCGTACCTTGCTAAGGACCGTTTTGAAAAAGAATCTAAAAAATTGGGAAGTTTGCTTACCTCACATTGAATTTGCTTATAATAGGGTTTTGCATAACACCACTTGTTGTTCTCCTTTTGAGGTTGTTTATGGTTTCAATCTGCTAACTCCTCTTGATTTGTTGCCAATGCCTAATATTTAAGTTTCTAAGCATAAGGAAGGACAAGCCAAAGTGGACTATGTGAAAAAGCTCCATGAAAGAGTCAAGGCCCAAATTAAAAAGAGGAATGAGAGCTATGATAGACAAGAAAACAAGGGGTGCAATAAGGTTGTTTTCCAACCCGAAGATTGGGTTTGGGTTCACATACGAAAGGAGAGGTTTTCGGAGCAAAGGAAATCCAAGCTTCAACCAAGAGGGGATGGTCCATTTTAAGTACTTGAAAGGATAAATGAAAATGCATACAAGATTGAATTGCCTGGTGAGTATAATGTGAGTACTACATTTAATGTGTCTGACTTAACTCTTTTTGATGTAGATGGAGAAGCCGATTTGAGGACAAATCCTTTTGAAGAGGTAGAGAGTGATGAGGACATGGCAAGGACTAAGGGCAAGGAACCTTTAGAAGGACTTGGAGGACCTATGCCAAGGGCTAGAACAAAGAAGGCCAAGGAAGCTCTTCAATAAGTGTTAACCATGCTATTTGAATTTAGGTCCAAGTTATAAGTGGAGAAGCTTCGGATTGTCAATTGCACCATGTTCCCAGGAGAGTAGAGGGCGCCACCTTTGTTGAGTGGTTTTATTAGCATTTTGTTAGTTGAAATAAAGGCCTAAACTTGTGTTAAAGTTGTTGTCAATTATCTTTGGATTTGCACCACCTACGGGCTTGTTTTAATTTAAAGAAATGAAGGTTTAATAAGGTGGAAACTCTAGGCTTGTGGCTACCTCTTGGCTGACCAAGAGCTAAGCATTTTTCTACATGTTTTTGTGTCTTAATTCTAGTTTAATTAGGTATAATGACACCATCAATTGCTGTTATTGGTGATCATTTGTCTTATTTCTAGTTTTAATTAGGTATAATGACACCATCAATTATTGTTATTGGTGATCATTTCATCTTCTCACTTATGTAACCAACTTGATGCCATTCCTATTTATGGGCTGCACATTTTCTAATAAAAAACAGACCTTGAATTGAGTTTTAATCACCTTCTAAAGTGTGAGAGTGAATCTTCTTAGTTACTTGAGTGATTCAAGAAATTGGTTTATCAAGGAACACCACCTTGTGTGTGACACTAATTCCGGAGGAGTGATTCTTTCAACCACCTTCTTCATTCTCCTTCTTCATCATTCTAAACCTTCATTCTTTAATCCCACTTGAACACCATCATTATCATCTTCATTCTCCATCCAAACACATTCAAACTTTGAACCAAATCCCTTCCATTCAACCCTCCATAAACTCATCACTTTCTTTCTCCTTATGCATTCCATTTTTTGAATTTCATACAAGTAAAAAAAAAAAAGAAAAACCTTTGAAGATCCATCCTCAACCCTTGTGCAAATGGGTTTACATCAACATGCATAACATCAATACAGTGTCTAACATCTAGATCAGACCAGTATGGAATATCAAAGAATATCGACCTCTTATTCCATATGCTTTTCTCACTTGTCAGCTTCTTTTGGGTCTTTCCAAATATAGTATTGATGTCCTCAACCCGCTCAAAAACCTATTTACCAATTAAGGGTTTTGGCCCCTTTTCATTTTCCTGACTTCTATTAAAAAAGTTTTTTTCAATTGTTGATAAGGGTGATAAAGTTTGTGAAAACATCGATGCTGAGTGTACACTATTTTTCTTCCATGTTTTAGTCGTACGTAGCTTGTGTCTTCTTCACAAATAAGTCATGTACGATGCCCCTTAATATTATATCCACTCAAACTCCCATATGTTGGAAAGTCATTAATGGTACAAAATACCATTGTATGCAACTTGAAGGTCTCATTTTGATTCCAATCAAACACGTCAATCCCTTCCTCCCGCAACTTTACCATGTCTTCAATCAAGGGACATAGATAAACATCAATGTCATTTTCTAGCTGTCTTGGTCCCAAAATCATCATAGACAATATCATGTATTTTTGCTTCATGCACAACTAAGGATGAAGGTTGTAAATTACTAGTAAAATAGGCCATGAACTGTGGTTAGTGTTTAAATTATCAAAGGGATTCATTCCATTAGTGGCAATTCTAAGCCTAAGATTTCTTGCTTCTTTCCCAAAATCTGGATACAAATGATTAATTTTCTTTTGTTGGGAAGAATCAATCGGATGACAGAGCATTCCATTACAGTTTCTCCCATCTGCATGTCATGTAAGGTCTTTTGTGTCACCTTTATCAACAAACAATCTCTTAAACCTTGGAATAATAGGAAGATACCATAACACCTTTGCTGGGGAGCCGTTCATCACTACTACACTAGTCATCCTTCACTTTGTACCGTAATACCCCACACTTGGGGCATTTATGCATTTCTTCAAACTCATCTCTGTACAGTATGCAATCATTAGGGCACACATGATTTTTTGGATACTTCATACCTATCAAACATAATATCTTCGCCTCATAGTAACTTTTTGGTAATGTGTTTTCTTCTAGAATATACCCTGCACTACCTTAAGCATTGATGTAAAGCTTTTATCACTCTATATCTAACCTTCATGTGACATCCTGGAAATTTCTACCCGGAATTTTGTAACCGATGCATTTTGAATAATTATATATATAAGTATTATTCAGTGTGTGTGTGTGTGTGTATATATATATATATATATATATATATACTTCTGGTAGAAGTAGGTATATTGGGGGAAAGATACGCGGGTTAGGCTAATTAACGAAGAGAAATCCGTAACTGGACAATTATAGATTAATTCTCAATTAATTAGTCTAAAAAAAATTATTATTTTGCGTGCAACTTAAAATTTAACAAAATCAACCTCTGAACCACGCTCGGGGTTGCATTCTGAGTGTTTTGATATATATATATATATATATTGCTTACTTTCGAAAACAGGCCCCGACGGGTGCAGAGAAACGCGAGGGACTGGAACCAGAGAAATGGAACGCAAATCGAGGCAGGATTTTAGCACTTCAAAAAGTCAGATTTTTCTCTTCTTGTGGCTGAGTATGAGTCACATCAAGAGAAAAAGTGGGCCCCTTTTTGCTCCACTCAAAAGGAGACATGTGGCATAGCTTTTAGAAAAAAAAAAGAGAGGAAGCCTTTTAAAATAAAAAGCCACGTTCTCTCTCCTCACTCAGCCAAAAATTCAGAAGCTTTTCCCTCACTCTCACGTTGCTTTTTCTCCCTTTCTCCTCCACCATTAAAGCCCCCCATCAAAGCTCCAAACTTTACTCACCATTTCTACTCCAAATCGCAAAAGGAAGCCATTTTTGAAGTCGTGAAGCGCACCTCAACGTTGTGGGACTTCAAATTTCAGGTTTGGGTAAACTTCTTCTCACATGATTTCGTGGGTATTGGGTGTTTGAGAGATATGATGGGTAGTTTTACTAGGTTTATGCCTTATGGTAGTTATTTGTGAAGGAATTTGTTGAAAGCATGCTAAAATTATCATGTTTGATGTGAGTCAAATTTACCTATTCTGTTTTAGGGTTTTATGATGATGCTTTGTGATGGTTGTGTGCTGAAATTGCTGATAGAAAATTGATAGAGATGAAGGGTAGAGCTAACCTAGGGTTAAAAAGTGAGAATGGTAGTGATAGGAGTGGAAAAGTGTGAGGCTTTGAGGGTTTGAAAAGCTAAATCTGGATTTAGTGGTAATTGGAGGCTAAAGTGAGTAAATCCTAGTTTAAAATGTCATTTAGGACTTGTGGGAAAGCTTGGGCTGAGCAAATGAGGAAAATGAGTGACCAAAGTGAAAGCAAGAGCCATTTCTAGGGTAAATTGGGTGTTGAGGGGTCAAATTTTGATTCGGTGGAGTTTTCATCGTAAAACCTGTTTGAGCAAGTTTATATTAATGTTATAGACTTGTTTGAGATGAGAGTTTGCTCCAAAATTACCCCATTCTCATTTTCACTTCTCTAACCTTGAAAATCCACTAAATTGAGGGGTTTTAGATACCTAGATTTTGAATTGCTTTGGTCTGAAGCTTGTCTTTGGTTTAGATGTGATTTATGCATGATTT
Organism: Glycine soja; assembly: GCF_004193775.1. NCBI lineage: Eukaryota > Viridiplantae > Streptophyta > Magnoliopsida > Fabales > Fabaceae > Glycine > Glycine soja. Next base: position 36,059,823 of record NC_041016.1, on the reverse strand, counting down.
AGGACTTGTAGGATCCAATTTGGGTAAAATTGGATGAGGGCAAGAGGGATTTCGAAATCTGCCCAATTTGTGTAGCAAAAAGCTGTCAAATTTTGTGCAGCAGAATTTGGCTCTTGTGCAGAAAATGCTTGTGTATTGCTGGTTGTGGAAAGGGTAGTACATATGGGGTTCTGGACGTTTTCTAGTAGATCCCAACGGTCAAAATGTAGACTTATGTACTAGGGACCTCCAGTAAAAGTTTTGAGTCGATCCAACGGTGAACGAATCGGAACAAAGAGAATGTTACTGGGGTATTTGAGTAAGGAAAGCTGTGGTATTGGAATGTGTTTTGGGCAGAGTTTTCTGCCTTTGCCCTATTTTCTTGGTTTTGGATAGTTCATGATGTTTGGATATTGAATTGCTTGGATGTTGTGGAAGCTTGGAGGGATTGATGGGGACCCGGTGCTGAGAGGAACGAGGATAAGGGCTACGTGGGAGTACGTGAGCTCAGTTGAAGGTGGGCAACTGGGGATGGTGGGTTCATGTGTGATTTGTGGATGTGGAGAGTTGATTTGCACCATCGCCCGATCGCCACCTAGTACCACATGTGACGGGTACCCCATAATCCTACAAGCTTGAAGTGAGAAAGTGTGGAAGAGTCAGTCTTCCTACTTTTATTTGTTGACCACAGAGTGGTACCTGAAGATATGTCGCGGGGGTCAGGAGACCTTGGGGACGTCAGGTGGGGTGCTATTGCCCAAAACCAAGCTTGATCAATCCCGACCCAACCCGGGCATAGTCAGTCAGTGAGAACCTGTGATGTACCTAAACAGGCGAGCTCCTGGCAGTCAACCAATAAAAGAATAAAGACCACAAAGCAAGGAGGCTTGTGTGGTGGCTGGCCAGCTATGGATCTTGAGTGATATCTGGAATATGGCCTCTGGTAATCGATTGCCAAGGATATGTAATCGATTACAAGGCTTAAAAATGAAGACAGGAAGTTAAGATGGCCTCTGGTAATCGATTACCAAGGGTGTGTAATCGATTACCAGGCTTAGAAATGGATATAGGAAGTTGAGATGGCCTCTGGTAATCGATTACCAAGGGGTGTAATCGATTACCAGGCTTAGAAATGGAAATGGGATGTTGAGATGGCCTCTGGTAATCGATTACCAGTGCTGTGTAATCGATTACACAGAGTAACAGGCCATTGGTAATCGATTACCAGTTATGTGTAATCGATTACACAGTGTATATTGCAGGTTTCCATGTTCTGAAGCTGTGTAACTCGAGTTTGGCCTTTGGTAATCGATTACCAATGCTGTGTAATCGATTACCAGAGAAGAAAAGCCTTGAGGCATACCTTTTAACTACATGTAGTGGTTTTGGGACACATTGTGTTGTTACCGTAGTTAGATTTCTCGTGAAAGAGTCTACCCCCTTTCTTTTATTTCTTGTAGATCGCGATGGCAGAGCAATTAATCCATGATTGAGTGGAGATGGAGTGCCTAGAGGGAATTTGGGAGACCCTCGAAGGCAATGCGAGGTGCCGATTTCGTGGCACGATTCGACTCACGGCTACTTCATTGGTACATCCAGAGGAACCCGCATGCACGCTTCAGCGAACTGTGGAGTGGATACTACCTACACCTACTCCATATTGACTAGTGGAGCCAGTCCAAGTGATAGAGGTGTCGTCATCTGAAGAAGACCCTGAGGAGGACCCAGAGGAGTTACCTCCTGAGCCTGTTGTGGATGCTCTTGACCTTCCAGAGGGTGATGAGGACCCACTTCCTGATGTGGATTCTCCAGGGGACGTCATGTCAGCATCTGAGGCAGACTCTACAGAGGAGAGCGGCCCTGGAGGGATAGCGACTAGTAAAGACTCTTCATCATAGCAGACGGCTCCTTAGACTAGGTTTACATACTTTTTGGGGGTGGGTGTATCTAGTACAGACTGTTAGGTTTACTCTTTTGATTTTTGGATGGGTATACCTATTGTATAGGAATTTGATGATTGTATATATGTGGCTGAAGCCACCACAGCAGATACCTTTGCTCTGGATGTCACTATGTATTTTTCAAAACTCGCATATTTTGGACAACTTTAGATGATGAATGTAATTATGTTTAATCTTTTTATTTGAAAAGAAAGTGTTAACAAACTTTATTTGAAAGAGAGTTCATCGACCGCATTTTATTTTATTATTTTACACGTGACGACCTAAAATGATGGCTGGTATACTTTTCTTTTTGAAAGAGCAAAATATTTTAGAGGTTATGAGTGATCAGAAAGAAATGACTCCGAATAGAGTTGTGAACTGACCATTCAGGACTCTATAGTGATAATTTTCCTTCTGAACTTAGTTACTGTGAAAAAGGGAGAGAAACGAAAAAGAAAAAGAAAAAAAAAAAATTTCCTATGGTTTTTGCTATTTAACTTATTACTATTAAACCAGTCATTATTTAGGGACGCCACAATTGGTGGTATCAGAACAAAAGTTGGATTCTAGTGAACCTGTCCATGGTCTTACTGTGTGAATGCTGTGTATCTCTGAAACTTGGAAGTAGGTTTCGGGGAGTGACGTTAAGTCACAAATTGTGTGTATTTCTACTTTCTTGTCTTAAGCAGGAATGTGCAATTAATTCAGTAGAATTGTTGTGTGTATATGTATGTATAGATAGAAGGATATTGTTGTAACTGTCATAGCCTGTGTGGTACACTCTCTCAGTAGAATTTCTTGGATACTAATAGCTTCCTTACAGGTTAGGTATGGCAGGACGTGGTAGGGATCAGAACCGTGATGTCCTGGACCGCATCACAGCTGTGCTGGAAACTCTAGTGCAGGAACATGATGTGGAGCCGGTGGAGTATCGGGGACTCATGGCTTTCCGTAAGAACCACCCGCCGAAGTTCAGTGGGGACTATGATCCAGAAGGTGCTAGGTTGTGGTTAGCTGAGACTGAGAAGATTTTCGAGGCGATGGGTTGCCTCGAGGAGCATAAGGTCCCTTATGTGACATTCATGTGTTGAACCTTGTGGCCTCAATAATCTTAAGAGGGATAGGCTTAGAATGCAGAAGAAGCAACAACAATCAATTTAATAATGTTCTATAAACATGCAAGGCAAAATTGATTGCAATAACATAAATGAGATAAGGGAAGAGAGAATGCAAACACAGTTTTATACTGGTTCGGCCACAACCCGTGCCTACGTCCAGTACTCAAGCAACCCACTTGAGAGTTCCACTATCTTTGTAAAATCCATTACAAAGTCTTAACCGCACAGGGACAACCCATCCCTTGTGTTCAGGAATCCTTTACAACAAGAGACTCACAGTCTCTTAACCAATCTCATTGAATAAGAAGAATGGAAGAAGAATTCTCTCTTCAAGAGAAGAATATTACAATGAAGATCATGTAAGAATACTTATAGATTTTGCAAGTGTTTGATCAAGGATTTCTTGAGAGAGCATTTGACAATGAAGTTCTTTTGGAATCTCTCTCATTGTCTTTTGAGAGGATAAGACATTTTGGACCAAAAATACTCTCTGTCTAAAATTCGTGCCCAAGTCACCTATTTATAGGCCTTTGATGACCATTCACAAATCTAATGAAAAGATGTGACTGTTGGCAGATTTTCTGAAAACTTTCCACTGGTAATCGATTACAATGTTTGTGTAATCGATTACACAGTTATAATTTGAAGGGTTATGACTTTTGAATTTGAATTTCCAAAGTTTCGTTGCTGGTAATCGATTACAGACATATGGTAATCGATTACATGTTGAAAATTCAAATTCAAAACCTTTTTCAACAGCTATTTCTCAACCCTGTCTTCTGGTAATCGATTACACTTCCTGGTAATCGATTACCAGAGCCTTGCATGTCTTGAAAGCACTTTGTTTTAAGGCAAGGCTTGGTCTTTAGTGAATCTTTAAAACAAGGCTTTGTTTGTTGAAGAAATCTTGAATTATTCTTGAAGCAAATGCTTATCATTTGAAGCAGCCTTGTTAGATTCTTCTTTGACATCATCAAAATCATGTATACATACATTCACATCATGCTCCAAGGAGAAGCTGAGAATTGGTGGAAGTTCGTGAAGCCTACATTTGCTGCACCTGGAGGCGTGATTCCTTGGAATGCCTTCAAGGATAAATTTCTGGAAAATTATTTTCCACGAGACCTCAGGAAGCGAAAGGCGAGGGAATTTCTGGATTTGAAGCAGGGAAACATGTCCGTTGGGGAATACACGGCCAAGTTTAATGAACTTCTACAGTATTGGCCCCAATACCAAGATGCTCGGAACGAAGAAGACTTATGTGCTCAGTTTGAGAATGGGCTTCGATTGGAGATTCAACAGGCAGTTAGCTACATGCAGATCACAGATTTCAATCAACTGGTGACAAAGTGCAGAATATTTGAGGACAAGATGAAGGAGAGGCAAGCTAGAGGCTTTGGGGGACCACACAGAAGCCATCCTTTTAGAGGAAACAGTAATAAGAGAATGAAGCCATATTCTAGCAACAAGGGGAAACGACCTATGGCTATGTCCACCATGAGCCAGTCAAGGGGGACTGGGGTACAGTGCTTTCAGTGTGGAGGACCGCATCTTAGGAGGAATTGCCCACAACTCCAGCAGACACAGGAGAATCGTTGTTATATTTGTGGCAAGGTAGGCCATTATGCTCGAGAATGTAGGGTGATTGGGAGACCGACGGTAACTGCCAATTCCACGGTAACTGCCATTAAGAAATGTGACACCCTCTACCCGACATATATATAAATAAATAAAATATATAAATATATCGATAACCAAATTCGCACGGGTAAAAGGTTCTCATTCACTTCACTATTATCAATTAAAACTTATTAAAACCTATTCGGCTCAAAATAAGGCCGTCAAAATTTACAAAAATATTTTGTTAAATCAGTGAGATAAAATAAAATAGACTAACATCATACAATTAATATAAAACTTATGCCCCACTATCACATCCTATCAGAGCATTGTGTCCCGACATCCTTCAGCACAAAGTTCCTTAAAGCACTTCACCTAGCCATCTGCTCCCCCAAACACAAGGTTCAAGATCATCACAGGATCCAAACACAAACAACACACAGGGAGTGAGTTATCACATTCCTAACTAATAGAGAAAAATAAAACAACATATAAGTATAAATATTATATAACAAAATACAATTTACTTGAGCATAAGTCATGTTATTTCACCTCACGTCTCATTCATTTTCACAACATTTGCATACTCAATAGTCAAAACATAATATCATCAAATCAATCAATATAGAACAATACACAAGTGATATGCAGCAAATACACTAAGACTCAATCCTATATGCAATGTGGTACCATGTTAGTGAAAAACCTCATCGGGCGCCTAGGAGTACATGACAAGACAAACCACACACTAGCAAGTCAAGTCACTCTCACTAGGTAATATCATAGGGAGACCAGTCAGGGTCACAGTGTTTTGCGAGAATGCTCCAACCATATGGGATCAACATAGGCTTAAAGGAGCACTCAAACCGGGTGACCCCCAAGGCCTACACTCCGAAGAGTCCGTCAGGGCCTCTCCCTCCTGATTCAGGTCCAACCCAGAAAACATTTTAGCACACAGACCCTATCTATGAACTGTACAAAACACACGACTCCTCAATTGTTCTCAAATATTTTTAACTCGTCGCCCTTTAAGGGTCTTAGCATTAACTCGTCGCCCTTAAAGGGTCTTATAGTCATGTGATTGTGCAATCCACAGTTTACAATTCAATGCACACAACATCTCAATCACGTGCATACTCAGTTTATCACATACACTCGATCTCAATTACAATGGTATAATCTCAAAATAACATGTTGTCACACCTCATGAATCATATTCACTTTACCATGAACTATGCAATACACACAACTACCCAATTATTTTCAAAATCATTTTAACTCATCGCGCTTGTGATTAAACTCATCGGGTTCCACAATGGATCCCATCACAATACTCGTCGCGCAAAACTTGTCGCCCTTAAAGGGTCTTACAATTGTGTGATTTCACAATTCATAGCTCACAACACAATACACATCTCAATATACAAGTATTCCATCATTCATCATATGTTCAATTCACCACATACTCACAATTTGAATCATCATTTCATATCCTCAAAATAACAATTTATACAAAAGACTATTACAACCTAGGGACTAAAACCCCTCAAATAATATTACACAATTATATCAAAATCATAGGTCAAAATATACAAATATCAAGAGCACAATTTATCAAGCAATTCTCATCAGAACATCAATATTTGATTTATAATCATAAAGGAAAAATTGCAATTTAATAAACATCCCAAAATAAAACCCCAATTTAATACTCTAAGGATCCCTACACATGTTCTCTTTAACCCTCGATTGTGAATAACCCTTACCTCTTAACGGACTCACGTGTCTTCTGACAACGATAGCGGCATCTCTAGCGGTTCCCTGAGATTCCTCCAGTTTTTCCTCCGACTGCTCCGATAGAGTTCCCAAACGTCAGAGAAACGGAGAAGGCATTGAAGCCTCCATATGTACTGTCTTCGTGCGATTCATTTTTATCTTTCCACGAATATTATCTCACAAATCCCAACGGTGAAAGTGTGCGCAATTGAATTTCAAACAACATATCCAAATTTCATGAAAATCCAACAGTTAACGAAACTGGGATCATAGTTTTACTGAGACTGTTCTGGGTTTCTGCGAGAAAAGAGAAAGTTACGGTGCGAAGGGTATTTCTTTTAGCTCTGACATGTTTTTTGCAATTCCCAACGGTGAGAATGCTTGAAATTGGGTTACGAACGTGGTGTTTAAATTTCACGACGATCCAACGGTGAATGACTCCGAGATCGTCATTTTATTTAGACAAGTTTGATGGGCTGCGGGAAAAAGAAAGGGTTTTGAGAGGAGGAGGGAAAAAAACGAAAATGAGGGAAATAAGCGGTACTGTCAGTGTGAAAACTGACCTAACGCTATTTATAGATAAGTTTACTCTATTTATTTATTTATTATTTTATAAAAATAAACTCTATTTTATCCTCTATCAAACAAATAAATGAAATACCCTTTTTATTTTCTCTAAAATCATTATTTTAATTAATAATTATATCTCCTTATTTATTTATTTATAAAGTCTTATCATTTTTCTAAAATTCTATTTATTTATAAATAATAATAATTTTTTTAAATTAGCTTAGAAAAATGGAATGTTACAAGTCCCATTGCTTAATCAATAGCATATATGTGCTTAATTAATTATATAGCTTTTTAGACTAGCTACTTCGAGTAAGTATTTTGGGGGTTCTAAGTACTAACCGAGAATCTTTAATTTGATTTGGGCATACTTCAAGTTTTCATATGCCCCAAGCTGCCCAGTAAAGAAGAAGGTAAATTTAATTAGTAGTAATTAATTAATACTGTAGTACCATCTCTTAAAATAAAATTAATTAACTATGTTGACTCTTGATAAAGATTTATATATGCTTTAAGGCACAAGACCAAGTTAATTTTAATTGATTTCCATTTTGTAAATAATTATGACCATATATATTTTAATTAATGATTAAGTGCAAAGAAGTGTAGAAGATCCTAGTGTGTTGATAACAACTTACCAAGGAGAGCACAACCATGGGCAACAACATAAAACTGCCGAAATATCAGTGAATTTATCCAGCAAAAGTGAAACCCCTAGGCCTGCAGTTTCACCCTCAGCCATGAATATTCGAAGTAGTGCAGTAGCAGGTCCAATTGTAACACTTGACTTGATCCAGTCAAAAGTGGTTGACATTAATGCGCAAAAAATTATCAGTTATCAGGTCCAAACTAACTAATAAGAATTGAATATTGGTATACTTATCAGTTACCATTTATTTCCACAAACAATTTTTCTTTATCCACTCCTATTGAGAAACATAGATTTTCTCACATGACACTCTAGAATCCCAAACTAAGCCATTGAACCAAATGAAACTTGGAAAAAAAAAAAAAATACAGGACAGGGCTTTAATATTTGAGCTGGCAACAATTAATACAAATATAATTACAATGTCAATACCCTGTATAGACAAAGAAAAATTAGCAAAGAAAATGAAGAAAGATCTTATCGAGTTCTCTTATTATCTCTCTCTTTGTTTTTGTGTCTTATTTTTTGTACTTTTTATTGCATAGACAGAGTCAAAACACACATGAGAGAGACAAAAAAGAAGATTCTAACACTTGCTTCTTCTATTTTTCTCCTTCTTATGAGTGTTTTTTACACATCATGAGGAGTATAAAAAAATTGAAGTTAAGATTAGATTTAAGTAAAACAATTTCAATTATCCATGTAAGATTGCAAGATTAACATTAACTCCTGTCACACTTGCTAGATATGCTCCACATATACACACAAGCACACATCCAAACTAATTAGTGGATAAATATTGGTTAGTTAAGTGATGTTATAACTTTACAAAGTCTTTGAATTTTTCTATTTCCACATCTCTTAGGTGGCTAGCTGCCTTTACCATCCAAATCATACTAAATCATATCAACCATGTTTTATACAATGTTGAGAAGAACAAAACCTTCAATACATATAGCTGGTAGAAAAATCAAATGATAACCTTAGTAAAAGAAGAGGTGAACATAAAACAACATCACTAGGAATTCTCTTGAAACAAACAAAAAAATAAGGAAAAAATAACAAATTAGGAAAAGGAAAACAAATTAATCATTAGCTGACTTTTCGTTCCCTCCACTCATTTGATAGTGAAGGTCCCTTTAAAAAAATCCCAAATGCAGAAAGATTATCATGTCCATTAAATGAGGGACAAAAATAGATATCTATCCAAGGGCGTCATACTCCACCAAAAGAGCACAACTTCAAGGCACCTTACACTCCTCTCTAAACATGCAAATTAAGTTGATAGAAGTTAATTTGGATCTTGTTGCGACCTACCTCATGACGAGACAACGAAAGAAAAATAAATAAAATAAATGCACTTTCGTCTCCTAAGGAGAAAACGAGTGAAGTCGCCACCAACGTTTATTCGAGGAAAATGTTAGAAAAACCAAAAAAATGTCTATGAATTTTGAAAAGAAGGGTTCAGGAGTTGTTTACGCATAGGGAAGGTATTAGCACCCCACACGCTCGTCACAAGGGATGACAACCTTTAATCGAGACTGCAAAATGTGACTTCAAAATTATTTATTTTCCCAAGAGCGGTGAATTGCTTTTCTTTTATTATTTTTACTTTTTTCGAGTCGACAAGGGTGTTGTCCTTGCTCCTATGTATCTGATCGAGGTCGTACCCGAATCAAATAAACATGAAAATGCAGTAACTAGAAAGTGATCCTAGGTCGTTTCCCAACGAGCAATGATAAACCAAATGTTCATAATATACTTGCAGTAACAGTAACGATTGGGGGGGGGGGTTGTTTGTTTTGTGATTTAAAGAACAAAACAAGTAAACTGGAATATGAAACTAATAATATTAAAAACGGGTTGTTTCCTCTGATTCAGAAGCCATTCTCTTGTCCTGGGTTATGGAGAATTCGTCCCTAACAGTTAACCACTTAATCCAACCCTATTTCAATTTACTAAGCGAAATTCAACTTAGGGTTGTCAATACGTGATTAGGCAACACATACACCAGTTAGCCCTTCGTCCATTAAGCATGAACGCAAGTTAGGCTCAGAGGCAATTAATCGAACACGAAGCGTGCACAAATTAATGTTAACGAATTTGGGTTAACTGGTGAAGGGAAAACTGCCAGGAAGCCACATTATAAACGAAACCTCAAAGAGAGTTGAGCTTCGTCCTCAAAAGGAAACAACACCAGAATATTTAGCCTTCCATAGATTCAAACAGAAAACGTAAATGAAACTAAAAGCAGAAACATAAACGAAGCAAAAACGTAAATGAAGCAGAAACGTAAATGAAGGCAGAAGAAGAAACAAGAACGAAATTGTAATTAGAAGCAGAAAATGGAAAATTTCATTATGTGAACAATAGCATTAGAACCAAAAAACGTAAAAGCCATAAACCCTATGCTCCGAATAATAGTCTAACAGAATCGCCTTCCACAAATCCCAAGGCTGCTATTTAAAAAGAGTCACTCAAAGTCACTGGGCCCTATTACAATATTCTGGCCCAAAACGAAATAAACACTGAACCACATAAAATAAAATTGCAATCTCCTAATTAGAAATTAACTAAGGTAAGCACTGCTTTATTTGCCCTCTTCAAGTCCACAACCAAAATCCAGATTAAGCCCAATGTTTCATTAATTCCTGAAATTAGATTAAAAACATCAAATTAGCTAAATGAGCCCAAATAATAGAACTGCCTAATTAATTTGACAATTAAGACTAATCAATAATTAAAATGGTGCAAAAAGGGTTTTAAGAAATAGAAGAAAATAATGGCACATCAGTATCCCCAGGTGCGATGAGAAAATCAGACCTACGTAGTTCTTTAAGTCTGAATGTTTGTGTGTTGAGTGAATTTTATATTTTTGAAAGATTTATTTTAATTAACAAACAAAGAGTTGTTAAGGCGTTGGACCTTGAAACAACGTTTTAAATTTTGAAAAACGAAGAGAATCGTTAAGGCGCTGGATCTTGAAATGATTTCAAGTGATATTTGATAAAAAGAAGTTGGGTTGTGAATTGATTTTTTTTCATTTTTTGTTGTGTTTATTACCTTCCAATCTCACTAAAAAAACCAATTTTCATAACATTAGTGATCGACTAGAATTAAGCCTTATAAATAAAATGAAATTACCAACGATAAGGGTACATAGATGACATCAAAATCTTAAGAAAAACAAGTCGACTGTTGCACAGGGTACAAGGCTAGCAAGAGAAATGATGTAGGAAATGATCCATGTTTTAATTTGGCGGCGCCTCAACTTTGCTTTTTTTCTTCTTCTCTGCGTTTTTCTTTTTGTTCCTTCAATTGCCAGCCCCCCTTAACCCTTCCCCTGCATGGCTATTTATAGGAGAAGCCATTTGGTGCAGAGGAAGCTTGCCCAGGCGAGCTGGTTGTTTTATCTTGAAGGTATCAGTTCGCCCAGGTGAGATAGTTGCTTCAGGATGAAGGCATTCCATGGCCAGGGCGAGCCAGATGCTGGCCTGGGCGAGCTCAGGCCTAGAAACATCCGAAAAATGGCCATTTTGCCCTCATTTCTTTGTGGTTTTTGTTCCCATATCTAACAATCAAACATCAACTTGAGCGATCCCTCGACCTTGCGCTATAACCGGTGCCAAACACCGTAATTCGATTAGCAATGATCAAAACGTCATATCTGAATGATAAAACATTATACCTAAATTAAATTAGGGTCTGATAGTTCCCCTCTTTAGTTATCTTTTATTGAAAATAAAAGATAAGTAAAGATAATGACACTAATTTCATTCGATCGGTCTGGCTATTCAAAACTGGACGCTAGAAAAAACAAAAGAAGTGAAAACCGAAAAAAGAAAATGGACATTGAAGTCCTATAACACCAAACAGAGGACCTTGAAGTCCTACAAAACGTAAAATGGAGGACATTGGAGTCTTATAGCATAAGAGCAGAAGACACTTGAATTCTTTGAAAGCATAAAAACAAAGGACGTTGAGTCCTAAGAAACACAAAGACAAGCACATTGAGTCCTATGAAAAATAAAGATGAGGACATTGAGTCCTATGAAAGATAAAGCAGAAGACGTTAAAGTCTTTGAAAAATCGTAAAACATAAGACATTGAAGTCTTATAAATCATAAAGCAGAAGACATTGAAGTCTTTGAAAGCATAAAAGACAGAAGACATTGAACTCTTTGAAAGCATAAAAATAGAAGAGATTGAAGTCTTTCAAAGTGTAAAAGACAATAGACATTGAAGTCTTAGAAAGCCTAAAAGACAGAACACATTGAAGTCTTGTAAAGCATAAAATAAAAGACATTGAAGTCTTGTGAAACATAAAGACAGAGGACATTGAGCCCTATGAAAACATAAAGGCAAAAGACATTGAGTCCAAGGAAACATAAAGGCGGAGGACGTTGAGTCCTATGAAAACAACTATGAATATTGGAAAGCAAGAATGGTGGCCTTTCTCAAATCACTGGATAGCAGAACCTGGAAAGCTGTCATCAAAGGCTGGGAACATCCCAAGATGCTGGACACAGAAGGAAAGCCCACTGAAGAATTGAAGCCAGAAGAAGACTGGACTAAAGAAGAAGACGAATTGGCACTTGGAAACTCCAAAGCTTTGAATGCTCTATTCAATGGAGTTGACAAGAATATCTTCAGACTGATCAACACTTGCACAGTGGCCAAGGATGCATGGGAGATCCTGAAAACCACTCATGAAGGAACCTCCAAAGTGAAGATGTCCAGATTGCAACTGTTGGCTACAAAATTCGAAAATCTGAAGATGAAGGAGGAAGAATGTATTCATGACTTCCACATGAACATTCTTGAAATTGCCAATGCTTGCACTGCCTTGGGAGAGAGGATGACAGATGAAAAGCTGGTGAGAAAGATCCTCAGATCCTTGCCTAAGAGATTTGACATGAAAGTCACTGCAATAGAGGAGGCCCAAGACATTTGCAACATGAGAGTAGATGAACTCATTGGTTCCCTTCAAACCTTTGAGCTAGGACTCTCGGATAGGGCTGAAAAGAAGAGCAAAAATTTGGCTTTCGTGTCCAATGATGAAGGAGAAGAAGATGAGTATGACCTGGAAACTGATGAAGGTCTGACTAATGCAGTTGTGCTCCTTGGAAAGCAGTTCAACAAAGTGCTGAACAGAATGGACAGGAGGCAGAGACCACATGTCCAGAACATCCCTTTCGACATCAGGAAAGGCAGTAAATACCAGAAAAGGTCAGATGAAAAGCCCAGTCACAGCAAAGGAATTCAATGCCATGGGTGTGAAGGCTATGGACACATCATAGCTGAATGTCCCACTCATCTCAAGAAGCAGAGGAAAGGACTTTCTGTATGTCGATCTGATACAGAGAGTGAACAAGAAAGTGACTCTGACAGAGATGTGAATGCACTCACTGGGAGATTTGAATCTGCTGAAGATTCAAGTGATACAGACAGTGAAATCACTTTTGATGAGCTTGCTACATCCTATAGAGAACTATGCATCAAAAGTGAGAAGATTCTTCAGCAAGAAGCACAACTGAAGAAGGTCATTGCAAATCTGGAGGCTGAAAAGGAGGCACATGAAGAGGAGATCTCTGAGCTTAAAGGAGAAGTTGGTTTTCTGAACTCTAAACTGGAAAACATGACAAAATCAATAAAGATGCTGAATAAAGGCTCAGATACGCTTGATGAGGTGCTACAGCTTGGAAAGAATGTTGGAAACCAGAGAGGACTTGGATTTAATCCTAAGTCTGCTGGCAGAACAACCATGACAGAATTTGTTCCTGCCAAAAACAGCACTGGAGCCACGATGTCACAACATCGGTCTCGACATCATGGAACGCAGCAGAAAAGGAGCAAAAGAAAGAAGTGGAGGTGTCACTACTGTGGCAAGTATGGTCACATAAAGCCCTTTTGCTATCATCTACATGGCCATCCACATCATGGAACTCAAAGCAGCAACAGCGGAAGGAAGATGATGTGGGTTCCAAAACACAAGACTGTTAGTCTTGTTGTTCATACTTCACTTAGAGCATCAGCTAAGGAAGATTGGTACCTAGATAGCGGCTGTTCCAGACACATGACAGGAGTCAAAGAATTCCTGGTGAACATTGAACCTTGCTCCACTAGCTATGTGACATTTGGAGATGGTTCTAAAGGAAAGATCACTGGAATGGGAAAGCTAGTCCATGATGGACTTCCTAGTCTGGACAAAGTACTGCTGGTGAAGGGACTGACTGCAAACCTGATCAGCATCAGTCAGTTGTGTGATGAAGGATTCAATGTAAACTTCACAAAGTCAGAATGCTTGGTGACAAATGAGAAGAGTGAAGTTCTAATGAAGGGCAGCAGATCAAAGGACAACTGCTACCTATGGACACCTCAAGAAACCAGTTACTCCTCCACATGTCTATCCTCCAAAGAAGATGAAGTCAGAATATGGCATCAAGGGTTCGGACATCTGCACTTAAGAGGCATGAAGAAAATCATTGACAAAGGTGCTGTTAGAGGCATTCCCAATCTGAAAATAGAAAAAGGCAGAATCTGTGGTGAATGTCAGATTGGAAAGCAAGTCAAGATGTCCCACCAGAAGCTTCAACATCAGACCACTTCCAGGGTGCTGGAACTACTTCACATGGACTTGATGGGGCCTATGCAAGTTGAAAGCCTTGGAGGAAAGAGGTATGCCTATGTGCTTGTGGATGATTTCTCCAGATTTACCTGGGTCAACTTTATCAGAGAGAAATCAGACACCTTTGAAGTATTTAAGGAGTTGAGTCTAAGACTTCAAAGAGAAAAAGACTGTGTGATCAAGAGAATCAGGAGTGACCATGGCAGAGAGTTTGAAAACAGCAAGTTTACTGAATACTGCACATCTGAAGGCATCACTCATGAGTTCTCTGCAGCCATTACACCACAGCAAAATGGCATAGTTGAAAGGAAAAACAGGACTTTGCAAGAGGCTGCTAGGGTCATGCTTCATGCCAAAGAACTTCCCTATAATCTCTGGGCTGAAGCCATGAACACAGCATGCTACATCCACAACAGAGTCACACTTAGAAGAGGGACTCCAACTACACTGTATGAAATCTGGAAAGGGAGGAAGCCAACTGTCGAGCACTTCCACATCTTTGGAAGCCCATGTTACATTTTGGCAGATAGAGAGCAAAGGAGAAAGATGGATCCCAAGAGTGATGCAGGAATATTCCTGGGATACTCTACAAACAGCAGAGCATATAGAGTATTCAATTCCAGAACCAAAACTGTGATGGAATCCATCAATGTGGTTGTTGATGATCTAACTCCAGCAAGAAAGAAGGATGTCGAAGAAGATGTCAGAACATCGGGAGACAATGTAGCAGATACAGCTAACAGTGGAGAAAATGTAGAAAACTCTGATTCTGCTACAGATGAATCAAACATCAACCAACCTGACAAGAGACCCTCCATTAGAATCCAGAAGATGCACCCCAAGGAGCTGATTATAGGAGATCCAAACAGAGGAGTCACTACAAGATCAAGGGAGATTGAGATTGTCTCCAACTCATGTTTTGTCTCCAAAATTGAGCCCAAGAATGTGAAAGAGGCACTGACTGATGAGTTCTGGATCAATGCTATGCAAGAAGAATTGGAGCAATTCAAAAGGAATGAAGTCTGGGAGCTAGTTCCGAGACCCGAGGGAACTAATGTGATTGGCACCAAGTGGATCTTCAAGAACAAAACCAATGAAGAAGGTGTCATAACCAGAAACAAGGCGAGACTGGTTGCTCAAGGCTACACTCAGATTGAAGGTGTAGACTTTGATGAGACTTTTGCCCCAGTTGCTAGACTTGAGTCCATCAGATTATTACTTGGTGTAGCTTGCATCCTCAAATTCAAGCTGTACCAGATGGATGTGAAGAGCGCATTTCTGAATGGATACCTGAATGAAGAAGTCTATGTGGAGCAGCCAAAGGGATTTGTAGATCCAACTCATCCAGATCATGTATACAGGCTCAAGAAGGCTCTCTATGGATTGAAGCAAGCTCCAAGAGCTTGGTATGAAAGGCTAACAGAGTTCCTTACTCAGCAAGGGTATAGGAAGGGAGGAATTGACAAGACTCTCTTTGTCAAGCAAGATGCTGAAAACTTGATGATAGCACAGATATATGTTGATGACATTGTGTTCGGAGGGATGTCGAATGAGATGCTTCGACATTTTGTTCAACAGATGCAATCTGAATTTGAGATGAGTCTTGTTGGAGAGCTGACTTATTTTCTGGGACTCCGAGTGAAGCAGATGGAAGACTCCATATTCCTCTCACAAAGCAAGTATGCAAAGAACATTGTCAAGAAGTTTGGGATGGAGAATGCCAGCCATAAAAGAACACCTGCACCTACTCACTTGAAGCTGTCAAAAGATGAAGCTGGCACCAGTGTTGATCAAAGCCTGTACAGAAGCATGATTGGGAGCTTACTATATTTAACAGCTAGCAGACCCGACATCACCTATGCAGTAGGTGTTTGTGCAAGATATCAAGCCAATCCTAAGATAAGTCACTTGACTCAAGTAAAGAGAATTCTGAAATATGTAAATGGAACCAGTGACTATGGGATTATGTACTGTCATTGTTCAGATTCAATGCTGGTTGGGTATTGTGATGCTGATTGGGCTGGAAGTGCAGATGACAGAAAAAGCACTTCTGGTGGATGCTTCTATCTGGGCAACAATCTTATTTCTTGGTTCAGCAAGAAGTAGAACTGTGTGTCCCTATCTACTGCAGAAGCAGAGTATATTGCAGCAGGAAGCAGCTGTTCACAACTAGTTTGGATGAAGCAGATGCTCAAAGAGTACAATGTCGAACAAGATGTCATGACATTATACTGTGACAACTTGAGTGCTATTAATATTTCTAAAAATCCTGTGCAACACAGCAGAACCAAGCACATCGACATTAGACATCACTATATCAGAGAGCTTGTTGATGATAAAGTTATCACACTGGAGCATGTTGACACTGAGGAACAAATAGCAGATATTTTCACAAAGGCATTGGATGCAAAACAGTTTGAAAAACTGAGGGGCAAGCTGGGCATTTGTCTGCTAGAGGAATTATAGCAGCTACTGATATCTGAACGTGCCCAAACGAATCACTTAAAATTAATAGCACGTTCATTACTGAGCCAAAACAGATTTGACCGTTGCTTCACACGCCCCTCTACATTCTTCATTCAAATTTATATTTTCGTGGCATTCGTGTTTTCATCAGCATTTCCCAATAGCTCTCGGAATTTTACGAAATCATTCCAAACGCTCTGCTTTTCCATGGCTACCTCACCAAAAGAAACTTCAGCTCCTGGTTCACCCTCTGTACCATCATCTCCGCACCAGGAACAACCAGAATTCAACATCCAACCCATACAAATAATTCCTGGTCAAGCTTCTGTCCCTGAGAAACTGGTTCCCAGAAGACAACAGGGAGTGAAGATTGCTGAAAACCCTAGCCTTGCAACAAGTCCTAGGGAAGTAGACCCGGAGATGGATAAGAAGATCCGCAGTATTGTGAGTAGCATTCTGAAAGATGCTTCTGTGCCTGATGCTGAGAAAGATGTTCCAACATCTTCCACCCCAAGTGTTTCTGTGCCTGATGCTGAGAAAGATGTTCCAACATCCTCCACTCCAAATGCTGAAGTCCTTTCTTCACCCAGTGAAGAGGAATCAACAGAAGAAGAGGATCAAGCCTCAGAGGAGACCCCTGCACCACGGGCACCAGAACCTGCTCCAGGTGACCTCATTGACCTTGAAGAAGTAGAATCTGATGAGGAACCCATTGCCAACAGGTTGGCACCTGGCATTGCAGAAAGACTTCAAAGCAGAAAGGGAAAAACCCCCCTTAAGAGGTCTGGACGAATCAAGACTATGGCCCAGAAGAAAAGCACTCCAATCACTCCTACCACATCCAGAAGGAGCAAAGTTGCAATCCCTTCCAAGAAGAGGAAAGAAATTTCCTCATCTGATTCTGATGATGATGTCGAACTAGATGTCTCGACATCAAAGAGGGCCAAGACATCAGGGAAGAAGGTGCCTGGAAATGTCCCTGATGCACCATTGGACAACATCTCATTCCACTCCATTGGCAATGCTGAAAGGTGGAAATTCGTGTATCAACGTAGACTTGCCTTGGAAAGAGAACTGGGAAGAGATGCCTTGGATTGCAAGGAGATCATGGACCTCATCAAGGCTGCTGGACTGCTGAAAACAGTCACCAAGTTGGGAGATTGTTATGAAAGCCTAGTTAGGGAATTTATTGTCAACATTCCCTCTGACATAACTAACCGAAAGAGTGATGAGTATCAAAAAGTATTTGTCAGAGGAAAATGTGTTAGATTCTCCCCTGCTGTGATCAACAAATACCTGGGCAGACCAACAGATGGAGTGGTTGATATTACTGTCTCTGAACATCAAATTGCCAAGGAAATCACTGCCAAACGAGTCCAGCATTGGCCAAAGAAAGGGAAGCTTTCAGCAGGGAAGCTGAGTGTGAAGTATGCAATTCTACACAGGATTGGTGCTGCTAACTGGGTACCCACCAATCATACTTCCACTGTTGCCACAGGTTTGGGTAAATTTCTGTATGCTGTTGGAACCAAGTCCAAATTTAATTTTGGAAACTATATTTTTGATCAAACTGTTAAGCATTCAGAATCATTTGCTGTTAAATTACCCATTGCCTTCCCAACTGTATTGTGTGGCATTATGTTGAGTCAACACCCCAATATTTTAAACTACACTGACTCTGTGATGAAGAGAGAATCTCCTCTATCCCTGCATTACAAATTGTTTGAGGGGACACATGTCCCAGACATTGTCTCGACATCAGGGAAAGCTGCTTCAGGTGCTGTGTCCAAGGATGCCTTGATTGCTGAACTCAAGGACACATGCAAGGTGCTGGAAGCAACCATCAAAGCCAACACAGAGAAGAAGATGGAGCTGGAACGGCTGATCAAAAGGCTCTCAGAAAGTGGCATTGATGATGGTGAAGCAGCTGAGGAAGAAGTAGAAGCAGCCGAGGAAGAAGAAGAAGCTGCTGAGGAAGAGGAAGATGCAGCAGAGCATACTGAATCAGATGATGATTCTGAAGCCACCCCATGATCATCAGACCTTTATATTTTTTACTTTTACTAGCTAAAGGGGCATGTCCCTTGAACAATTACTAGTTATTGGTCTGTAATATTTGCACCTTAAGTTCATGCATTCTACTTTTGTCAAATTCTGTCTAAAAAGGGGGAGTAATAGTATTATGCTTGCTATTATGCATGATTGATACGATGTATGGCAGTAGGAAACGATGTATGCATGATTCATGATTTTGAGGGGGAGTTGTATGAATATGATCTTGAGGGGGAGACTGCTGCTGATGATGACTGATGTAAGCTACTAGAAGCTGATAGAAGATGCTGCAGTAAGAGCATGAAGACAGGGGGAGCAGAAAGCTGATGTCACAAGAGATGTCTTGACATCCTGGAAAGACTAGTAGCTGATAAAAGATGCTGCAGTAAGCATGAAGACAGGGGGAGCAGAAGCAGAAAGCTGATGTCACGTGAGATGTCTTGACATCCTGGAGAAGACTTGTAGATTTGCAACTTACCAATTCCGCTGTGCTTGATTACTCTGTTAATGAAAGTTGCTGATCCTACTTGCATAATTGCTCGTACCTGCTCAGGAAGTGTCTAAGTATGTTTTAGACAAAATTTGCCAAAGGGGGAGATTGTTAGTGCTTAGCTCTACGGAGTTTTAAAAGATTGGCTAAGATTTTGTTAAAACATAAGCACTTAGACAATGAAGGAAAGCTGGAGTTGCTGCACATGATGTCCAACGTTATGTCAAGGAATAAGATCGGGCTGCACAATGCACAAGGCAAGATAAAATGTCAAATGAAGAATTGAAGTTGCAGGATCCACGATGTCGGATACAATGTCCTGACATCCTGCCCGAAAATACTGGAGTTGCTGCACAATGCATAAGTCAAGATAAAATGTCAAATGAAGCATTGAAGCTGCAGGATCCACGATGTCGGATACGATGTCCTGACATCTTGCCCGAAAATACTGGACACATAAATCTGTTATATCTTTAACAGATTATTGTGCAGTTAGCAAGAGATTAGATGATCTATCTTTAGGAACGAATTAAAAGATAATTAAAGTTCGAATTTCAAAGTAGAAGAGTTCGTTCAGGGATTAAAGATTAAAGATAAAAACTAAAAGATCAAACTGTATCTTTTAGATCTTTAAGTGCAGATTTTCAGGAAAATGATAGATCTCATCCAGCACAAGCAGTTGCAGCCCAGAAACGCACATTGCTATATAATCATGGAGGCTGCACGAGTTCTGAACCAAGTCCGGGATTAAAGAGTTATTTTGTGAGTTTTGGGACTTGAGTGTTTTGTGAGCCACCTTGATGGTACCCTAACATCAAGTGTTGGACCTGTGTGTGTAGAGTTGATCTCTAGTGTGTAGAGTTGATCTCTAGTGTGTAGGGTTGATCCCTTTTGTTCAGAGTTGATCTCTGGTGTGTCTTTGATTTAATTGTAAACACGGGAGTGTGATTGAGAGGGAGTGAGCGGGGTTTCTCATATCTAAGAGTGGCTCTTAGGTAGAGATCGCACGGGTAGTGGTTAGGTGAGAAGGTTGTAAACAGTGGCTGTTAGACCTTGAACTAACACTATTTTAGTGGATTTCCTCCCTGGCTTGGTAGCCCCCAGAGGTAGGTGAGGTTGCACCGAACTGGGTTAACAATTCTCTTGCGTTATCTACTTGTTTAAATCTGTTCATACGGACACATACGATCTGCATGTTCTGAAGCGTGATGTCGTGACATCCGGTACGACATCTGTCCCCAGTATCAGAATTTCACATATGAAAACATAAAGGCGAGGACGTTGAGTCCTATGAAAGATAAAGGCGAGGACTTTGAGTCCTATGAAAGATAAAGGCGAGGACTTTGACTCCTATGAAAAATAAAGGCATGTTGAGTCTTATGAAAGATAAAGGCGAGGACTTTGAGTGCTACGAAAGATAAAGGTGAGTACTTTGAGTCCTATGAAAACATAAAGGCGAGGGCTTTGAGTCCTATGAAAGATAAAGGCGAGGAATTTGATTCCTATGAAAGATAAAGGCGAGAACTTTGAGTCCTATGAAAACATAAAGGCGAGGATGTTGAGTCTTATGAAAGATAAAGGTGAGG
Organism: Glycine soja; assembly: GCF_004193775.1. Taxonomy (NCBI): domain Eukaryota; kingdom Viridiplantae; phylum Streptophyta; class Magnoliopsida; order Fabales; family Fabaceae; genus Glycine; species Glycine soja. The sequence continues at coordinate 36,038,946 of NC_041016.1, read as the reverse complement.
ACTTTGAGTCCTATGAAAAATAAAGGCAAGGACTTTGATTCCTATGAAGAGAAATTGGATTTAGGAAATTGGTATATGAAGAGAAATCTATGCACTTATAGTCTGATATGAACATGAGTTTTGAAATGCAGAGGCATGCTACCTTCGTCTTGAAATGTAGTAAAATATACGATTTGTATCTAGCAATGCAAAAGGTTTTGAATCATGAAAACTGTGTGATGCTCATGACATTCTTTCCCTCTTTTGTGATTTTTTGTTGTTTTTTTTTTTGTGTGTGAAAAACACATATTGACTGTCTTTTTTCTGAAAGACGTAATAACTCATGCAACCTCATCCTATCTTTTGTAAATCTCTTCGGGGACTCCTTCAGAGTGTATGCTTTGATTTAATCACTTGACAATTTTGGATGATGGCAGTGGAGCCATTTAATATTTAATCAATCAACTGAAATATTGATCCTAGGGTTCATCCCTTTTTGTTTAAAAACTTTGATTATTCTGCACAACAAGAAAATATATGGCTTTAGGACCGATCAAATGCACCATTGAAGGATGCCAATGGATTGTTACACTTTGGTATATGACCAACTGAAACTTCCTCGATTTAAGGTCATAGAGTGATACCAAGGGTCTATCGATCCCGCAAAAACTTGATGACATGGGCTAATCCTGAAAGAATTTATACAACAAAGGACACCCTTGGATTCAAAAGGAATTCTAAGGAGACCGCATGAATGACTAACATCAGATGTACCATACTATCACAATTGTCTTTGGGCATTTTCCACGAGCTTCTGGTTGAATGAGTTTTCTTCCCAAATGTGCAAGTGAAAAACCTCGAGGATTCTCTTTTCTTTTTTTTTTCTTTCTTTTTTTATGTGTATATTTTTTAAAACAATCAAACGTGTAGGTTTCGTTCCAGAATCCAAACTTAAAAGCACAATTATTCGTTCCTTGATCCACATGGACTTTATTGGGCTTGTAACGTGGTCAGGGGAAGAGGGCTATGAAAAAAGGATTAGAGAGGCTCAAAAAGTGTTTAAAGGTTATATTAAGTAAGAACCTTGAGAGTTTTGCTTGTACTTTTATTCATTTCAATTTTATTTTGGGTTGGACTTTACTCCTTTTGTCTTATTCATAATCTTTATTGCACTTTTGTGCCTTCCTTGTAAAATTTGGAGATCTTTTGTCTCTTTTTGCGTTGCTCGCCTTTGGCAGATTTGCTTTCTGCTTTTTTTTTCTTCTTAAAATCATTATTGCCCAACCTAGAGCTTGGTAAACCTCATGCATGCATAGTTTGCATTGCTCTTTCTGCCAGTTCAGTGGTGGTTCCTACTTAGGGTTTTTGTTGTTGTTTTTTTTCAAAGAAAACAAATATGCTTTGGCTTGGAATGGGTAACAAGGGATAAATTAGTGTTTGGGATGATGAAACACGACCATGTGTCATTTCAAATCATGACTAGAGACTTTTACAGTTTGGATTTTGGGAGAAAACCTTTGATAACACACCGCTGATTGTTTTTCCTTTTTTATTTCCCTAACTTTTGCCTAGGCTACCCTTTGGGTTTTCAACCTATTGGGTGAGGACTTCTTATCTACCCCTAGGTTTGCTTGAAGCTCATGCATGGTGCCTGTCATTGCTCTAGTGTAGGGTTTAGAGGTATATGTTGTTGTCGTTTGTCATGACCTTGTAGCAAGAAGAAATGAAAGAAACTGTTCAGGTTCTCGAAAAAGAATTCTCAAGGACAATAAATATTTAAAGGATTTTCAATTAACAGATTAAGTCAAATGACTCTTGTTCTTCACAACTCATTTTTTACTCTCGAGAAAGCCAACTTTTAAGAACAAAAACATGCTAAACGAATATGTATGACAATTTAATGACTTATGCAAAATGCAATGCGTGAATACAATAAGTGGTAAATACAGGAATGATATGTTCATTATGATGCCATGAAGAGATGCATGATGTGTGTTGCAACCTACCCTTCGGCGGGAGGGCGACGCGAGACTCACGGGAGCATCTTCCAAGGAAGGAAAACGCGCGGAGTCGCCACCAACGTTTATTCGAGGAAAATGTCGGAAAAACCAGAAAGGTGTGGTCTACGAACTTTAAGTGTGAAAGGTTTGGGAGTTGTATTTATGCACGGGGAAGGTATTAGCACCCCACACGCCCGTCAGAAGGGACGACAACCTGTAATCAAGTGTGCAAATATGACTTCAAATTATTTTATTTTCCCTTTCTTACGTTTTTATGTCTTTTTACGCTTTTTTATATTTTTGATCCTTTTGTGGTCGACAAGGGTGTTTCCCTTGCTCCTACGTATTCCTCAATTGTGATAAGGAAATCAAACCTACGTAGTTCTTTGAGAACTAAACATTGGTTAAATTGTTTTTATCCTTTTTTGCAAGATATATTTTGATTGAATGAAAGGTCATTTAAGGCGTTGGACCATTAAACGATCTTTCGATTCTTTTGAAAGGAGAGAAAACATTTAAGGCATTGGACCATTAATGATCTCTTGGTTTTTTGAAAGAGGTGACAAAGCTATGTGTTGATTTTAGGCTTTAGAAATCCACGTTTAATCAATAAAAGCGGGAAAGACCATTTCAAGGCGTTGGACATTAAAAATGGCTTTTTAGGTGGTGACAAAAGTTTGATTTATGAATTGATTTTAGCCTTAGTTTCACTTTGGTTATTAGTCAATTTGATTAAGAAAGAAAAATCTCAAAGAAAAACATCCGATTGATTTTTTGATATTATTTTATTAAAAGATATTTTTTGATTATTATATTATTATTTTGTCTCTTTTTGGTTTTAAATGTGGTTACGGCATGAAAGATCGGCCGGATTTTATTCTAACAGAAATTAAGAGATATTACAACTCAAATGATCGGTGGAAATTTATTTTATTTTTTGATTAGGCGAGAAAATGACTTAAATAAATGACTAAAGCACACCAAAAGGGGGTACGAAAAGTAAATGAAATGAAAATAAAAGCATGCGAAACAAGTGGGGACCACTAAGGGTACATAGAATGAATTGAAAAGTTCGATTTCAGGAACTTACCGGTTGAAGACTGAAGAATGACGAAGAACGAACGAAGAACGACGAAGAACGGTGGAAAACCTTCGCGAAATCGCCCACGGAAACGTCTTGGAAGCGTTACGGAAGCGCCTCGACTTGGTTTTTCTTCACGGAACAATTTTTCTCACTAATTTTAAGTGATTCTTAGATACCAGGAGGGTTGAACATTTTTGTTCTGCCCTCCTTCCCCTATTTATAGGGGAAAAGAGGGAGGAGCTTGCCACCCAGCTCGCCCAGGCGAGCTAGGTTGCTTCCTCCAAAAGGCACCGCCTTCTGGTGGAACTTCCTGGAAGGCCCAAGTGGGCCTGATTGCTATTTGCACACCCTTGTTTACTAAACTCACCCCCTTGCCGTTTTTTGCTGATTCTTTTTTCGTAACGTTACAGAACTTTACGAATTACATAACAATACTTGTTTTCTTTCCGTAATGTCACGAAACCTTACGGATTACGTAATCATCCCTTCTTTGGCTTCCGGGATGTTACGGAACTTCACAGATTGTGCAACAATGCTTCCTTTTGACTTCCGGCACGTCATGGAACTTCACGGATTGTGCAACAATGCTTCCTTTTGACTTCTAGCATGTCACGAAACTTCACGGATTGCCTAACGATGGGTGCCAAGTACCTCAAAGTGGTCAAACGAGGGTCGCATCCCAACAAACGGATGGTCCCCAGACGAAATTAGGGTATGACAATGTGATAAAGGAAACGTGACATAGTGAGTTTGCTTCGTTTCCTTAATTCAGGAACCTAATGGAAAGGGTCCAAAAGTCAACTATCTAGTGACAACTCCCAAGGATATTTTCATGTAACCTTACCGGCCTCTAGAGATATCATCCTCTTAGGTAATTACACTATGGCGATAGGGACTATCAACAACAATGCATCACCAAAAGAGGAAAACTCTAGATGAGGCTTCACTGTTATCAAGCGAGTCGAGGACCTAACATGACCACAGATCGACCTCTACTCCCTAGGGCCCAATATCTCAAAGTGTGTGCAAAAAGTGTAGGTGTCAGGTGTGAACAGAGCAACCTAAGAATTAACCAACCCTACCTTCCAAGCAAACAAAAAATTCCATGGCAGATACAACAAGTACATCACATGTCATCTACCCCAGGGTTCAATGGCACAAATTATTTCTAACTATGAAGGTAATAGATACAAAGATACATACCTAAGAGGTAACAACATGGCAAAGGCTATATACAAGTATGAACAAAGCAAAGGATAAAAGAAGTAGGGTTGAAGCCAAAACCACTAAGAAAACTGTAGCAAAATGAAACGATCATGAATGTGAGCATAACATAAGGATAAAAGAGAAAAGGGAACATAAATAAAGAATAAGTCATGATAAAATGGCACATTGATAAAATGGCTTAACTCTCTAACAACGTCCCCAATAGAGTTGCCATCTGTCGCAACCTACCTCACGACGGGACGAGGAAAGAAAAATAAATAAAATAAATGCATGTTTGTCTCTTAAGGAGAAAATGAGTGGAGTTGCCAACAACGTTTATTCGAGGAAAACATTAGAAAAACCAAAAAAAGGTCTGCAAATTTTGAAAAGAAGGGTTCGAGAGTTGTTTACGCATAGGGAAGGTATTAACACCCCACGTGCTCGTCACGAGAGACGATAGCCTTTAATCGAGAGTGCAAAACGTGACTTCAAAATTATATATTTTTCCAAGAGCAGTGAATTGCTTTTCTTTTATTACATTATTTTTATTGTTTTTTTATTTTTATTTTTTTGAGTCGGCAAGGGTGTTGCCCTTACTCCTACGTATCCCTAGGCGTGATGAGGAAATCCAACCTATATAGTTCTTTAATTCAGAATGTTTATGTGTTGAGTTGATTTTATATTTTTGAAAGATTTATTTTAATTCGCAAACAAAGAGTCGTTAAGGCGTTGGTGTTGGGTCGAGTGGCCTCAGAATAATTAAGAAGGGGGGGTTGAATTAATTATTCCTAAACCTTTACTAATTAAAAAAATTACTCTTCTAAGGATTTTACTTATGTTTTTAAGAGAATATGGAATAGAAGAGAAACTTAACAGAAAGTAAAAGCAGAAATTAAATGCACAGCGGAAAGTAAAAGAGTAGGGAAGAAGGAAACAAACACACAAGAGTTTTTATACTGGTTCGGCAATAACCCGTGCTTACATCCAGTCCCCAAGCGACCTGCAGTCCTTGAGATTTCTTTCAACCTTGTAAAAATCCTTTTATAAGCAAAGATCCACAAGGGATGTACCCTCCCTTGTTCTCTTTGAACCTAGTGGATGTACCCTCCACTAGAACTGATCCACAAGAGATGCACCCTTTCTTGTTCTTAGTTAAACCCAAGTAGATGTACCCTCTACTTGTACCACAAAGGATGTACCCTCCAATGTGTTGAGACAAAGATCTCAGGCTGTTAAACCTTTGATACTTTGTGAATGGGGATACAAAAGAATTCTCAGGCGGTTAGTCCTTTGAACAATTTTGTATTAGGGAATGGGAAGAATCAAAAGAATTCTCAGACTGTGTCGTTTTGAATTCTTTGACAAGGGAGAAGGGAGACACAAAAGAATTCAGGCGGTTAGTCCTTTGTTCTTTTGGAAAAGGGAGAAGAGAGACACAAAAAGAATTCAGGCGGTTAGTCCTTGGCGAATTCTTTTTGGCAAAGGGAGAAGAGAATGAAAAGATGAATAGCACAAGTTTTCAAGGTTTAGAAAACAAGAAAACTTCAGAAAGCTTTTGGTACAAAGAAGAAGAAGTTCAAAGAGATTCAAGGCTTGTAAAGGATTGTAATGAAATGATTGGAAAAGTATTCAAGATGCTTGAAATGCAAAACAAAGCCTTACTTTTATAGACTCTTCATGTTTGGTCAAGACAACCATTTAGAAGAGTTATAACTTTTAGAAAAACTTAAAACCAATTTGAAAAAGTCAAAAACCATTTGAAGAGTTACACTTTTTGATTTATTCAGAAACAGTCACTGGTAATCGATTACCAAATTAGTGTAATCGATTACACAAAGCTTTTGTGTGAAAGGATGTGACTCTTCACATTTGAATTTGAATTTCAACGTTCAAAGGCACTGGTAATCAATTACCAAAACATTGTAATCGATTACAACTTTTTGAAAATAATTGGAACGTTGTAAATTAAATTTGAAAACTTTTTCAAAACAATTTTGCTACTGGTAATCGATTACAACAATCTGGTAATCGATTACCAGAGAGTAAAAAATATTTGGTAAAAGGTTTTGTCAAAAACTCATGTGCTATTCAAAGTTTTGAAAAACTTTTTAATACTTATCTTGATTGAGTCTTCTCTTCATTCTTGAATCTTGTATCTTGATCTTGATTCTTGAGATCTTGAACCTTGTATCTTGATTCTTGTCTCTAGACTTTCTTCTTGAGTCTTGAATTCTTCTTGATTCTTATCTTGAACTCTTGAATTGTTCTTGATTCACTTGAGTTGTTCTTTGATTGATCTTTGAGCTTTTTGTCATCACCTTTGTCATCATCTTTTGTTATCATCATTGTTATCATCAAAACACCTTTGAATCACCTTTGATTCACCATGGAGCTTTGCTTCTACAATCTCCCCCTTTTTGATGATGACAACTTCTGAAATCAAGAAACATACACACACACTTTTTCCTAGTCGATCACTCTCATAAATTCTCCCCCTTTGTTTTTGAATTTATGCTTATCTTAAAATTAAAATAATTACTCATGTGAGTTCTTGATTTAATCCATTTAATCCCATTTCTCTCCCCCTTTGGCTTCAACAAAAAGTCAAAGTGCGTATCAAAATTTAAGTATGCAAATATAACTAAACATTCATACATCATTCATGAAAAACCATCAATCAAATCATGAAGTAAGAACCATGAAGCAACAATCATAAATAGATTAACTATGAAATCCACATAGTCAAATAACATACTTGTTCAAACATACCATGCAAATAAGGAAATAGTAAATTGTTCAAATACCATAGTAATATAGCCAAAATACAAGGCTGAAAATCAAAGTACTAATAATATTAAAATATAAGTCTAAGAGGATGGTGGCGGCGGCGGTGGAAGATCAAAGCTTGACTGGATGTAAGATACATCTTCTTCAACCTTTGTCATTCTTGACTACATTTCATTGAAGCGCATATCCACTTGCAATTCCAAGGTATCAAACCTCTCACCAGCAAAGGTTTGAAGACCATCAAACCTTTCCATAATCTTTGAAAGAAGAGATGAATCTTCTCCTTCATGTCCTTCTTCACCAATATTTCTAGCATCCTTCTTCACTCAAGAGCCATCATACTCCTTTATATAACCAAAGGATGCTATGACTGAAGCGCCTATAAGGAATGATCTCTTGATTGGAACATAAGGTTCAGAATCAAGAGGGATGTTGAAGTGTTGAAGGAAAAGGGTAACAAGATGAGGATAAGGTAATGGGGCATTCAATCGCAATGCCTTATGCATGCGATATCTAACAAGGTGTGCCCAATCAATTTGTAAACCTTTATGAAAGGCCCACATGACAATGAGATCTTCTTCTGAAACCTGAGCAAGGTTTGAAGATCTAGGGAGTAAGATGCGAACAATAAGGTAATGGAGGATGCGGCTCTCAAAACCAATGAACCGGCAAGAAGCCTTCCGGTCATATCCGCTTGGTTGGTGCAAACCAACCGGCGGGCATCATGCACAGAAAAATAAAATTTCCAATCATCAATGAGTGCACCCTCAAAAGGCACACCTTCACTAGGCAATTTTGTTAAATCATAAAATAGGGATTGGTCAATGACCATCTTAATCTCATAAACTTCAGACATTAGGTGATGGAAACTTGCTTGTGGGGCTTCTATGGAGGCTGGATCTTTGAGCTTCAATGGGGTCCTTTAATGGTGATTTTCCACCATGGAGATGCAGCGGAAGAAAAAGGAAAAGAGGTGAGAGGAGGCGCCATCCATTAAGGAATAAGCCATGAAAGAAGGAGCTTCACCACCAAGATGAGCCTTGGATAAGAAGCTTGGAGAGGATGCTTCAATGGAGGAAAAGAAAGAGGGAGAGAAAGAGAGATGGGGGAGCACGAAATTGAAGGAAGAAAAAGGGAGAGTAGTTGAACTTTGAGTTGTGTCTCACAAGACTCTCATTCATCAAAGTTACAACAAGTGTTACACATGCTTCTATTTATAGACTAGGTAGCTTCCTTGAGAAGTTTTCTTTAGAAAACTTCCTTGAGAAGCTTCTTTGAGAAAACTTCCTTGAGAAGCTAGAGCTTAGCTACACACACCCTCTCATAACTAAGCTCACCTCCTTGAGAAGCTTGCTTAAGAAGATTCCTAAAGAAGCTAGAGCTTAGCTACACACACCTCTTTAATAGCTAAGCTCACCTCCTTGAGATGAGAAGCTAGAGTTTAGCTACACACCTCCTATAATAACTAAGCTCACCCCTATGCCAAAAAAAAACATGAAAATACAAAAAAAGTCCTTACTAGAAAGACTACTCAAAATGCCACGAAATACAAGTCTAAAACCCTATACTACTAGAATGGCCAAAATACAAGACCTAAACAAAGGAAAAACCTATTCTAATATTTACAAAGATAAGCGGGCTCATACTTAGCCCACGGGCTCGAAATCTACCCTAAGGCTCATGAGAACCCTAGGGCCTTCCCTTGGATCTCTGGCCCAATCTACTTGGAGTCTTCTATCCAATGCCCTTGCGGGGTAGGATTGCATCATTCCCTCCACCTTGGAAAGGATTTGACCTCAAATCCTGAGGTTCTTCATACTCTGGGCTCCTTCCCTCGACACCTGTAAAAAGAATAAAAACATATGTATTAGTGGTGTTGGGTATGTTAGAGTAGGGTAAGGTCCGAAAACCCCTTTCATGGACATCTTCCCATGAGGGAACATTGTTCCTCACCAACTCAATGAGTGGCGCTACAAGTATAGAAAAATATGGGACAAACCTTTTGTAAAAGTTTGTTAAGTCATGGCAGCCCCAGATTTCCCTTATACTTGGTGGAGTGGGCCAATCGGGAATGACCTTTATTCTCTTAGGGTCTGTGGGAACCCCTTGACCACTATTTAAAAAATTAAGGAAAGTAATGCAATAAAGCGTACCTTTTTCTATATTTTTGTGTTGATTATTCCTACAAAAAAATACGACAAACCTAAGGTGTCCCATATGAGCACCTAAGTTTGTATTAAAACCAAAAATAAGAACAAACCTACCTAATGAGTCCCTATGTACATGAATCATGAAGATGTTGTGTGCATGACTGATTTTACAAAAGAAGGTTGCAACACTCAACACATTCATCATATCACTTATTTTAGGGATTTGGTGCCTAGTAATACCTATTTTGGGCACCAACAAAGCACAAGGATTTAAGCTCTTACGAACCAAACCCTCATCCAACAACTCCTTTACTTGGGGAATAAGCTCAAGCCCAAGAGGTGTGGCAGTGCTAACAAGTGTCTTTTTACAAAGGAGAAGATGTGGAGGTTGTCTAAGAGGGGAAGTTTCTTTAATATTTGTCTTTATTTCAAAATGACTTTCCTTCTTAGCTAACCTCTTGGAGGAGACACTTACCTCCTTACACTCCTCCTTAACCATTAAAGGTTGTCCATCTTCTTGGGGATAGATTTCTTCCCTAGATTCTTCCCCTATTGCTTCTTCATTTTCATTAGAGGAAGGTGAAGTAGTAGCCTCATCTTGGCTACTATAAATGTCTTGGCCCCTCATAATCATGGTTTTTGTGGTGGGGCATTGAGAAGTAATGTGTCCTCTTCCAAGACATTTAAAGCACTTTATAGAGCTAGTCTTCTCTTGCATACTAGCCTTAGGGGCTTGCTTTTCTATTATCTTCCCCTTATCATCTTTGGGCTTAGAAGGTATCACCCCTAAGATTCCTTGACCTTGGTCTTTCTTTGGATAAGAGTGAGAGCCATAAGATTTTGAAGTAGACTTCTCTTTAAGTTGTTGCTCTACCCTTATTTCACAATCTAAGTTAGCCTCTACATTGTCCTTCTCATAGAAGTATGGGAGGTTAATGTTAGCCTCTTGAGGCTTTCTTTCCTTTTCTCTCCTATGGGAGTGAGGTCTATGATGTGACCTATGCCTTCCTTCATAATAGTCGCGAAGTTCTTCACTTAGGCTCTTGCTAGAGTTATGACTACTATAGGAGGCATGTTTTTCTCTTTTCATTTCTTTCATTATTTTTCTTCTTTCTTCCTCTCTTATTTTCTTTCTTTCATCTTGACTTATTTCTTCCACTCTTTTTTTTCCTTTTTCTTTTTCTCTCTTGTTTTTCTTTCCATAACTTGAGGGAACTCAACTCATCTAAGATTCTAGATAAAGGGTCTTTATGACTAGTACCCTTGCCATTAACACTAGATGAATGATGACTCATGTTGGTTCCTAAGTTGTGGTTCTTTCTTGTTGAAGGTTTGAAAACAAAAGGTAAAAGAAACTATGGTTGAAACTAACCAAAATAAACACTAAAAGAGGTGTGAAAGATAAGGTAAAAACTAATTGGTAAAATGAAAACTATCTAGGCGGTTTGACAATGGAAGGTAAAAGAAATAAGCTACGAATGTAACAATTTTGCCTTAGGATTGTGAGTGTTTTGTTGGGAACCTTAAATGTGGTCATCCAAACACTCTTAGGATTCACCTAAAATTATTACACACAAAGGGAAGTAGGGTGACCTATTGGAGGCTCCTAACTTACTTCCAATGAAAGGCCTTTTTGTTACAAAATTTGAAAGCAATGAAAGTAATGTAAATTGTCAATTACAAAATTGCAAAAAGGTCCTCAATTTTGGTGGTTTTTCTCTCTTTGGTGATTCACACAATTTGGAGTGCTTCTTAGTCCAATAGCTGATAAGGTGGTTGGCCCCTTGCTTCTTGACTCAAATTCTTCAAGGGATGGCACCAATCCTCCTTTCCAATTCCCTATATGGCAACTCACAAACAAGGAAACAAAGAGATAAGCAATAACCAAAGACCAAAAAATGAAATGAAAGTTAAACCAATGAAATTTTAACAAGACATTTTTTCAAGGATTATTCAACAATTAAAGCAATGAAAAGGACATAGAAGCAAGTTAGGACTCAAAGAGAAACTTAGAATGGCTCTAGAGTAGAGTAAAAAAACTAAAAAAAAAAGACTCAACAAACCTCTAGCTTTGGCACTTGTTTTCAAACTAATTTTCTATTGAAATTTCGGAACTAAGATTGGTATAACATAGGCAGCAATTATAGAATAAATTTTGAGCCAAAACAACAAGCACACTTCCCTTTCACTTTTTTTTTTGGATACTAATTTTCCTGCCAACTTGTGTGATTTTTATTATTTTTTCCTTTTATCCAAACCACATGGTTATTTTTTTATAACTTTTTTTCAGATGTCTAGAAAATTTATTAAAAATTTCAGCTCAAAATTCAAAGTAACCAATTCTCAGTCATTTTTACAAGTTTCTATGTCCAAGCAGCCAGCACCAGCGAGTTTTTTTTTTTTTTTTTTTTTAAGCATGGTATATTGATTGCCTTGGGCCTACTTTCAACCTTCCTATGTATGTTGAACTCACTAGGATTGTTTACCACAGTTTTAGGAGTTCAATATTCACTTAGGATCAACATTTCAGCCAGCAATTCAATCACCAAAACTCAAATTCACAATAGACACAATCAAAAGGAAACCTAAAAGTTCAAGAAAAGGTTCACAATCAAAGACTCTCTAAGAATTTTGCATGAACATGTGAAGGACTAATTAACATGAAAGATTTGACTCAAATCAAATAATAGGCTAAAAGAATTTCATACACTCATGAACAAATGAGTTAGACAAAGAAACAAGAAAATAAAATTCAGCACAACATAAGAAATCTTATGTGACAAGTTTCATGACTAGACATGACTTCTATGACAAAACAACAATAAGTGAACAAGTCACTCTAGATTTTTGAGGTTTTCTTCTACTTTAATATTTTTGTAAGAATTTTATGGTTTAGGTTTCAGCCACAAAAAATAACAAGACAAAACTCAAAGGAACCTAAACTCAACACAATTCATGGTTCAAGAACAAGAACAAGAAATTTAAACCATAGAAAATCAAATCTAGCTTATATAGCAAGTTTAATCGGTGGAAACTCTAAAGAATCATGTTAAAAGCATTTACCACAAGACATGTGAGGAGATACATGGAGGAAAAAATGAAGAAACAACAATGGAAGAGAAGGTAAACCAAAAAAAATTAATGGAGGTTTAAGGAGCACCTAGTTGAAGCTCTTGTGCTCTGATTACCACTTGATGGAAGCTTGCTTGTGGGGCTTCTATGGAGGATTGATCTTTGAGCTTCAATGATGTCCTTTAATGGTGATTTTCCACCATGGAGATGCAGCGGAAGACAAAGGAGAAGAGGTGAGAGGAGGCGCCATCCACTAGGGAATAAACCATGGAAGAAGGAGCTTCACCACCAAGATGAGCCTTGGATAAGAAGCTTGGAAGGATGCTTCAATGGAGGAAAAGAAAGAGGGAGAGAAATAGAGAGGGGGGAGCACGAAATTGAAGGAATAAAAGAGGGAGAGAAGTGGAACTTTGAAGTATGTCTCACAAGACTCTCATTCATCAAAGTTACAACAAGTGTTACACATGCTTCTATTTATAGACTTGGTAGCTTCCTTGAGAAGCTTTCTTGAGAAAACTTCCTTGAGAAGCTTCTTTGAGAAAACTTCCTTGAGAAGCTAGAGCTTAGCTGCACACACCCTCTAATAACTAAGCTCACCTCTTTGAGAAGCTTCCTTGAGAAGATTCCTAAAGAAGCTAGAGCTTAGCTACACACACCCCCTATAATAGCTAAGCTCACCCCATGCCAAAATACATGAAAAAAAGTCCCTAATACAAAGACTACTCAAAATGCCTTGAAATACAAGGCTAAAACCCTATACTACTAGAATGACCAAAATACAAGGCCTAAAAGAAGGAAAAATCTATTCTAATATTTACAAAGAAGAGAGGACCCAACCTTGGTCCATGGGCTCAGAAATCTACCCTGGGATTCATGAGAACCCCAAGGCCTTCTTTAGAAGCTCTAGCCCAATCCTCTTGGAGTCTTCTATCCAATACCCTTGCGGGGTAGGATTGCATCATTAGGGTACCTTCATGGATTTCTAAATTAGAATAGAAAGCTTTGACTAATTCATAATAGACAGGTAATTTCAGAGACATGAATGGAATAAGATTGGAGTTTTCAAATGCTTGGAAGCATTCAAAACTCTCATTTGAGAAGAACTCCATATCTATGAATTTTGGGTCTACAATGGAATGAGAGGAAAAGAGGTTTGTGTACCATATACGCTGTTCCTCTGATGAGAATAATGATCCAGAGGGAATGGAGGAAGGAATTGGGGCTTCCTGTGATCCTGAATGCCGCTGACTTCGACTCGAAGTTCCTTTCCGCTTTTTCAATGGTTCTGCCATTTGAGTGGTTTTTCAAGATTTCAATCGGTTCAAATGAAAACAAGTGAAAAAAGATGAAGTTTGGGATTTGCGGGGAGTGATTTGGACAAAAATTGAGTGAGATATGGCTGGAAGAAAAATTGGGGGCGAGGGTTTTCGAGAGAGAGAGAGAGAGGTTGCAGGTTTCAGAATTTGAAATTTGAATATATAGGTGCAGGGACGCATTGTAATCGATTACACAAATATGGTAATCGATTACCAGAGAGCAACTTTGCCAGAAATAACTGCTTGTAATCGATTACACTATTATGGTAATCGATTACTAGTGGTTATTTTAGCCAAAAAACAAAAACAGAAGACTTTCTAGGAAAGAAGAAGTTTTGAGTTACTATCAAAGTATATTGTTTTTTATGAAAACTATATTTGAAAATACTTTATGAATAATTTTCAATCATGCAATTCACATATCATGTCATGCAAAAATATTTAAACATGAAGATAATCAATTTTATCAAAAACAATAAAAAACACAAGTATGAAGAATATTGATTTTACTTAAATATATGAATGAATATTTCTGCAAATAAGATGATATCAATCAAGCAAACATACTCATGATTTCAAACAATCAAAAGATAAACAAATAAAGAATTGTTAGTCATCATAATCAAATTGTTTGAATAAAAATTTCAACATTAAGAGAAATTTTAATAAGATAATGGTTTTGATATTACCTTTTTCAGGATTGAAGTGTCTAGATCTTCAAAGATGAGGATCATGCCTTTTCTCCTTGTTTTTCATCCTTGAGAGATGTTCTCGTCACTTTCATAATCTTTGGTTAGAAGATTAATCTCCTTTTCTAAACCATCGGATGAATCATTGTCATCCCATGCAATGTATGCTTTCTTTGTTCTTCTTTCATCAAATCTTTTCTTTTCACTTTTCTCTGACCATTCTTCATTTGACGGACAGTTGGCCTTGATGTGACCAATTTGATTGCATTTGTAGCACCTAAGGACTTGAGACTCATCTTGTGATTTTCTTCCATTATTGAAATTCTAACGCCTGTCAATTCTTCTTTTCTTGATGAATTTATGAAATTTCTTAACAAAGAAGAGAGACACAAAAGAAAACCAGAAAACTTCAGAAAGCTTTTGGTACAAAGAAGTAGAAGAAGTTCAAAGAGATTCAAGGCTTGTAAAGGATTGTAATGAAATGATTGGAAAAGTATTCAAGATGCTTGAAATGAAAAACAAAGCCTTGCTTTTATAGACTCTTCATGTCTGGTCAAGACAACCATTTAGAAGAGTTATAACTTTTAGAAAAACTTAAAACCAATTTGAAAAAGTCAAAAACCTTTTGAAGAGTTACATCTTTTGATTTATTCAGAAACAATCACTGGTAATCGATTACCAAATTAGTGTAATCGATTACACAAAGCTTTTGTGTGAAAGGATGTGACTCTTCACATTTGAATTTGAATTTCAACGTTCAAAGGCACTGGTAATCGATTACCAAAACATTGTAATCGATTACAGCTTTTTGAAAATAATTGGAACGTTGTAAATTCAATTTGAAAACTTTTTCAAAACAATTTTGCTACTGGTAATCGATTACAACAATCTGGTAATCGATTACCAGAGAGTAAAAACTCTTTGGTAAAAGGTTTTGTCAAAACCTCATGTGCTATTCAAAGTTTTGAAAAACTTTTTAATACTTATCTTGATTGAGTCTTCTCTTCATTCTTGAATCTTGATCTTGATTCTTGAGATCTTGAACCTTGAATCTTGATTCTTGTCTCTAGACTTTCTTCTTAAGTCTTGAATTCTTCTTGATTCTTATCTTGAACTCTTGAATTGTTCTTGATTCACTTGAGTTGTTCTTTGATTGATCTTTGAGCTTTATGTGATCACCTTTGTCATCATCTTTTGTTATCATCATTGTTATCATCAAAACACCTTTGAATCACCTTTGATTCACCATGAAGCTTTGCTTCTACAGTTGGACCTCGAAACGACGTTTTAAATTTTGAAAAGCGAAGAGAATCGTTAAGGCATTGGACCTTGAAACGATCTCAAGTGATATTTGATGAAAAGAAGTTGGGTTGTGAATTGATTTTTTTTTCAATTTTTGTTGTGTTTATTACCTTCCAATCTCACTAAAAAAACCAATTTTCATGACATTAGTGATCGACTAGAATTAAGCCCTATGAATAAAATGAAATTACCAATGATAAGCGGAGAAGATAAATGCACAAATAATATCACAGTGGACACATAAGGGTACATAGATGATGCCAAAATCTTAAGAAAAACAAACCGACTGTTGCATAGGGTACAAGGCTAGCAAGAGAAACGATGTAGGGAATGATCCACGGTTCGATTCGGCAGTGCCTTGACTTTGCTTTTTTTCTTGTTTTCTGAGTTTTTCCTTCCGTTCCTTCAATTGCCAGCCCCCCTCAACCCTTTCCTTGCATTTTTATTTATAGGAGAAGCCATTTGGTGCAGGGGAAGCTCACCCAGGCGAGCTGGAGCTCGCCCAGGTGAGGTGGGTTCTTCAGGATGAAGGCATTCCATGGCCCAGGCGAGCCAGATGCTGGCCTGTGCGAGGTCAGGCCTAGAAACATCTGAAAAATGGCCATTTTGCCTTCTTTCTTTGTGGTTTTTGTTGGATCAAGTGGCCTTAGAATAATTAAGAAGGAGGGATTGAATTAATCATTAATGTGTCTTGACTAATTAAAAAATTATCCTTCTCAATGTTACTAGATTCAACTATGCTTTTACTACTAAGTTAAGAAACTAAAGAACAGAAACAGAAACTTAACCAAAAGTAAAAGCGGCAATTAAAAGTACACAACGGAAATTAAAGAGTGTAGGGAAGAAGAAGACAAACACAAGATTTATACTGGTTCGGCAACAACTTGCGCCTACATCCAGTCCCCAAGCAACCAACGGTTCTTGAGATTTCTTTTAACCTTGTAAAATCCTTTACAAGCCAAAGATCCACAAGGGACGTACCCTCCTTTGTTCTCTTTGAACAACGAAGTGGATGTACCCTCCACTTGAACTGATCCACAAGAGATGTACCCTCTCTTGTTCTCAGTACAACAACCTAAGTAGATGTACCCTCTACTTGTACCACAAAGGATGTACCCTGCAATGTGTTAAGATAAAGAATGCTCAGGCGGTTAGTCCTTTGAATCTTTGTAAGGGGGAACAAAAGATATCTCAGGCAGTTAGTCCTTTGAAATCTTTTGTTTAAGGGGAAGGGAAGAATCAAAAAAATTCTCAGGCGGTTAGTCCTTTGAATTCTCTTGGAAAGAGAGAAGGGAGACACAAAAGAATTCAGGCGGTTAGTCCTTCTATTCTTTTGGCAAAGGGAGAAGAGAGACACAAAAGAATTTAGGCGGTTAGTCCTTCTATTCTTTTGGCAAAGAGAGAAGAGAGACACAAAAGATTTTAGGCGGTTAGTCCTTCTATTCTTTTGGCAAAGAGAGAAGAGAATGAAGAAGAAGAGTATCACAAGTTTTTGGTCAATGAACTTTTCTTGAAAGAGAAAGTATTGAACAAAAACTCTTAGAAAGATGAAGAGAAATGAATCAGAAAGTTCTGTAAAATCCGTTATTTGAAATTCATGCCATGGTCACATATTTATAATCATTTGATGACTCAAGTTAAAGTTTGTGACTCTTGGCAATTTCTTTAAAACTAGTTACCTTTTAAAAATTGTGACTCTTTTGAAAACTAATCACTTAAAAAGTTGTGACTTTTGAAAAAATTTTCAGAAACAAGTCACTTTAAGAATTGTGACTTTTGGAAATTTATTTTTTGAAATCAGTCACTGGTAATCGATTACCATTAAGGTGTAATCGATTACACTCAACAGTTGTGACTCTTTATGTTTAAATTTGAAAATCAAAATGTTTAGAAACTATGGTAATCGATTTCAAGTATTGTGTAATCGATTACACAAGTTTAAAATGATTTGAAAATGTTTTATCACTAGTTGTGACTCTTGAAATTTGAAATCTAAAGTTTTAAAAACATTGGTAATTGATTACATGATTATGGTAATCGATTACAACTTTGTAAATCAGTTTGAAAAACAATGTTGGCTACTGGTAATCGATTACTACCTTCTGGTAATCGATTACCAGAGAGTAAAACTCTTTGGTAAAAGATTTTGTGAAAAATTCTCGTGCTACTCAATGTTTTGAAAAACTTTTTTAGTACTTATCTTGATTGAATCTTCTCTTGATTCTTGAATCTTGATCTTGATTGTTCTTGAATCTTGATTCTTGAAACTCGATTATTCTTGAAGCTTTTTGACTCCTGATTCTTTGGAACATGCTTAACTCTTGATTCTTTGGCATCATCAAAATAATCTTGGAATTCATTGCTTCCACAGTTTTTGTTCCCGGATCTGACAATCAAACATTAACATGAGGGATCCCTCGACCTTGCATTGTAACCGGTGCCAAACACCATAATTCAATTAGCAATGATCAAAACATCATATCCAAATGATAAAACATTATACCAAGATGAAATTAGGGTCTGACAGATCTTAATAAACAACTTTGACATTTTATATGCTATAGATAGCTAGCACTTTCAGAGATAGACGCGTGTCTACTAAATTCATAATTCATGTTAAATCAGAAGAAAGAAACTACTTTTCCACAAATCAGACTTTAAAATCCTCCCCAAATCACACTTGCAGAGATAAAAGTTGACTCTTTTGTCCATTATTTGTCTAGAAAGTTTACTAAATTCTTCTCCTTGCTTCCTTGATATCTAATACTTTTCAATAAAACAAACCCCATTTCATCTACATCAAATGAATGCATAGATCAAGCACATACGAGACATGTAAGAGATGCTTCAAAATTAGAACTACTTGTGATGCAAGCTCCATTGGAGCTTGTAGGCCTAGGATCTTCTTCATCAATGGATTCCTTTGCTTCTTGGAAGATGAATGGCAGCGGAATGGAGAAGGAAGAGAGAGAGGAGACGCCACTTCAAGGAGAAGATGAGTCTAGAAGAAGCTCACCACCATAGGAGGCCATGGATTAGAGCTTGGAGGAAGAAGGAGATGAATGAAGGGAGAGGGAGAGAAGAGCACGAAATTTTGTGCTCCAAATGAGCTTTGAAATCTGAAGTTTAATATTCAAATGATCAAAGTTCAAAAAAAATGCACACACATGACCTCTATTTATAGCCTAAGTGTCACACAAAATTGGAGGGAAATTCAAATTTCACTTGAATTTGAAATTGAATTTGTGGAGCCAAACTTTGGAGCCAAAATTTCACTAATTATGATTAGTGAATTTTAGTTATGGTTCAGCCCACTAATCCAAGATCAATTCCAAGATTCTCCACTAAGTGTGCTTAGGTGTCATGAGGCATGAAAAGCATGAAGGACATGCACAAAGTGTGACTATATGATGTGGCAATGGGGTGTAGTAAGCAAATGCTCACCTCCCCCTCTAAAATTTAATTGGATTGGGCTTCACAAGCCCTCACAATGGGGTGTAGTAAGCAAATGCTCACCTTTCAATTGAATGTATGTTTGAGACAACAATGTGAGGGAAACGTTCAACTACTAAGAAATCAAAAAAGGGAAAAACTCTTATAGCATTTAAAATGTTCCTTAAGCTTGGTAAAATCTTAAGTATTGGCTCTTATATATTCCAACAAGACATAACTACAAAAAGGGAAAAACAAATTTTCTCACTTGCAACATGAAGCGTCGTTGCAGATAGGGCATCGACAAAGTGGAAGACGATGATGGTGATGACAACTTAGGGCACAATGACTATGACATGGTGGAGTTCGCCACTGTGAGGGCTTTGACGTTGACAATGGCATCTTTGAGAGGGAACAAAATGGCACGATATTATGGAAAGTATGGTATTAGAAACATTAGAATGACAACATCAATTTTTATCAAAACCAATGGTAAGTGATAAACTACAACATCAGTTTTAAGAAAAATCAATGTTAAGAAATAAACCACCATATTGGTTTTCATAAAACTGATGTTAAGTTACAGACTCAACATCGATTATTTTACAACCAATGTTAACAAGGACATGTTATTTACAAAAATGCCACCATGCTTTTGGTTAATATCAATTTTTCTAAAATCGATGTTAACTGGTCGATGTTGAATTCATATTTTCTAGTAGTGCACGTACGAGAAACATAATCAAACATTCACACAACAAGAAATCAAGGCGAGGATCAAACATACATACTACTCTCAAGAAATAAATCTCAATCTCTCAAGTAATAAAAAGAACACGTCTATTTTCGGACAACATAATGACTGAAATACAAACATCCAAAAATCATAGCAAACAATTTTCCAAGGGTGGGACACCCTCGGCCCAAACCACAACGCATAAAAATAAAATGACAATATACAAATGTATAATAAAATATAAATTCACACGTCACCAGTATAATTTCCGGAGTTCACACTTTGTTGGTCTTATCATTCAATAACAACAAAAACAACAACAACAATAATATATAGGCCTTTCAGAGAATGTATCGGCAAAAATATCATCACATTTCAGAGCATGCATTAGTCATCGGAGTTTGCAGTTTATCTCAGCAATCATATAACAATTAAATGAATAGTTCCAAAAATAAATAATTCCAAGGTAACTTTGTCCAGATGCACAGTTTCTAATGTTAAGTTATTTATTGTCTAAAATTACTCTATCGCTCAGTTTTATCTTATTCTCAGTGCTCTCGGTGCTCCAGGAATCGATTTTTCACAAATCTTATATGCTACTCTACATTTTCACACCTAATAAACTCATTTTTTTTGGTCAAAACTTCAATAAAATCAATCCATACAACTCTCACTATCAGACTATTTTCGTGAGATTTTATTTGGTAAAATGTTCTAAAACTTGTTTTATTCATAACTTTTGCTAGAAAACTCCGATTTAAGTGAAGTTTAAGGCTAGCCCAATGTTTTAACACTCAAAGAACTCATTTTCTGCATCAAAAGATCTAGGATAAAACCTGATCACAAAGATCCAGAACAGGGTAGCAAGCACGAAAATTTCAAGACAACATGTTCAAGGAAGTTTAACAACAAACACAGGGTTCAAGAGTTGGAGAGACCCCCCTTACCTCTTACAGTCTCCATGAAATTTATAAGGAAGAATGAGGGATTTTAGATTCAATTTTCCAACCTTCAAGAGTGCAAAAATAAGATTTTGAAACGACAAGTGAGAATAGAGCAAGAAAATGAAGTGAAAATCAAGCTTAGAGTTGAAAATGAAGGTCGTTTACCTAAGCTTGATGAAGAAGGGCTCAAGAACACTTGGTGAAGCTTGGAAAAAGAGTGGAAATGGTGCCTCGTTCCCTCTTGACCAGCTCACGAAGAAGAGGAAGAATGAGCATGAATGGTGAGTTCAATTTTGACTCATGAATGAACCTTGCTCAGCCATGGAAAACATGTACATCACTACCAAAGGTGGTGTGCTTCAGTTTTTAAATTTTAACTTAAAAAGGTTAAAGAAGAGTTTTGCCAAAAATGAGTATTCTTGCTTTTTACAGAAACTAGTCAATTCTATCCTAAATGCGTTGATTACTGTGCTAACTTTCGTGAATATTATGCTAACATCCTTAGTAATACTTGTACTTAGAGTAAAGGTCACACAAAATCTACTCACATAGAGACAAATACACTACGACTCAATGCACAGTACAATTCTTGCACAGATGGAAATCTAACTCAAACAATTTCTATTTCTTTGTCTAGCTTTACTAAACCGATCACATACATATATATACATAGCGCAAAATTCTATGATTAGAAATATATAAATACTGAAATTGAATTCATACACGCACAGATGACACAACACAGAGTTTTCTTTGCCAGTCTAAGTTGTAAATTTTTAAGGTGTTACAACTGTAACTTATTTCAATTATTCTAGATCATATAATTAGACACTTGAATTAGTCACGAACTAGGAGTTGGGGGACACCTAAGATATCTAACCTAGGACAAAAAAAAATTAATGAATTCAAGTTTAAAACTATTAAATATTATTTAAATACTAGTATTTTAATTTTATTATACAACAACATAAATATTTATTTTATATAACTAAATAATGAATAATTATAATAAATAATTTTTTTAATATACAAATTATATTTTTAATGTGCAATCATGAGTATTACACTTGGGCTTTAGTCAATCACCAATATTATAGTTGGTTCTTATAGTCAATCATTAGTGTTACAATTGGACCTCATTGAACCTTGGCCAATCATTAGTGTGGCACTTAGGCCTTGTTGGGCTTTAGTAAATCATTAGTATTACACATCGGTCTTATTGGACATCCGTCAATCATAATGTTACACTTGTACCTTATTGGGCCTTTGTGAATCATCAATGTTACTTGCCTGTAGAAGTAAAGAGTTTGACTTTGGTGTTTTGATGATGCCATATGATCATGACGTTTTGATGCCTTATGGAAATGCGCTTCTCAAGTTTAATTCAAGGCAACAATCCAAGAATACAAGATACAACATCAAGAAGATGTCTAGTATTTTAGGAAGGGAATTCCAAATTGAAATAGCAAAAGGTTTGGCCAAAAAATTTAAGTTAAAAAGTCTTTTTCAATAGATTTACTCTCTGGTAATCGATTACCAGTGGCCAAAAATGATTTACAACAACCATTACAAATTTGAATTTAAACTTTACACTGTGTAATCGATTACACATGGATGGTAATCGATTACCATCAATTACTAAACATTATGATTCAAATTTTAAAGCCTGTAATCGATTACACAAGTCTTGTAATCGATTACCAGAGGAGATTTTCAGAAAATTATTTCCAAGAGTCACAACTTTTCAAATGTTTTTACATGGCCAACAAAGGTCTATTTATATGTGACTTGGAACACGAAGTTGCTTAGATTTTTTTAGAACAAAAAGTATTATCCTCTCAAAAAGCAAAATCATTTTATCCTCTTAAGAATTCCTTGGCCAATACACCTGCAATTCAATAAGGAATTATCTGAGTGCTCAAATTGTTCAATCTATCTCTTTCAAGAGAGATTTCTTCTTCTCTTCACTTTAATTCTCAAATATGGATTAAGAGACTGAGGGTCTCTTGTTGTAAAGAAATCTGAACACAAAGGAAGGGTTGTCCTTGTGTGGTTCAGAACTTGTAAAAGGAATTTACTAGATAGTGGAACTCTCAAGCGGGTTGCTTGAGGACTGGACGTAGGCACAAGGGTGTGGCTGAACCAGTATAAATCTGAGTTTGCACTTTCTCTTCCCTTAAACTCTTTTATTTATTGTTGTTTTACATTTATACTCAGATTGTTTAATTTGAATCATTATTTAGAATTTCATCTTTAAGGGAACTTGGAACTTGCATTAAATTCAAAGTAGATTTTTAATTTGAGAAATAGTTTGTAATATCTTAATTCAACTCCCCCTTCTTAAGATATTTGAGGCCACTTGTCCAACATTGCCAACCTACTTGGATCTTAATAGCTCAATCATTAATGATATAAGTTGACTTTAATAGGCCTTAGACAATCATTAATGTTATAGAGTATCCTTATTAAGCCTTAGTTAGTCATTAGTGTCATAGTTGAACCTTTTATTGGGTCTTAGCCAATCATTAGTATTGTAATTAGGCCTTATAGGGCCTTGATCAATCATCAAGTTGCATTTAAGCCATATTGGGCTTAGGGAATCCATTAGTGTTACACTGAGCCTTATTGGGTTTTAGTCAATCATTATTGTTGAAGTTAGACCTTATTGATCCTTGAACAATCATTAGTGTTAAACTTGAGTCTTATTGGGCCTTTGTTAATCATTAGTATTACAATTGAGCCTTATTAGGTCTTGATCAATCATCAATGTTGCACATAAGTAAGAGATATAAGGTAGATTGGATGGTTAAATAAGAAGAAGGACAAGGAGGGAAAGGTTACGGGTTTTGTAACGACCCACCCCATCGTTACGATATCACTTACTATAAAATATGACATTTAAATTTTTAAGTGAAAGCTCCATTAACTCAATTGTGAAAATGATGGAAAATTTTTCACGATGTACATTCATCAAACAACTCACAAACACGTGAACAAATGCATACACACACACACACACACACACACACACACACACACACACATATATATATATTATACACCACTACACATCTTTCAAATGTCAGAACATAATTTAGATTTTTCTACATTTATCTAAACTTGGAACTTACATGCCTAGTCAAAAAGATTCAAGGAACCAACTAAGGAAAAGTTCATAACAAAATACAACTCTTCCCCAAAATAAATTCCAACTTTATCATGTCGGCTTGATGACTCCAACAAAAGACTTCCCTCCAAGTCACCTACTACTGCTCATCTGCTCCCACGAATGAAAGTTCGAGATCATCACAAACTCCAATTACATGGTACAAAAATTGCATAGGTGAGTTTATTATAAAAGATCAACAAACACCAAAAGACAATGATTAACAAGAAAACAATAACAATGACCACAATAATTCTTAATAACCCATCGGTTCAACATACACTTAACAAACTAGTCATCAACTTTTCCATAATTCAAATCATATATGCTCAGAATGACACATGTACCTTACTCAACTCTAAAATGCAATGTGGTACCATTTATCTTGAAATAAGTGTGTCCACATGACACTCTCACTTAGGAAAAGTAGGCAACAAGTGTCGAGGTCACCTTGTCATGCACAGGCAACTCCCCCTCATGGTGATCAACTTGAGTCTCAAGGAAGTTCCAAACTGAGTGACATGCCGCCAAGTACAAGTATTTTTCCTTATGAAAAACTACAAGTACTTACTAACAAAGTTTGTACTATTTCCATGCAATATGAAGTATGAAACATAAGCATCATCAATGCATTTACCATGGATAGTTAAAGATTCTCTGCCATCCCATTCTCTCTCAGGAATGCTTAAAACTCTTTAAATCACTCTATTTCCCCCTCTAAGGATATCCAACATGGTCACCGCACCCCCTATGTACATACACAACATACATCATCATAATAACATCATCAACATCAACATCACAAGCAATCACATTCCACATACATACATATAAATTTATGTTGGGGATTCATATTCCCCAGGTCTTCAGGCAATATAAACCTCATACAACAACAATCTATAATATCATGAGACTCATATTTTTAAGGAAAATTCTAAATTAAAGAGGAAAATTATGGTATTCAAAACAAAATCTTATGCCCATTTAAAATTTAATAAAGAAGTAAATAGAAGAACAAATATAAAATTTTGCGTAGAGTCTCCTCTATAATTAAGACTTTTTCCAAAAATTCCAATCAATACAACAACAACATCATTGACAATTTCAATAATCAATAACAAACATATGACATCCCATTAGTTAAAAACATAGTTTTTCTTGAAAACCAGCATGCACATCAATAGCAAATATATCACATCCCATTAGTTTAAAACTACAGTTTTTCTTGAAAACCAACATGCCCAGGGATAGACATACATCCCCATAATTGGGTTCCCTGATCCCAACTATGGTATCAAAAGTTGTAGACAAACAATAAACTTCCTTCACCTATCTATATCTCTCTATTAGTTCCGTATGGCGTTGTTCTAAGATCTCTTAGGTGATTGTTTGTTTCTGTTTTTGCTTAGCTGACACAGGGAATGGACGGATGGTTCTTATGGTACCATTTGGCATCCACTAAGGACTCATCTGACCAGGTTAGGATACACTAGTTTCGTGCAAGAGGGGGCATCCAGAGCTACAATGGCATCTGGAGGTAGAGCTCATATTCATCAAATGAAGTATGGACAGACTCATCCCGCGTCAATTGAGGTGGAGTTACTACCTCATGTTGTTTGTGGATAGGTTTCATATGTGGTAATTGGATGATCTCACTCTCAGGGCAGTGGTTCTATTGATTCCTTGTGAGGAAGGCAACTTGAAACTTCCTATGAGCAATCTCTTCTATGGTTTTTTGGACCTAAGACCTCCAGCTTCTTCTCCATGTGAATCCAAGCAATGGAAACTTGGAAGTATTGATTGGAGAGAGAGACTTCTTGGTCTGCATTGGTGGTGGACATGATGCCTATGGAGTTGGAGTTGCCTCACTACCAGACGAGCTAGAGTCATCAAAGGATGGAATCAGCTCTTGAAGATTGGCTGATCAGGCCTCTGCTACTTTTGGACAACACGTTCTTCTTGTTATGCTTTCCTCTTTCGTAGGATGATTAAAGGGCTTTCATCCTTTGCTTCAATTAACTCCCTCAGCTTTTGAGCTTTTGTAGCTTGCTTAGTGATTTGTCTTTGACTCCTTCTTACCGAAATGGTCTATGGATGAGTCCTTTGAGGCTAAACTG
Organism: Glycine soja; assembly: GCF_004193775.1. Lineage (NCBI taxonomy): Eukaryota > Viridiplantae > Streptophyta > Magnoliopsida > Fabales > Fabaceae > Glycine > Glycine soja. The sequence continues at coordinate 36,012,966 of NC_041016.1, read as the reverse complement.
GAAGAGAGGTTCACGACTCCTCATGCCTTTTCTTCATCTATTGCTCCTTAGATACAATTTCTTCTTCTTGTTGTTGTTGGGGTTGTTTCTTGGTTTGCACCTTGCCCTACTATTCTCTCTAAGGATCTTTTGAACCTTTTTAGCAACTCTAAAGGTCTCTAAAGCTTTGCCTTTATCAGCAACAGCCCTGGGCCGCTTCTCCTGCCTCCTTTGTTGGATATTGTCTTGATCTACTGGAGGAATAGGCCAGTTTTTCTTGATGTCAACCTTCATTGCCTTCAGGTTGACAACACTAAAGTGTTGTTGTCTAGCAACAAAAGTTTCCTTGCTGATAATGGAATGCTTGGAGTCCTTGTCCAGTCTTTCGAAGACATGGAATACCTAGTGTTCCTAGAGGAGTTAGTATGTTGATGTAGACAGTGTGTGGAAGGTCGAATGGAATCTCGTCCATCAAATAGAAGAGCTTAAATATGTGTGGGTTAGACATATATTCTTTTGAACCTACATTGTGCATGAAGCTTTTTGTGTGATGTTGGACCAGACTTTTTCTATATTACATAAAAGGTTGTACTAAACCTTCTTCTTCCCATCTGCTTCCTTGAAGTTCTTCCCATAGAGAGATTTTGGAATATGGCTCTTATAGGTATTCTCCCAGTCTTCTTGGTACGTGCTTCCTTCCCTGATGTACCCATTGACTTGTGCGATGGTCTCCATGAACCGCACGACCTCTTTTCCAAGAGCCTTGGACTCAATGGTCTTCTATTCCTTAAGTTGAGCATTCCTCCAAAACATCATGATGAGTTCTGGGTATATCAATTGTGGATCATTAAAGTATCCTCAGATTCCACAAAAAAGCAAATTATGTTGTATGTTAAGGCTGATGATTGTTGTGGCAAGGGTAGTGTTTTCGCTAGAGTTTGACATGGTGAATAGAGAAAAGGATTAGGAATTCTGTGATTTTTTCTTGAGAGGATCTTGAGAGTTCTTGCAAAGATAGTGAAGATAAACCATTGGCCTGATTTCTTGGAGTTTATAAGGGAATGTGAGCGATTTCTCTTGGATTTTTAAAAGGTAATTAAGAGGCTCGTTACTCAAGGAAATCTCAACAGTCAAAATGCTATGTTTTATTAAGATATAGAGTTTTCAAAATATCCCTTATCCACTCTTTATCCATATTAGTTGAGTACAACAACTTGTTATTGATATATATTCTGCTTCTATGGTGGATAATGTTATTGATCCTTACTTTTTGCTGGTCCAAGTGACTAGGTTTCCACCAAGGATATGACAGCTTCCACTAGTGTTTCTTTTTTCAGTTTTGTCACCAGCATAGTTAGCATCACAATAACTAATCAACTTGAATTGCTTGTTATACTTAAAGTAAAGACCAACATTAGAAGTTCCAATTAAATATCTAAATATTCTTTTGACAACAGTTAAGTGAACTTCCCTTGGGTATTGTTGGAAATTGACACATAGTCCAACACTGAACAATATGTCAGGTTTAGAACTAGTTAGATATAGTAAGGATCCAATCATTGCTCTATATTGAGAGTTGCCCACTTTATTGGATTCCTTATCCAATCCAAGACATGTCATTGGATGCATACGAGTCTTCATTTCTTTTTCATCTTTCAACATGAACTTCTTGATATTTTCTTTGACATACTTGGTTTGATGGATATAGATTCCGTTGTTGGTCTATTTTATTTGTAGTCCAAAAAAGAACTTCAGTTATTTTATCATTCAAATTCAGCCGACATTAACTTAGAGAAATCCTTACTGAGAGGTTCAGTAGTTGCACCAAATATAGTTTCATCCATTTATATTTGAACTAATATAAATTGGAGTCATAGTTCTTGTGAAATATAGTTGTATCACTTTTTCTCTTTCAAAGCCATTATTTAAAAGAAATGAACTAAGATGTGCATACCAAGCTCTGGGATCTTGGTTAAGTTCATATAATGCTTTGTAAAGTTTGGAAACATAGTGTGTAAAGGTGTTACTCTCAAACCCAGGGGGTTGTTCTACATAGACTTCTTCTTGTATTACTCCATTAAGGAACGCACATTTTACATCCATTGGATATAGCCTTATTTTTGTATGAGCTCTAAATCAATGTAAAATATGTATTTCCTCAAGCCAAGCAACGAGAATAAAGGTTTCTGAATAGTCTATACCTTCCTATTGTGAGTATCCTTTGTCAACCAATCTTGCCTTGTTTCTTACAACCTTACCTGCCTCGTCCAACTTGTTTCTGAATACCCATTTAGCACTCACTACTTTCTTTCCTTGTGGTAGTTCTACAAGCTTCCAGATTTATTCTTTTTGAAATTGTTCAAGTTCCTCTTGCATGGCTGATGCAATCCTCTCAAGGAGGGGACGCATCACTAGAAACACGGCTAGGAGACTCTTGAAAGATTAGACTAGGGATGCAGAAGAAGGCCTTAGGGTTCTCATGAGCCTTAGGATAGATTTTGGGCCCATGGACTAAGTATGAGCCTACTTATCTTTGTACAAATTAGATTATGGGGTATTGCTAGGGGCACCCAGCAACATTACTGGTGCACCCAACAATTTTTTAGAATTCCCAAAATACCCATCACCGTATTTTTTTCTACAAAAAGTTGGTTTATTTCATTTTTGTTTACATTGTTGCTTTCTTTGTTTCTCCATGGTAGTGCTGTGCGGTATTTGGAGCTTTGAGAGAGTTTAGGGTGTTGTTCGCAATCGGCAAGTGTACCAGATCGCACAAGTAGTATAAAATGGTAAGAATTGAGTATCGAACTCTCGGGGAACTTGTGTTATCTGGCAAGCTATTTCGATAAATAGACGTCTGGTATGAAAATATCACTGTGGTTATGAAAAGGTATTTAAACTATCTAGGCCAAAAGAAAGAAAATCACGCAAGAGAAATACTGTGTAAAAACAAGTAGAGAATGCGTTGGTCTTCCTCATAGGTTCCTGATGCTAAAAAGGATGTTCTCTATTTAACAATGCTCATGCGTTCCTATGTTGTCTCCTGGACTGCTAGACCCCGATTCCTCATGATAGCCTAGCCTAGTCCTCATCAAGCCTCGTCTACAGGTTCCTCTTGTAAGACTAAACTCAACCAAGACCGCATTAAGACACACATACACAACTAAGTTCTTGTACCCCGATTCCTCATGATAGCACAACAACTTAGTCCCGTACTATCAAGGACTTTAGAATCAGACCAGTTTCCACTGTTGAATGACCCTAACAAAGCATGTATCTACGTGATCAAGGTAAAAGCACACTGGAATGAAAAACAGATAGCACAGAGAACACACAAAAAATCATTACATAGATAGAAATATATTTACATCATGTACCTACAGGGAAGATCCAACATAGGATTTAGCTTTCCATAGTCTGGAAACCTCCTTTACAACAAAGAGAAGATCAAGATGAAAGACTGCAAAAACACAAGTGGTGAGGATGTCTCCTTCACCATCTCACAATCACTCACAAACTCATCTCAAGCTCCCAGAACGGCTTCAGCTTCGAACTCGCGTCTCTGTAGATCTTCACACAGCAAAATCTCTCAGAACACTCTCGAACTTGGACCTTTCACTCTCTAGAACCTTCGTGCATGCAGAGCTTCTAAAGAAAAGTGCCAAACTCCCTTTGCAAATCTGATTTCAAGCTTAAATAGGTGGCCTTGTTCCTACTGCACTTAGCGCAGATCTGGATCGCTTAGCGCGCATAAGTGGATTTTGGCTTAGCGCGTTTGTTTCGCTTAGTGGATGAGCTAAAGCAGTGCGCTTAGCGAACTTGACAGCTCATCTTCTTCTGGATTCTTCCTCACGCTTAGCCACTGAAGGTTGCGCTTAGCGAATTCTCGCTAAGCCAGCAGCTTGGCTTAGCGAAAGAGTAAAAAACAACACTTTGCCAAAGTTGCCTATTTAACATGAAATTGAGAGAAATTGATTATTAAACACACAAAACAAAAGTATAAATTATCTATTACCTATATTTAACAAAAAGTACTTATAGTATTACAAAACAACCATAAATTGGGAAAGTTTGATACAATAGGCACAGGTTTTATACACAAAAGTTAGTCGTATTCATCGACTAACAACTCCCCCAAATTTACAGTTTTGCTTGTCCTCAAGCAAAAGAGAACAGCGCACATGTCCTCAAGTAGTAAAACATGCAGTGATTATGTATAGGGGTGCATGCATCAAAATTCATTGATTGCATGATGAGAAAGATGAAGCAATGTGTACCTATCCCTTGTTTTCACAGAATATGAAGCTAGACAAAGAGGAGAACAGAATGTGAACAATACAATTAGATGAGGTTATTCGTAAGACATATTCAAGGAAAGTAGCTCAAACCACAGTCTCACGACTACTGTCTCACTCAAGCACAAGTGTTTAAGCTATTTATTGATAACTAACAGGAGGTCCAATCTTTGCATTTCATCTCAAGTCATCAAGTTAGAAATATATAAGCAGAATCAGAAGGACTTTCTCAGGCTTGTAGTGAGGTTGTGGCTACAAAAAATTCACTGGTTTTTCTAGGATTCAAAAGTTTAGATTCTAAGAGAGCACAAGTCCTAGACTAATCCCAATGATCTTTTCTTGTTTTGTACAAATAGCCTTCTTATTATTCCTTTTTCTTAAGTTGCTTTTGACCTTATTGTAACATCATAACTTATTTTCTCTTTTTTTTTAGCATACAACTTATTTGTTGTGTGTGCTGATGCTTAACCTTTTTCTTTTCATTCTTTTCAACTTTTCTCCCCCAAATTTAGAGTAAATTTCCCTTGAACCATATGCTCTCCTAGAATCTAAACAAGGTATTAGGAGATAATCATTTAAAGTTCAGGGTTCAATTCATGACAAATCAATAAGCTTTATACAAGGGAGCAAAAGATACAAGTATCATTCAAGGTAAGCCATTTGGTCAAAAGAGCTTGTGTCTATACAATTCATGGCATTCATCATGTTCTGAGTTATACAAATCATTCTAGAATTCAGAGATTTATCCAAAGATCATTATTCACAGTTAGTCGTTCACTCACAGAGTAAGGTCACACTCTCACCGGTTTTTGGTTCAAGCTTTTCTTTCACAATCAGTCTGTCTAGTGACTAACCATTCTATTATAAGTTCACACTCTTGTTCTTTCTTTGTTCAACATGCACATTTGCTCAAATTCATGAAAGGAAACACACATTTCATCATAAGCATGCATTCAATTTAAAACAAGACATACAACCATTTTCACAAAATAAATAAACTACTTCACTGCCATACCATCAAAAGTTAAGTTGAACTGTTCACGAAGCTTCAAGATGAGCAACTGTACTACTCATACACAAGACTAACAAAAAGTAACTAATGTACTAACATCAAAGTTATACTAATAATTCAAAAAGCACAAAAAATAATCAACAGGAATTTAAAAGTCCTGTGATTAGTCCTGGGTGTCCTGTGTCTGAACCTCCTCCTCATCAGTCAAATGCAGTACAAGAGTAGTTACAAGAGAGGCATTCAGAGACTGGACTGGTGTGGTTTGATCTTCAGGCGTTGAAGGATCTGCTGCCTACTGTAGAGAAGTGGTATCTGCCATTGGTGTCGGAGGCTTTGGAGTGGCCTCAGGAGACTTTTCAGGAGTGGCTGCGACTTCCTGAGTTACAACTACCCTCCTCTTCCTGATTAAGGGCTCAGAAGTGGAAGACTCTAATGACTCATCCACTGACTGATGTGGTACCTGAGTGGCGGGATCCTCGTCGTCCTTGTGAGGAGGAGGCTGAGTCCCTGGCCAGGCTACCCATTCATTAAATTGCTCTACTGTAGGGATGGAGTCTGGAGGTGCTACCAGTTGGAGACTTTGCAGCAAAATAATCTGCCCCTGATGTATGCTTCAAAGCATGGCTTCGAAACGTTGAAAATCTACAAGAGGTAGGGTAGAAGGAGCTACTGCAATACGAGCTGGAGGAGGAGCTGCTGATGTAGAAGCTAGATGAGAAGCTGCTGATGTAGAAGGAGCCTCAGCTGGCCTTGCCCTTGGTCATCTGGTCCCCCTAATAATAATTGTTGGATCATCAGGGTTCCAACAATTCTTCCTTATGTAGGCCAAATTAATGATCGGGCTTAGACATTCAAAGACAAGACTGTCGGAGGCAACTCCTCTGGTCCTGCATAAAGCTGTGATAAGAGCAGGAAACCCGAGTCTTAAGGAGTTAGACTGGGCCATAGAAGTAATCTACCCAGAAATGAGGGCTCCGACATTCATGTCCAGCTGAGTAACTAGGCCAAAGATTAACCTAGCTCAATCCACATTTAGATCCGATGTGTGGGAGGTTGGAGCTAGGTTGGAGTAGGATAGAACACTCCAAACCTGAGCAAGGGTGGTTAGATCTTTTCTAAGGATCTTCCCCGGGTGACCTTCAGCATTTAGAATAAACCCTCGGCCGGGTATGCACAGTGCAGCCTCAATTTCTCTAATGTCGGTAGGCATCCTGCAATATCTTGAGTAGGCGGGCAAAGATTCACCCTCAGCAAGCACCACAGGTGTTTCTAGAAAGGCATTGAGGCTGTCTGCATCAATCCTTATTAAGTGGCCCCGGATTCTGACTTGTTTAGGTGAAGGCCCCTCAGGACTGTAGAGGTTGGCATAGAACTCCTTCACCAACGCGAGGTCAATGCTACTATCAGCTAAGTTGGTGAGGCGCTTGTGAAAGTTACGCCTCTCCAGCTTGCCCTTGAATTCATCCAGATTTGTGTGATTGATTTCCACTTTCCTCTCAGCTAATATGTGTCTTCCCAACATATTGTCAGTATATCTGGTCCAGGCCTCAAAGGAATGGAATATTCGTGTATCATATTGAGCAGTGGGCCTTGAACCGACGCTTTTTCTTTTCCTTGAAGACATATGTAGACAAAGGAATCAAACATTTGATCAGGACTCAATTTATTAAAAATTAAAAGAGAAAAACTGAAAAATAACACTAAAAAAAAGACAATGGCCGCTTAGCGAGACAATTATCGCTTAGCGGCATTATGTAAAAGGCACACCCCCGCTTGGCGAAACATGGGTCGCTTAGCGGGTTTCACAAAAAACAACATTGGGCTTAGTGACACAGGAGTGCCGCTTAGCAGAAATTGCTAAGGTCCAGTGTCTGCAAAATTGGCTTAGTTGGCGAGGAGCCCGCTAAGCCTAAGGTCAGTCGCATGGATTTGCGCTTAGCCAAGGGTAGGCTGCGCTTAGCGGCACTAAACTGAGCAAAAATTTCACTAAGTTATGGAGGCTTAGCGAACAGGAACGCTCAGCTCAGCAAATGCTGAAATATTTTCGCTTGGCGCAGGAGATTCTGGCTTAGCGCGTAGCCAATCAGTCAAATTTTTTTTTACTAAGTTAACGGGGCTTAGCGAATCATCCTCTGATGTGCCATTATTTTCTCCTATTTCTAAACCCTTTTTGCACCATTTTAATTATTGATTAGTCTTAATTGTCAAATTAATCATGCAGTTTTATCATTTGGGCCTATTGGACTAATTTTGTGTTTTTAATTTAATTTCAGGAGAATTATAAGCAATTGGGCTTTGAATCCAGAATTGGGCTTGGACTAGAAGAGAGCAGACAATTTTATCAAATCTTATCTTATCTAGATTTTATCTAATCTAGATATTATTTCATCTAGATCTTATCTTATCTTATTTAGATTTTATTTCATCTAGATTTTATTTTATCTTATCTTATCTTGTATAGATTTTATTTTATTTATGGGCTTGAACTTAAAACAGATTTGTAAGGCTAAGTCTCCAGCGTTGTTTTCTCTTGAGGATCAAGCACAATTCTCTTTGAGGTTCTATTATTACTATTAAATTCTGTTCAGTTTTTCCTCTTCACTAATTACTCTGAATTTGTTGCTATTCATTCATGCATGCTTAGTGCTTGATTAATTGTCTCTACGCTTAATTTACGTTCATGCTTAATGATCGTTTATGATTAATTGGTGTATGTGTTGCTTAATCACATAATGAATGCCTTATGTTAAATTTCGCTTAGTAATTTAATTTAGGATTGGATTAAGTGGTTGAACTGATAAAGGATAAACTCTCGTAACCTAGAATAAGAGACTTGCTTGTGAATCAAGGGGAAGCACATGTTTTAATTCTGATATTTTCTAATTCATATCTATTCGCTATTTAATTTACAAAAGCAAACAACCCCTCCCCCCCCCTCCCCCCAATTTGTTACTGTTTTATTACTATCTATTATGAATGTTTGGTTGATCATTGCTCGTTGGGAGACGACCTAGGATCACTTCCTAGATACTGCATTTTTAATGTTTATTTGATTCGGGTATGACCTTGATCAAATTTGGCACCGTCGCCGGGGAACAATGTCCAAAGGTTCATAATAGCTAGTGATTTGTGTTTTATGTTTAGTTGTTTTAAGTTTTCGTGTTGTGTTAGTGTTGTTTAGTGTCATTTAGTGTCTTGTTATTTTGTTTTAGTTTTTCTGTTTAGCGCTTTCCCTGTTTTAGTTTTTGTGTTTTGCTGTGAATAATACTTTGCGACGGATTTAGCGACCACTTTTGCTGATCTGAATAACAAAGTAGTAGTGCAAATCCCTTAGCAACTGAATTAGTGACTGCTGTTGACAATTTAATTGGCGATTTTTGTTTGGATAGTTAGGGTTGCTATTTTTGGCTGAATTTTGGTGTGGTAGGTTCTTTTGACTCATATTTTGTGTGAAAAATACCAGGAACACTTGTTGTGGCCATATTTGAGAGATTCAAAAAAATTTGAGAACTTGTGTTTATCAAAACTTCAAACAGTCATAACTTTTGCTCTGGGTATCAGATATGACTATTATTATATATGTATTTGGGGTAGAAAAAATTTCCCATATTGTGGCAACCTGCCAAAGGCCGGATGAGGTCTCTAGCTAGCCAAAATCGTTTGTTTACTAGTTTTTTTATTTTTCAAGTTTTATTGTTTTATTTTTCTAAACTTTCCTTAGGTAGTTTCCATAGTTAGACTTTGAATTTTTGCTTTAAAATTTTTGTTCCATCTTTTATGATTTTAGGGTATTGCTCAGTAAATTTCAAGTCATTTGGATATCATTTGAGGGTAGCTGTAGTTCAACCCTACATTGTTACTTGCATAAGAAGGCAACTAGTTGTGCATGCTAAATGTAGTGTATGACTAGAGGCAATCCATCTGACTTATAACCCTTTGATCCTGAGATAGATAGGACATTTCATAGATTAGTTAGGCATCATTTTGTACCTTTTGAGCATCCTGAGCATTCTGTTATTGGTGAGATTGAGCATTTTGTGGTTGGTAAATTTGAACATCCTGATTTTGAGCATTATAGTTTTGAACATTCTGATTTTGAGCATTCTGAGAACATGGCCCAACCTCCACCCCGTGAGAGGACTCTAAGGGAAATGGCTGCACCTGATTTCACCTATGAAAACTTGTGCATCCAATACCCTGATGAGGATGTCCCATATGTTCTTAAAACTGGACTGATCCATTTGCTTCCAAAGTTTCATGGCCTTGCAAGTGAAGACCCGCACAAACATCTGAAAGAATTCCATATTGTCTGCTCCACCATGAAACCCCCAGATGTCCAGGAGGATCACATATTTCTGAAGGCTTTTCCTCATTTTTTAGAGGGAGCGGCAAAGGACTGACTATATTACCTTGCTCCAAGGTCCATCACAAGCTGGGATGACCTCAAGAGAGTATTCTTAGAAAAAATTTTCCCTACTTCCAGGACCTCGGCCATCAGAAAGGATATTTAAGGCATTAGGCAACTCAGTGGAGAGAGCCTATATGAATACTGGGAGAGATTTAAAAAACTATGTGCCAGTTGCCCTCACCACCAGATTTCTGAGCAACTTCTTCTCCAATATTTTTATGAAGGACTCAGTAACATGGAGAGAAGTATGATAGATGCTGCCAGTGGTGGAACCCTTGGAGACATGACTCCTGATGAAGCCAGAAATTTAATTGAGAAGATGGCTTCAAACTCCCAACAATTTACTAAGAAGCTTGAAGGTAAACTAGATGCCTTGGTTAACCAGGTAATCCAACTGGCCATGAATAAAAAATCTGCACCTGTCGCTAGACTCTGTGGTTTATGCTCCTCTACCGACTACCACATAGACCTTTGCCCTTATGTGCAACAATCTGAAGCAATTGAACAGTCTGAAGCTTATGTTGCAAACATCTACAATAGACCTCCTCAACCTCAGCAGCAAAATCAGCCACAACAGAACAATTATGACCTCTCCAGCAACAGGTACAATCCCGGGTGGAGGAATCATCCCAACCTTAGAAATGTCTCCGCAATGATTTGTAAATCTGTTCCCCAAATCCCTGAAAAATGTAAAGATCCAGGTACATTCAGCATACCTTGTATTATAGGGAACAATAAGTTTGACAATGCCATGCTAGATTTAGGAGCTTCTGTTAGTGTTATACCTCTATCTATTTTTAATTCTCTATCTCTTGGTCCTCTGCAGTCAACTGATGTGGTAATTCATTTAGCTAATAGAAGTGTTGCCTATCCTGCTGGTTTCATAGAGGATGCCTTAGTTAGAGTTGGTGAACTGATTTTCCCTGTTGATTTTTATATTTTGAATATGGAGGAGGGATCTTCTAAAGGATCAGTTCCCATCATTCTAGGCAGACCTTTTATGAAAACTGCTAGAACTAAGATAGATGTATATGCAGGCACACTATCTATGGAGTTTGGTGATATAACTATTCATTTTAATATTCTTGATGCTATGAAACACCCATTTGAAGATCTTTCTATATTTCGTGTTGAAATAATTAACCATATTGTTGATGAATACATGATTGATCTTCATTCTAATCTGCATGCCTATCACTCTTCATGCATTGAATCTGAATTTGTACTTGATCATATGTCTGAATTTGATGCTGAGAGTGAATCTGAATTTTATATTGATTACATGTCTGGTGATGTTTTACCTCTTAAGATTGATTTTCTAGAGTCAGATATAACTAACCATGTTTTAGGAAGTACACATACCTCTGACTTTCTTTATGAGGTACAGGCTGAGAAACCATCTCTTTCTACCATTATCCAGCCGCCCACACCAGAATTGAAGCCTCTGCCATCAAATTTAAAATATGCTTACTTTGATGATAGTAAAAGTTTTCCAGTAATTATATCTGCCTCCCTTACCGATGAGCAAGAGGAGAAGCTGTTAGCAGTTCTCAAGAAGCATAAGAAGGCTATAGGCTAGACCCTGGCAGACATTCTTGGTATTAGCCGATCCACATGTATGCATCGGATAAATTTAGAGGATGGGACTAAACCAGTAAGACAGCCACAGAGAAGACTCAACCTGGTGATTCTTGATGTAGTAAAGAAGGAGGTAACCAAGCTTTTGCAAGATGGAATCATTTATCCTATCTCCGAAAGCCAATGGGTGAGTCCCGTCCAGGTAGTCCCAAAGAAAACCGACCTCACCGTGATAAAAAATGAGAAGGAGGAGCTAATTCCTACTCGGGTGCAGAACAGTTGGAGAGTCTACATCGACTATAGGAGGCTGAACCAGGTTACCAAAAAGGGCCATTTTCCCCTGCCATTCATTGACCAGATGCTTGAACACCTGGCAGGTAAATCTCACTACTATTTCCTTGATGGTTTTTCTAGTTATATGCAAATCACTATTGCTCCTGAGGATTAGGAAAAGACCATATTCACCTGCCCCTTCGACACTTTTTCCTATAGGAGGATGCCTTTCGGCCTATGCAATGCCCCTGGTACCTTCCAGCGGTGCATGATCAGTATTTTTAGTGATTTTTTAGAAAATTGCATAGAGGTGTTTATGGATGATTTCACTGTATATGGATCATCTTTTGATATTAGTTTGGATAGTCTAGAAAAGGTTTTGAATAGATGCACTAAAACTAACCTTGTTCTAAATTTTGAAAAATGTCATTTTATGGTTCAGCAAGGTATAGTTTTTGATGCAAGCTCCATTGGAGCTTGTAGGCCTAGGATCTTCTTCATCAATGGATTCCTTTGCTTCTTGGAAGATAAATGGCAGCGGAATGGAGAAGGAAGAGAGAGAGGAGACGCCACTTCAAGGAGAAGATGAGTCTAGAAGAAGCTCACCACCATAGGAGGCCATGGATAAGAGCTTGGAGGAAGAAGGAGATGAATGAAGGAAGAGGGAGAGAAGAGCACGAAATTTTGTGCTCTAAATGAGCTTTGAAATCTGAAGTTTGATATTCAAATGATCAAAGTTGAAAAAAATGCACACACATGACCTCTATTTATAGCCTAAGTGTCACACAAAATTGGAGGGAAATTCAAATTTCACTTGAATTTTGAAATTGAATTTGTGGAGCCAAACTTTGGAGCCAAAATTTCACTAATTATGATTAGTGAATTTTAGTTATGGTTCAGCCCACTAATCCAAGATCAATTCCAAAATTCTCCACTAAGTGTGCTTAGGTGTCATGAGGCATGAAAAGCATGAAGGACATGCACAAAGTGTGACTATATGATGTGGCAATGGGGTGTAGTAAGCAAATGCTCACCTCCCCCTCTAAAATTTAATTGGATTGGGCTTCTACCAATTCAATTAAATTTATTTCCAACCACACACATCAAATATCCACTTAGTGCATGTGAAATTACAAAACTACCCCTAATACAAAAACTAGTCTAGGTGCCCTAAAATACAAGGGCTGAAAAATCCTATATTTCTAGGGTACCCTACCTACATTATGGAGCCCTAAATACAAGGCCCAAAAATAATGAAACCTTAATCTAATATTTACAAAGATAAGTGGGCTCGTACTTAGCCCATGGGCCCGAAATCTACCCTAAGGCTCATAAGAACCCTAGGGCCTTCTCTTGCATCTCTGGCCCAATCTACTTGGAGTTTTCTATCCAATGCCCTTGCGGGGTAGGATTGCATCAGTTTTAGGCCACATTATTTCCAATAAGGGCATTGAAGTAGACCCTGCAAAAAATTTTGTTATTTCACAATTGCCTTACCCCTCTTGCGTGCGAGAGGTGCGATCTTTTCTTGGTCATACAAGATTCTACATGCGCTTTATAAGAGATTTTAGCAAGGTAGCCCTTCCACTGTCCAACTTGTTGCAAAAGGAGGTGGAGTTTGACTTTAATGATAAATGCAAAGAGGCCTTTCATTGCCACAAAAGAGCATTGACTACCACCCCTATCATTCAGGCACCTAATTGGACAGCCCCATTTGAGCCAATGTGCGATGCATCCAATTACACATTGGGGGTTGTCCTTGCTCAAAAGATCTCCTTACTTCAGCCTACTCTTCCTCCACCATGACTTAGGGAGTTTTTCTTTTCCTATCTCCTTCTTTACTTTTATTACATTTGTCCGATTCTATTTGATGGTTTACTTGCTTTTAATCTTTTAATCGTGCTATATTGAGGATAATGTGTTGTTTAAGTATGGGGGGGGGGGGGAGTGTTCTTTGGTTTTGTTAGTTTTGTTGGGTTCCTAGTTTAATATTTTAGGTCAATTTTGTTTGCATGTACAACTTTGCATGTTTTTCTTTGAATTATAGGATATGTTCAACTAATGGGTAATGGTTTTGAAAATAAAAGTCGCTTGACATTTTGTGATTTGAAATCCTTGTTTTTCCTCTACATGTCATGATAGTTTTGAAAGCTCAATTTGAAAGTGATAAGTTTACCATTGTGAGAATTTGAGCCATCCATCATCATAATCATTTGGTGTATTTTGCCCCATTGATTGCTTGCACAATAGCCTTGACTTGATTCTTGTTGATGCTTCCTAATTCACATGCATATTTGGAAATGATTTAGGCAATTTTGTTCTTATAAGCCTCTAGCCAAATGGACTTACCTTGAATTAATTCCTTTGATAGCCCTTTTGAGCCTTGTTTCCATTTCCTTGTTTTGAAGCTCATCACAAGCCTTAAGTGAAAAACCATGATCTCACCTTAACCTTAAGGAATTTTGGAGCTTTGGAATTGTTTTGGGAATAAGTGTGGGGGGTTTTGTTGGATAACATGTTTTGTTGGCTATGTTTCATGATGTATTTTTGGGCCATACTGATGTACATTGTATATGGGTTAAATGTTGGACATGCTGCTGAATGATATGCTAGTTCTCAAATGCTATTGTTAAAAAAAAATGCAAAAAAAAAAAATTCAAGTTGAATCAATTCGAAAAAAAAGAAAAAGAAAAGCAATAAAGTTGAGTGAATAAGATCTTAAATGGAAAAAGAATGACGAGACTCTTGGCTCTACTCTTTGCGTTTAAAATTTTATCTTTAGGTTTTCTTATTTTTTCTTAATATGCACTTATTCCCCATTGCTCCTCTATTCCTTTGGGACTTAGCTACTTATTCCATATTTTTCCCTACCTTGTCCTTGGCCCCATTACAACCTTAAAAGACCTTTTGATCCTCATGTGCTTGTGTTAATGGGTTGATTGTCAATTTTAGAATCTTGCCAAGTTTATGTGGTGTTGGTTTTCATGGGTGCTTTGAGGGTAAATAGTAGCCTAGACACTTGAGAGATAGAGTGTATATCTTGTGAGGCTTTATCACTTTTCATTCTCGAGCTGATTAACTATTTTGCCATGATTGGGTTGCTTGGATGATTTTCACGAATGCCTTGACTCTTTGGATCTCTTCATGTTAGATGTTACCCATTCCTTTCATTCCTTGATGTTCATTGAGAAATATGTAAATGTTTTTGTTTGTCTCTCTTTGATATCCTTGGATTTTGTTCTTTGTTTCATTTTTCCCAGGAGTGCAAAACGCTAAGTATGAGGGGTTTTGATGTGCCATTATTTTCTCCTATTTCTTAACCCTTTTTGAACCATTTTAATTACTGATTAGTCTTAATTGTCAAATTAATTATGCAGTTTTATCATTTGGGCCTATTGGACTAATTTTGTGTTTTTAAATTAATTTCAGGAGAATTATAAGCAATTGGGCTTGAATCTAGAATTAGGCTTAGACTTGAAGAGAGCAGACAATTTTATCAAATCTTATCTTATCTAGATTTTATCTAATCTAGATATTATTTCATCTAGAACTTATCTTATCTTATTTAGATTTTATTTCATCTAGATTTTATTTTATTTATGGACTTGGACTTAAAACAGATTTGTAAGCTTTGGGGCTGAAAACTATATAACAGCACCAAGGTTCTAGTTTAGGCTTTCTCTCCTCTTTTCTTTTTGAGTTTTAGACTTCTCTTCTTCTTTTAGACACTTTTTCGTTTTGCAATTCCAGTTTTTACTATTCGTTTTAGCAATAAAATTTTGTTCTCTATTGATTAATGGAAGGCTAAGTCTCTAGCGTTGTTTTCTCTTGAGGATCAAGCACAGTTCTCTTTGAGGTTCTATTATTACTATTAAATTCCGTTCAGTTTTTCCTCTTCACTAATTACTCTGAATTTGTTGCTATTAATTCATGCATGCTTAGTGCTTGATTAATTGTCTCTACGCTTAATTTATGTTCATGCTTAATGATCGTTTATGATTAATTGGTGTATGTGTTGCTTAATCACATAATGAATGCCTTATGTTAAATTACGCTTAGTAATTTAATTTAGGGTTGGATTAAGTGGTTGAACTGATAAAGGATAAACTCTCGTAACCTAGGATAAGAGACTTGCTTGTGAATCAAGGGGAAGCATGTGTTTTAGTTCTGATATTTTCTAATTCATATCTATTCGCTGTTTAATTTACAAAAGCAAACAACCCCCCCCCAATTCGTTACTGTTTTATTACTATCTATTATGAATGTTTGGTTGATCATTGCTCGTTGGGAGACGACCTAGGATCACTTCCTAGATACTGCATTTTTAATGTTTATTTGATTCGGGTACGGCCTCGATCAGCCTCTCTTAGCCCAGGTACTGTACCAGGCGGATGAATGTTCATCCTCAAGAAATAAGCATGCTTAGCACACAATGCACGCTTAGCGAGTGCTCATATAAACACCTATGTTCAGGAAGAACTCGCTTAGCATGGTAAGAGCGCTCAATGAGTTCTTCAGGAAAACGCTTATATTCAACGAATATTGATGAACTCGCTTAGCGCGGTATGCGTGCTAAGCGAATTCACGTTTTCCATAAAAAATGCAGAAATAGTGTCGCATTTTCCTCCATATTTCGGGCCTTTACCAAGTAGATTGAACATGCACAGCCCTGAGTACAGTTTTCAGGCACAAAATGAACCTAAAGGTTTCAACTTTAAACCATTCCTAAAAAAACAAAACCCTAAAAGTTTAAACCTACTCTAGAGTTGTCTAACCTAAGGTTTGATAAAATAACAAAGATAGAGATCAAAGAACTTACTTGTGCAGCGGATGCTTGATGAAAACAAGTAGATGCAGAGTAGAAGAAGCAAAAACGCACAGGGAGCAATTTGAGAGAGAAAGGGAGCAGAAGGGGCGCAAATTTTCAAGAGTGGGTGTAGTTGACGTTACACCCACTAAGAATGTTTTGTTCTTTTCGCTTAACGGAGCGGTTCGCTGAGCAAAAAGACAAGACGTCTGGTTTCTGATGGAAACTTGCTTGTGGGGCTTCTATGGAGGCTAGATCTTTGAGCTTCAATGAGGTCCTTTAATGGTGGTTTTCCACCATGGAGATGCAGCGGAAGACAAAGGAGAAGAGGTGAGAGGAGGCGCCATCCACTAGGGAATAAGCCATGCAAGAAGGAGCTTCACCACCAAGATGAGCCTTGGATAACAAGCTTGGAGAGGAGGCTTCAATGGAGGAAAAGAAAGAGGGAGAGAAAGAGAGAGGGGGGAGCACGAAATTGAAGGAAGAAAAAGGGAGAGAAGTTAAACTTTGAGTTATGTCTCACAAGACTCTCATTCATCAAAGTTCCAACAAGTGTTACACATGCTTCTATTTATAGACTAGGTAGCTTCCTTGAGAAGCTTTCTTGAGAAAACTTCCTTGAGAAGCTTCTTTGAGAAAAGTTCCTTGAGAAGCTAGAGCTTAGCTACACACACCCCTCTCATAACTAAGCTCAACTCCTTGAGAAGCTTCCTTAAGAAGATTCCTAAAGAAGCTAGAGCTTAGCTACACATACCTCTCTAATAGCTAAGCTCACCTGCTTGAGATGAGAAGCTAGAACTTAGCTACACACCCCCTATAATAGCTAAGCTCACCCCCATGACAAAAAACATGAAAATACAAAAAAAATTCCTTACTACAAAGACTACTCAAAATGCCCCGAAATACAAGGCTAAAACCCTATACTACTAGAATGGCCAAAATACAAGGTCCAAACGAAGGAAAAACCTATTCTAATATTTACAAAGATAAGCGGGCTCATACTTAGCCCATGGGCTCGAAATCTACCCTAAGGCTCATGAGAACCCTAGGGTCTTCCCTTGGATCTCTAGCCCAATCTACTTGGAGTCTTCTACCCAATGCCCTTGCGGGATAGGATTGCATCATTCCCTCCACCTTGGAAAGGATTTGACCTCAAATCCCGAGGTTCTTCATACTCTGGGCTCCTTCCCTCAACACCTGTAAAAAGAACAAAAACATATGTATTAGTGGTGTTTGGTATGTTGAAGTAAGGTAAGGTCTGAAAACCCAAGAGGAATAAACTCAAGCCCAAGAGGTGTGGCAATGCTAGCAAGTGTCTTTTTACAAAAGAGAAAATGTGGAGGTTGTCTAAGAGGGAATGTTTCTTTAATGTTTGTCTTTATTGTAAAATGAGTTTCCTTCTTAGCTAACCTCTTGGAGGAGGCACTTACCTCCTTACACTTCTCTTTAACCACTAATGGTTGTCCATCTTCTTGGGGCTAGATTTCTACACTAGATTCTTCCCCTTTTGCTTCTTCACTTTCACTAGAGGAAGGTGAAGTAGTAGCCTCATCTTGGCAACTATAAATGTCTTGGTCCCTCATAATCATGGTTTTTGTGGTGGGGCATTGAGAAGTAATGTGTCCTCTTCCAAGACATTTAAAGCACTTTATAGAGCTAGTTTTCTCTTGCATACTAGCCTTAGGGGCTTGCTTTTCTATTGCCTTCCCCTTATTATCTTTGGTCTTATAAGGTGTCACCCCTAAGATTCCTTGACCTTGTTCTTTCTTTGGATAAGAGTGAGAGCCATAAGATTTTGAAGTAGACTTCTTTTTAAGTTGTTGCTCTACCTTTATTTCACAATCTAAGTTAGCCTCTACATTGTCCTTCCCATGGAAGTATGAGAGGTTAATGTTAGCCTCTTCAGGCTTTCTTTCCTTTTCTCTTCTATGGGAGTGAGGTCTAAGATGTGACCTATGCCTTCCTTCGTAATAGTCACGAAGTTCTTCACTTAGGCTCTTGCAAGAGTTATGACTACTATAGGAGGCATGTTTTTCTCTTTTCATTTCTTTCATTATTTTCTTCTTTCTTCCTCTCTTATTTTCTTTCTTTCATCTTGACTTATTTCTTCCACTCTTTTTTTTTTCCTTTTTCTTTTCTCTCTTGTTTTTCTTTCCATAACTTGAGGGAACTCAACTCATCTAAGATTCTAGATAAAGGGTCTCTATGACTAGTACCCTCGTCATTAACACTAGATGAATGATGACTCATGTTGGTTCCTAAGTTGTGGTTCTTTCTTGTTGGAGGTTTGAAAACAAAAGGTAAAAGAAACTATGGTTGAAACTAGCCAAAATAAACACTAAAAGAGGTGTGAAAGATAAGGTAAACAACTAATTGGTAAAAGGAAAGCTATCTAGGCGGTTTGACAAGAAATGTAAACTAGGCGAATCCTAAGAGTGTTTGGATGACCACATTCAAGGTTCCCAACAAAACACTCACTATCCTAAGGAAAAATTGCCTAAAATTATTACACACAAATGGAAGTTTGGTAACCTATTGGAGGCTCCCAACACACTTCCAATGAAAGACCTTTTTGTTACAAAACTTGAAAGCAATGAAGGTAAGTAAATTGCAAATTACAAAATTACAAAACGATCCTCAATTTTGGTGGTTGTTCTCTCTTTGGTGATTCACACAATTTGGAATTCTTCTTAGTCCAATAGCTCTTAAGGTGGTTGGCCCTTTTTTCTTGACTCAAATTCTTCAAGGGATGGCACCAATCCTCCTTCCAATTCCATATATGGCAACCCACAAACAAGGAAACAAAGAGACAAGCAATAACCAAAGACCAAAAAAAATGAAATGAAAGCTAAACCAATGGAGTTTTAACAAGACAATTTTTCAAGGATTATTCAACAATTAAAGCAATGAAAAGGACATAGAAGCAAGCTAGGACTCAAAGAGAAACTTAGAATGGCTCTAGAGTAGAGTAAAAAACCTGAAAAAAAGACTCAACAAAACTCAAGCTTTGGCACTTGTCTTCACACTAATTTTGAATTGAAATTTCCAATTATAGAATAAATTTTGAGCCAAAACAACAAGCACCTTTCCCTTTCACCTTTTTTTTCTGGATACTGATTTTCCTGCCAACATGTGCGATTTTTCGTATTTTTTCCTTTTATCCAAATCACTTGTTTCTTTTTTTATAACTTTTTTCCAGATGTCTAGAAAATTCAGTAAAAATTTCAGCTCAAAATTCGAGGTAACCAATTCTCAGTAATTTTTACAAGTTTGTATGTCCAAGCTGCCAGCACCAGCGATTTGTTTCTTTAAACATGGTATATTGATTGCCTTGGGCTTACTTTCAACCTTCCTATGTATGTTGAACTCACTAGTATTGTTTACCACAGTTTTAGGTGTTCAATATTCACTTAGGATCAACATTTCAGCCAGCAATTCAATCACCAAAACTCAAATTCACAATAGACACAATCATAAAGAAACCTAAAAGTTCAAGAAAAGGTTCACAATCAAAGACTCTCTAAGAATTTTGCATGAACATGTTATGGACTAATTAACATGAAAGATTTGACTCAAATCAAATAATAGGCTAAAAGAATTTCATACACTCATGAACAAATGAGTTAGACAAAGAAACAAGAAAATAAAATTCAGCACAACATAAGAAATCTTATGTGACAAGTTTCATGACTAGACATGACTTCTATGACAAAACTACAATAGGTGAACAAGTCACTCTAAATTTGTGAGGTTTTCTTCTACTTTAATATTTTTGTAAGAATTTTATGGTTTAGGTTTCAGCCACAAAAAATAACAAGACAAAACTCAAAGGAACCTAAACTCAACACAATTCATGGTTCAAGAACAAGAACAAGAAATTTGAACCATAGAAAATCAAATCTAGTTTCTATAGCAAGTTTAATCGGTGGAAACTCTAAAGAATCATGTTAACAACATTTAGAACAAGACATGTGAGGAGATACATGGAGAAAAATGAAGAAACAACAATGGAAGAGAAGGTAAAGAAAAAAAATTAATGGAGGTTTAAGGAGCACCTACATGAAGCTCTTGTGCTATGATTACCACTTGATGGAAACTTGCTTGTGGGGCTTCCATGGAGGCTGGATCTTTGAGCTTCAATGAGGTCCTTTAATGGTGGTTTTCCACCATGGAGATGCAGCGGAAGACAAAGGAGAAGAGGTGAGAGGAGGTGCCAACCACTAGGGAATAAGCCATGGAAGAAGGAGCTTCACCACCAAGATGAGCCTTGGAAAAGAAGCTTGGAGAGGAGGCTTCAATGGAGGAAAAGATAGAGGGAGAGAAAGAGAGAGGGGGGAGCACGAAATTGAAGGAAGAAAAAGGGAGAGAAGTTGAACTTTGAGTTATGTCTCACAAGACTCTCATTCATCAAAGTTCCACCAAGTGTTACACATGCTTCTATTTATAGACTAGGTAGCTTCCTTGAGAAGCTTTCTTGAGAAAACTTCCTTGAGAAGCTTCTTTGAGAAAAGTTCCTTGAGAAGCTAGAGCTTAGCTACACACACCCCTCTCATAACTAAGCTCACCTCCTTGAGAAGCTTCCTTAAGAAGATTCCTAAAGAAGCTAGAGCTTAGCTACACATACCTCTCTAATAGCTAAGCTCACCTCTTTGAGATGAGAAGCTAGAACTTAGCTACACACCCCCTATAATAGCCAAGCTCACCCCCATGACAAAAAACATGAAAATACAAAAAAAAAGTCCTTACTACAAAGACTACTAAAAATGCCCCGAAATACAAGGCTAAAACCCTATACTACTAGAATGGCCAAAATACAAGGCCCAAACGAAGGAAAAACCTATTCTAATATTTACAAAGATAAGCGGGCTCATACTTAGCCCATGGGCTGGAAATCTACCCTAAGGCTCATGAGAACCCTAGGGCCTTCCCTTGGATCTCTAGCCCAATCTACTTGGAGTCTTCTACCCAATGCCCTTGCGGGATAGGATTGCATTAGTTTCTCTATTTTTCTTCCCGCTCAGCGGTCCCGTGCTTAGCCAAATTTAAAAATTCCTTTTTTTTTTTTCCGCAGAATTTGGCTTAGCGTGAGAATGTTGTCACTTAGCGAGATATGCAAATTAGAAAACCTGCAATTCCCGCTATGCTAGGCTTTAGTCTGCTTAGCTAAAATTATGCAATTTAGGTACACAGAAGTTGGCGCTGAGAGGTCAATAGCATCGCTTAGCGCATATACTACCGCAAGCGATTGAGGTCAGCGACCATGAGTGGCACTAAGTTGCAATGAATCCAATTTAAACCGCAAGAATATCCGCTTAGCTAGCAGATTACGCGCTCATCCCCATGGCCCTCAATTCTGACCGCAATGAATCGCGCTTGGCAACATTGGGTCTCGCTTAGCCAAGGGAAGCCATCGCTAAGCGATCAGTTTGTCACTTAGCGGAATTCAACTCGAATTGATTTTGGCTTAGCTAAACCTTTGCTGGCTTAGTGGGAATAATCAACCTCAGGTGCTAGGGTGGTGCGCTAAGCGCTTGAACTTGCGGCTTAGCGCATGAGTGATTATGCGCTTAGCGTGAAGCAGGCACTTAGCGAAAGGACTTATTTTCAAAAAGATTTTTTTCTAAGTTATAACTTAGTCCTTTCCCAAGAAATGAAAACCCTTAATTTCACATTCAAATAGTGGTTGATATGCTCCATGTAAAGATTATTAAGCAAGTTCCTAATGATCAAATACATGAAAAACAAACACAACAAAGATTAAAACTGGGTTGCCTTCTAGGAAGCGCTTCTTTAACGTCATTAGCTTGACGCTTTTACCTCTCTGGGCAATCTCATGTTTTGGTTCTCACCTTCAAAACCTCTTGCCCTTCTCCCATTACTTGCAAGCAAACATTGTGTTCTGGAGCAAGCTTGTCTTCCACAAACAAGTCGAAATCAATTTTCTGGTCTTCAAAACCTAACTCCAGCTTTCTCTTCCCCATGTCAACTATGCAGTTTGCAGTCAACATGAATGGCCTTCCCAAGATTACAGGGATGTCAATATCTTCAGAGATATCCATGACCACAAATTCTGTTGGGAAGATAAAATGCTTTACCCTAACCAACACGTCTTCAATCACTTCATAGGGCCTGGTAATGGAGCGGTCAGCTAATTGCAAAGTCATTCGAGTGGGTATAATCTCCAACTCTCCCAGTCTTCTGCACATAGAGAGTGGCATCAAATTAATGCTAGCTCCCAGATCAATCAGAGCCTTTCCCACATTTACTTCTCTTATTGAACAAGGAATGGTTACACTCCCAAGATCTTTGTGCTTAGGTGGAAGGATCTTTTGGATTACAGCACTACAATGTCCTTCCACTATGATGTTTTCCTAATGAATGTACCTGTGCTTCCTTATCAACATATCTTTCAAAAATTTAGGATAGAGTGGCATCTGCTGCATAGCTTCGCCAAAGGGCATGGTTATTTCCAGTTTCCTGAAAATATCCAAAAACCTTGCCAAATGACGATTTTTTTCTTTCTTGGAAGGCACCACAAGATATGGTACTTCCACACTTTCTTTCACAACCTTTCCACTTCTACTCTTCTCTGCAACCTTATTTTTTTCATTTTCATTTTTCTCATTTTCTATTTCTTTTTCTTGGTCCTCCATCTCTTTATTCTGGACCATTATTTTCTTCCCTTTTTCCTGATTCTCTTTACCCTTCACATCCTTTTTCTTAACCTCAGCACCTGTTATTTCACTCAGTTGTTCCTTGTCTACCACATTTTCTTCATCCTCAGCTTCCACAAACCTTTTACTCTTGGTCATCACAGCCTTGCATTCCTCCTTAGGATTATTTTCCGTATTTGCTCCAAAGTTGTTTGATGACTTGTCAGCTATCTACTTGGCCAGTTGTCCCATCTGTACTTCAAGGTTCTTTAGTGCTGACTCAGTACTCTTATGATTCGACATCGTTACCTGCAGAAACTGAGTCAAGGTCTCTTCCAACTTAGTTGTCCTCTGAAAAATGTTAGGCCCTTGTTGAATTGGCCTGTTTGAGGATCCACCTTGGTCTTTATTGAACTGGTTGCCAGGATGTGTCCTCCATTGTCCTTGTTGATTATAAGGACCTTGCTGGAAGCCCGAAAACCCTCATTGAGTGTACCCTTGCCTCTGTTGATTCCCCATGAAATGAATTTCTTGAGTGTTATCGTCAGTGAGAAAGCATTGGCCTGTCTCATGAGCTTTACCACAAATGGTACAACCTGTGACCCGCAAAATAGAAGAATGTGTAGGTTGTCCAATTGACAGTTTAGTTGGCAGCTTTCCAAGTGTTTTTGTTAGGATCTCATGTTGCTTAGATATCAACTTGTTTTGTGCCAACAAGGCGTCATGTGGTGTTAGTTCCAACAGGCTCTTCTTTGTGGGATGATGGGTTCTGTCCCTCAGGATGGCATGATCACTGGCTGACATGTTCTCTATGAGTTCAATTTCTTCTTCTGGTGTTTTCAACTTTATTTTTCCCCCAGCAGAAGCATCTAGTCATTGCTTGGTTTGTGTTCTCAGCCCATCTATGAACATATTCAGTTGGATTGGCTCGGACAATCCATGGGTGGGAGTTCTTCTCAGTAAGTCTCTGAATCTCTCCAATGCCTCACTCAAGGATTCATCAGGGAACTGATGAAATAAAGATATTGATGCCTTCCCTTCAGCAGTCTTAGATTCTGGAAAGTACTTTTTAGGAATTTTTCCACCACTTCTTCCCAGGTTTTAAGACTGTTGCCTTTGAATGAGTGGAGCCACCTCTTGGCCTCTCCTGCCAGTGAAAATGAGAAAAGAATGTGGGTAGGTGATGTTGTGCGCTTGCACTTCAGGATGTGCAATGCTAGTGAAAATTTATGGTACAGAGCCACTTGAATAGTCCTCAAGGGTAGTCCTATGATCATGCTCATCTACCATGGTAACAACTTTAGAATGTTGATTAGCGGATTCCCTTGATGATGGTGAATCAGGTGATAATGAATCAAAAAAATGAGTCTCCTCCTCAAGAATGGATGCAATTATTCTGTCTTACAACAGTTTCCTTCTCCTCTCAGCCCTGTTCCTTCTTAGTGTAGCTTCTATTTCTAAGTCCAAAGGAACTAAAGTGCCTGTAGGAGATCTATGCATAAATAGTACTAAGAGAGCAATGGTTATCCAGTTCAATTAGAGAAGATAAATATAACTTAAAGAACAAATATTCTTACAAACAATCAAAGAATAACAAATAAAGAATAGACACCTAAAAACGAGCTAACTTCCCAAATAAAAAGAAGTTCCCCGGCAACGGAGCCAAAAACTTGTTCGCAACCGGCAAGTGTACCGGATTGCACAAGTAGTATAAAACGGTAAGAACCGAGTATCGAACTCTCAGGGAACTTGTGTTATCTGGCAAGCTATTTCGATAAATAGGCGTCTGGTATGAAAATATGACTGTGGTTATGAACATGTATTTAAACTATCTAGGCAAAAAGAAAGAAAATCACGCAAGAGAAATACTGTGTAAAAACAAGTAGAGAATGCGTTGGTCTTCCTCATAGGTTCCTGATGCTAAAAAGGATGTTCTCTATTTAACAATGCTCATGTGTTCCTATGTTGTCTCCTGGACTGCTAGACCCCGATCCCTCATGATAGCCTAGCCTAGTCCTGATCAAGCCCCGTCCACAGATTCTTCTTGTAAGACTAAACTAAACCAAGACCGCATTAAGACACACATACACAACTAAGTTCTTGTACCCCGATTCCTCGTGATAGCACAACAACTTAGTCCCATACTATCAAGGACTTTAGAATCAGACCAGTTTCCACTGTTGAATGACCCTAACAAAGCATGCATCTACGTGATCAAGGTAAAAGCACACTGGAATGAAAAGCAGATAGCACAGAGAACACACAAAATATCATTACATAGATAGAAATATATTTACATCAGGCAACTACAGGGAAGATCCAATAGAGGATTTAGCTTTCCATAGTCCGGAAACCTCCTTTACAACAAAGAGAAGAACAAGATGAAAGATTGCAAAAACACAAGTGGTGAGGATGTCTTCTTCACCTCTAGGATCTCACAATCACTCACAAACTCATCTCAAGCTCTCAGAACGGCTTCCGCTTCGAACTTGCGTCTCTACAGATCTTCACACAGCAAAATCTCTCAGAACTCTCTAGAACTTGGATCTTTCTCTCTCTAGAACCTTCGTGCATGTAGAGCTTCTCAAGAAAAGTGCCAAACTCCCTTTGCAAATCTAATTTCAGGCTTAAATAGGTGGCCTTGTTCCTGCTCGTGCACTTAGCGCAGATCTGGATCACTTAGTGCGCATAAGTGGATTTTGGCTTAGTGCGTTTGTTTCGCTTAGCGGATAAGCTGAAGCAATGTGCTTGATGACCTGGAGCAGTGCGCTTAGCGAACTTGACAGCTCATCTTCTTCTGGATTCTTCCTCGCGCTTAGCCACTGAAGGTTGCGCTTAGCGAATTCTCGCTAAGCCAACAACTTGGCTTAGCGAAAGAGTGAAAAACAGCACTTTGCCAAAGTTGCCTATTTAATCTGAAATTGAGAGAAATTGATTATTAATCGCACAAAACAAAAGTATAAATAATCTATTACCTGTATTTAACAAAAAGTACTTATAGTATTACAAAACAACCATAAATTAGGAAACTTTGATACAATATACACAGGTTTTATACACAAAAGTTAGTCGTGTTCATCGACTAACAAGTGTGGTGAAGTTAGAGATCTCTGCTTTTGTGTGTTATTTTTCGACCAAGCTACATATTTGATGGCTTTTGTGGGTATGGTTTTTTTTTTGTGTCAAGGAATGTCGGAATACACTGTTTCAAAGGCACGAAAGAACTTCTTTTGCGAGAGTGCACGAAAGAACCTTCTTCCGCAGTTGAAATTAACAACTGCAGAAGAACCTTCTTTCATTCATTCCTGTAGAAGAACTTCTTCCGCGAGAGTGCACGAAGAACCTTCTTCTGCAGTTGAAATTAACAACTGAGGAAGAACCTTCTTCCATGCATTCCTGCGGAAGAACCTTCTTCCGCAGTTGTTATTTTCAATTGCCGAAGAAGGTTCTTCCGTGAGTTAATTTGTTTTTTGGTTTTTTTAATTTTTAGACTATTTTGTATATGCCTACGTTATATTGGTTAATTCTATTTGTAATGTATGTCAAACATAAAATACGAAAGATATTATTATATTAGTTGGTTGAAGTGTTGATTTTTTTGCCATAGGTTGAAGTATTTTTTGGTGATATGAACTATGTAGTTATAATGTTGAAATTAGGTAATTAAAAGTTGAATTTGTTTTTGTTAAATTATTGATGTAGATAAAATATTTGTATTAGGTTGTTAAATCTTGAATTAGTCGATATTCATAGTTTGAAGTAATTATTTAGTCAATTTATTTAGGTTGTTGTATTGTTCAAATTATTTAGTTGAATGTTGAATTAGGTGATAGTTATAGTTTGAATTAAGATGGACAAAGATCAATGGGCGTATGACAATACGATGTCTGAAGCAGTTGATATGGATTTTGAAGATGAACAACATTGTGGTGTGAATGAAGGACATGTTGATTGTTCATACGCTTTTAATACTTCTTAGGTAATCATGTTGATCAGTTTTAGTCATTTGGTTTAATGTACGATTTGTGTAAAAATTAATATGTCGGGGTTGCATTGTAGGTCTTTGCAACCCGAGACGACGTTTTGCAGTGGGCTCGAACGGTTGCCCATGAAAACGGTTTTGTTGCAGTAATTATGAGGTCTGATACATATACTGGTAGTAGAGGAAGAACTTCATTTGTGTTAATTAGGTGTGAAAGGAGCGGTCAGTACAAGTGTAGGAAGAAAGAATTTGTTAGAAGAGACACAAGCACTAGGAAATGTGGTTGTCCCTTCAAGCTTCGTGGGAAACCAGTGCATGGAGGAGAAGGTTGGATGGTGAAGTTGATCTGTGGGATTCACAACCATGAATTGGCGAAGACCTTAGTTGGACATCCATATGTTGGGAGATTGACAAATGATGAGAAGAATATCATTGCTGATATGACAAAGTCAAATGTGAAACCAAGAAACATCCTACTAACATTGAAGGAGCACAATGCCAACAGTTGCACCATAATCAAACAAATTTACAATGCAAGAAGTGCATATCGTTCTTCAATCAGAGGAGATGACACTGAAATGCAACACATAATGAGGCTTCTTGAACGTGATCAATACATTCATTGGCATAGATTGAAGGATGAAGTTGTGGTGCATGATTTGTTTTGGTGTCACCTAGATGCAGTTAAGTTATGTAATGTGTGTCATCTTGTTTTTTTGATAGACAGTACCTACAAAACAAATAGGTACAGACTCCCATTGCTTGACTTTGTGGGGGTGACACCAACAAGGATGACTTTGTCTGCTGGGTTTGCATACCTGGAGGGTGAGCATGTGAACAATATTATATGAGCATTGGAACGGTTTTGAGGCTTGTTTTTAAGAAACGATCACCTCCCTATTGTTATTGTCACAAACAGAGACCTAGCCCTCATGAATGCACTGAAAATTGAGTTTTCAGAGTGTACAAACTTGTTGTGCAGGTTTCACATAGACAAGAATGTGAAGACAAAGTGCAAACCACTAATTGGTAAAAAAAATGCCTGGGAGTACGTAATGGATAGCTGGGATACTTTGGTACATTGTCCTTTGGAACAGCAGTTCCCTGAGCACCTTCAAAAGTTTTAAGTAGCGTGTTCCTCGTGACCAATGTTTGTTGACTATGTATGTGAGACATGGATTGTCCCTCACAACGAGAAATTTATCATGACCTGGACGAATAAGGTGATGCACCTAGGCAACACAACAACAAATAGGTATTTAAATGTTTTATTATTTTAGTCATGTTTCTTTTAATGATTGTTAGGAACATGATTGTTATTAATTTGTCTTGTTTGTTGTGTGTTTTAAATGTAGGGTTGAATCTGCTCATTGAGCTCTAAAAAGGGTATTATAGAATAGCCTTGGAGACCTCTGTAGTGTTTGGGATGCCATGAACAACATGATCATGCTACAACACACTCAAATTAAAGCATCATTCGAAACAAGTACGCATGTTGTTGGACATGTATATAAAAAAACCTTATACAAGAGGCTTTTAGGAATGGTTTCAAGGTACGCTTTAAATGAAATTGCATATGAGTTTGAGCGTGTACGCTAATATAGAAACAATTCGTCTTCTTGTGGTTGTGTCTTGAGAACCACGCTAGGTCTTCCTTGTGCATGTGAGCTACAAAGGTATGATGGTGGCAGCATCCCACTCGATGCAATCCATATGTACTGGAGGAGACTTAGTTTTTCAGACCAGGGGTTATGGGAGGCCAAAGTCAGCATCAAGGAAGAGATGGATAGAATATATAAAAGATTTGAGAAACTTGATGTCCGTGGCAAAGTTACTTTGAAGAGTAAACTTCGAGAATTCACGTATCCCGATGAAAACTCTATGTGTCCTCCTCCGTCAAAGGTTAACACCAAAGGTGCACCGAAGAAATTGATGAAAAGAAGCCAAAGATTGACAAAGTGTGATCCGTCATAATGGGAGTATGTTGATGCTTATCATTCAGTTCAAAACAGCATCACTTCAGGCAGACGTATTGCATCATCTTCTGAACCACCGAAGCTAACAAGGATGATCCCGATGTTGGATCAATTTGTGCCATTTATACAGGGTTTCATTGAGGACGTTGTTGATGTGAAAGCGGATGGTAACTGTGGATATTGGTCAGTTGCCGCTTTGTTAGGTATGGGAGAAGATTCTTGGGCACTGATGCGCAACGAATTGTAAGGCGTTTGTTTTTTCGACAACCTGCTCATTTGGAGTATTCTGACAAAGTTTTAAAATTTGAAATTATTAAGCTGAAAACTGATGACGACGTTCTGAAGGTGTTGGTAGAGTCCAATTACAGGAAAGAATTTGTGCCAATAGAAATTTTGGCTCTCCTTAGTAAACTGGTTATGGAAAATGAGGACGAGGTGGTTACGTTGTTGCAGGATTGAATGCTAGTTTTATTTTGCGGTGTTTCATGCAAATTATATTTGTGTCCACCATGTTCAATTGAATGTAATGTGTTAGTGTGTAAACAACTCTTTGTCGCTTTGTTTACGATTATTGTTGTTTGTAAGTGACCCATTTCTTATGTGTATTATATATAAAAAACGAATGCTTAATGTCGTTGGTACTAATTAATTGTTTTTCTAACTTTTATGACTAATTATAATATGTTCAGAATTATGTAAAATTGTTAAAGTATGTTATTATTATAGTAATTGAATGATAAATTTATATAGTTACTTTTTATTTTTTAAAAATAAATAACATGATTTAATTTTACTTTGAAATCTTATGAAATTATTTTTCCTTAAAGATAAAAATCATATAAATAAATTTAAGTAATATCATAAATAAGCTCGTTAGAAACACATAAATAATTATATATTAATAATAATGATTCAAACTCAAGATGTCTCACTCCCTTCTTTCTTAATTATCAAATTAATCTTATAGCTCTTACTTTTATTCTATTTATAATACCTGAACTCAAAATGTTAATTAAGAAAATTGAAGCTTTCATTTTTGTAATTTAAACAACAGGCATAACTTAATCACTTATTTTACTAAAAACTAAATGATAAACCCTTTCAATCTTTTTTATATATAACTTAATGCATTGGTTTGTTTGCCAAGTTTTGTTTTTTTTTTAGTTATTATTTTATCTCAAATTGACGTAAAATGTGGGGGAAGTGATTTTCTTGATTTCACTTTTTTCCTTTTAATTCCTTAAGAAATTAAATCATTTTTTTGTTGGATAATTCAAAAATAATAAATAATTTATGTTAATAAAAAAATGGAGTAAAAAAATTATATTTTAATTAGTATAAAATATTTCTGAATAACTTATTTATTTATTTTCACTCTCTTTTCCATTATCCCAAACGGGTAAAAAGAAATTTATTCATTTCTTTCATTTTATTTCTATTTATTCGAATATTATATTTTTTACTATATTTTCATGTATTTTTATTCTTTGATTTTTTTCTCTATTTTGAACTCATAATCTAAATTAACTTAAAGAAAGTAATTGTTCTTCAAAATCTTTGAAAAAAAATTCACATGTAAATTTTTTTAATAAATTACAAATTTCTGTCTCCCTAGACGAAATAATATTATTTTTTAGTTTCTCCAAAGCGGGAGTAAATCACCTTGTTTCATTATTTTATCTTCTCTATTTTATATATTGAAAAAACATTAATTTCATAATTTTTAGTTATTTACTTGTATCTTGTTTTATTTGGATAGATAATTTTTAACTCTCTCTATGTACCTGTGTGTGTGGTTTATATTTAAATTTCAAAGCATATATATATATATATATATATATATATATATATATATATATATAAAGAGAGAGAGAGAGAGATAAATTAAAAATGCTCTAAGTATATGTGTCTTATCACATATATAAAGGAATACTAAAATTAAAACTGTAAATATAATAAAAATATGTATCCTATTCTATGCGCCGTCTTTATCACGGCCTAAGAATTCCATCTGTGGCGTCACCTCTAGCGATCCTGAGGCAACGAGCCATGATGTCATATAACTCAGTGCCTTCAGTGACCATCCTGAGGTTGATGACCCGCTCCAAATCCTCAGCGATTGCTTGACATCCTTGGCAGTCAACCTGTGATAGTCAAAATAACAAAGTTAGTATCAAATTTTTAAGAAATTTAAATTATGAAAAACTACACAATTTTAGCTTACCACTGAATGTGTAGGGAGATTGGACGCAACTGGAACCTCTGAGATAGGTGGTTCGACAAACTCCTCATCATGTGGGGTAGGCGGATGTCTCGACTTAGCACCGTCCTCGGTCGGCATGATGAACGGGTGCAAAATCCGTAAAAACCAATCCATGTAGTCTTGCACTACATGGCTAGGAACTACACAGATCTCCCCCATGGGCACTAGATGGTCTGAAAAGTGCAGTCACCGGTCGTCTATATCAGGACCCGTCAACGAATCATGAACAGGCGGTTGAGGGACGATTTGAATGTACCCTAACTGTCGAAGCACACGCTCTGGTCGAATGTAGACGACTATCTAACCCCATGTGAGTTGGCCCATGTAGGATGAGATCAGGTAGAAGCCCCTAACTCCCCGGTGCTCTACATAGGGCATCCAGCACACGTCAGTGACAGTCAGGGCTTCTATACGTGCCCGGTATGGGGCTCCCTTGATTCCCCTCATATGAGCCTTACTCGTAAGCCACCTGGAGGCACGTGGGCTTGCCTCAGCATAAGCATCATCAACGACGCACGGATGCACCGTCGGAAAGTGCTCGTATATCCAGCACAACAAACACAAAGTCAACATCAATAAAAAGAATATGTATTTCGTCCTAGTTCAATTTAAATTATAAGTAATACAATATTTACCTGAAATAATTTCATGTAATCAGCCATCTGCCATGTAGGGGTCTGCAACGCTTCATTCAGATGGTCGTACAAGTGCACCAACGCTGCCGCTCCCCAAGAGAATCCCCTTGCTTGGGCCAGGTCCCTGAAAGCCTCTAGGTGCATGACATGAACATGTGTTGCACTCTTGTTAGCAAAAAGAGTGCAACTGACCAAGTGGAGGAGATACGCGCAGGCTGCTACACCCAACGTCTGGCCCGACACCTGCTCTGGTACACCTCCCGGAGCTAGGACAACCGTACATGAGGCCCAGATGCCTGACGGGTCTCAGCTCTAGCCTCCTTAGGGCTGACCTCAAGCAGCTCAGTCAACAGCACGACCGCGTCGAAAGTAACCAACGGTTCAAAGGTATGCAGTGCGCCAGTGATGGGAAGGTGTAGGAGTGATGCCATGTCATCCAGAGTGATCGTCAACTCTCCTACTGGCAGGTGGAAGGTGCTGGTCTCCCTATGCCACCTCTCGACGAAGGAGGATGTAAGTCCAGGATCAGTGGTGATTACCGAACACCTGATCAGTGGACTCAATTCGGTGGCCGCAATCATGCCTTCTATCTCAGGCCCTGGTCTCCCAAATTTATCTACTTTTCTACCATGGGAGACCAACTTCAGCTTGATTCGTTCCTAAATTGAATAACACATAACAGTTTATAAAAATGTCTATATCAAAAACAATCCAACTATAAATAATTATCATATAATTACTCAACGTCAAAATGTAAGTATTTCTCCACTCCAGATGTTATGTGCCACGTGCTCGTCAAAACTAGTCAAAACCGATGGGTCGCGTGGCCCACCAGGGAATCCTTCATCAGCAGCAAGTGAACCCTCACTACCATCATTAGCCACTCCCTCTGCGTCTGCAGCATCAACGACGCCTGTCATCTCCAGAGTAGCATCAGACACATGAGGAACATCGTCATTCAACTGAGGCACATCCTCAGGTGTCTAAGTAACATCCTCAGTCACATGAGGAAAATGAACCCATTGCCTACGTACTGAAGCAGTAGGCCTATGTCAAGGAACTTCAGGTTGATGTGCATCCTGACTCATGTCTCTGCCTCTACCAGTTCCTAAGGCACGACCTAAACCTCGTGTTCTAACCATGATCTGAAATCATGAAGAACATTTACTTTTTTTGGTAAAATTGAGTATTAAAATAATTGGTAACAAAGCTTTGTCATTACTAATTTGTTCAAATACAAGTTTTGTATGTTTCTTACTAATTTGGTCAAATTAAGTTTTGTATGTTTCTTGGACACGATCTTGTCATGCAAAATTTGAACATGATCTTCTCATGATATGTGTGACATTGTCACTTGTTGGCAGGAGTTGAGTGGTCCCCTAAGTGTTACTGCATGATATGTGTGACATTGTCATGTGAAATTTGTGTGACATTATCATGTGAAATTATTTAGTCATGATATGTGTGACATTATGCATGAAATTTTGTTGGAAATTCTATCTTCTCAGAACTGCTTGATTAGGAGGGACATGTGGAATGAAGGCATGTCAGGTATGAAATTGTTCTATTTGAAGTGTGAACCTTTATTATAAATGTTCTTTAGGCACAAGCTTTGTATTCTAGTAGTTTCAACTATCAACTTGAGTCCAAAGAGTTGGAGAGGTAGTGGTTGAGGTCAACAATGGTGTTGAAGAAGGAAGTGCGTATTATGGATTGAGAAATTTGTAATAGGCGCGAATGTATTGCATATTGGTTAATCTGTAATACATTTGTATCATGGATTACCCAATCCAAAATACACTTGTATGTATTACGGAATGTATTATGAATTACCCAATCTGTAATTATATAGAAGTGGTACACCATAATGGTGGCTCAATGCAGTGTGGAGGTTCATGGTCATAGTCATGCGCATGGCGGTGTGATGTGGAGGTGGCATTGGGTGGTGGTGTTTGATTGTAGAAGTGGTGTTGGCTGGCGGTGTTTGAGTGCAACGGTGGTGTTGGGTGTAGTAGTCATGGAGGTTTGGGGGAAAAGCATCTAGGTTTGCTAGGGAAAGGAAAGGTAAGAAGGAAATATTAAAATTTTTGGAAGTGCACCAAGTAAAAAATGGGATGCATTTAGTTTTCTCCTTACAGGAAATCCAAACTATTATTAGAAAAAAGATAGAAATCCAAATATGTGATGTTCCCAGGAAGACTAGATCAGGAAGACAATGATGTTATTGTCGTCATACTCATAGTATCACTACATCAATGTCATCACATCTTTTGCTTACTTCTAATCCTCATGAACTTGTGCCTTTCATAGAATACACCATTTATGGTAATGCCCCTAGCCATGTTCCAAACCCATCCAACATGACTGAGCCAAGACTTTTTGGTACACATATTCCATTCCATGCATTGGCCAAGTCAATCAAGGAGTCCAACAGTAGAATAATTTATATATGTAGAAACCCACTTGACACTTTTGTGTCTAGTTGGATTTTCCTCAACAAAATTAAGCCAGAACATTTACCTGAATTTGAACTAGGGGAAGCTTTTGAAAAGTATTGCAAAGGGATAATAGGGTTTGGTCCAACTTGGAACCAAATGTTGGGTTATTGGAAAGAGAGTATAGCTAGGCCTAGTAAGGTTTTGTTCTTGAAGTACGAGGATCTTAAAAAAGATGCCAATTTTCATGTGAAAAGAATAGCGGAGTTCTTAGGATGTCTTTTCACTTTCGAGGAAGAAAGAGATGGGATGATTGAGAGCATAATCAAGTTATGTAGCTTCGAGAAGATGAAGGAATTGGAGGCAAATAAATCTAGAACATTTGCTAGGAACTTCAAGAGAAAGCACTTGTTACGAAAGGCTGAAATGGGAGATTGGGTGAGCTACCTTTCCCCTGAAATGGGTGAAAAGTTATCTCAAATTATGTAGGAATCAAAGAGTTGTAGTTTCTCACATGGTCTCATTCTCTCTATATCCAACCCTATTTATGTGTCTGACAGCTCACGACCTCGTTTCTCTCTTGACACAACAGTCTTGTTTCTGGTTTCTCTTTTCCAACAACTAGTTTCAAAGCCTTTGTTTTGTCTTCTCTAGGGAATGGCTTCTGGTTTATCTGATGATTGGAAGAGATTAATTCCTACATTTGATTTCTCTTTTTTTCGACAATAGTGTCTAATAGTGAATTGGTTAAGCCCAACATGGACTATCTTGACATGGCACGATAGTGGAATAGTTTCAAAGATTTCAAAGATTACAAGGCAATAAAATGTGATTATTGTGAGAAAACAACTATCGAGGGAATTACTAGAGCCAAAAGACACTAAATGGGAATGAGGAGAAATGTTGGAGCTTTTAAGAAAACTCCACCTAAAGTAAGTGTTGTTGAGGGAAGCCTATCAAAAGAAACAAGCAGAAAAATATTGAAGTGAGTTGCAAGAAGACCAAGTCAAGATAGAAGTGAAGGAAATTAAAAATATCCAAAGTGAAAAAATGCCTCTAAAAACCATCAAGTGAGGCCTCTAACCTGTTTATCTGCTGCAAAAAAGGCCAACAATATCAAAGGTCCCATGTACTAGTTTTCATAAGGAAATTGAAAACAACCATCAAATTGGGGAAAGTCAAGCAGCAAACAAGCATAAATGATGTTAGTGACGACAATGCTAGAGCAAGAGCTATTTAATGTTGTAAATTCAAAAAATTTTAAATTAATGGTTGAGGCAATTGGGAATTACAACCCTTGTCTAGAGGTTCCAAGTGAGTGTAGAGTTCCACCCTTTAAGGATTTGGAATACACAAGGTGATTGTTGAAAGAGTCATGAAAAAAGTGTATTGTATGAATGCTCAATTATGTAGGATGCAAGGATGGATAAAAGGAATAGAAGCATGAAAAAAGAATTTGGTGAATTGTCCAGGGGATCAATGTTTGTGAAGAATGTTGATGCTTTTGGGAGCATGAAGACCGAGGAGAAATTATTTGAGCTCTTAGTCTTGTTAAGGATATAATTGCAACAAGAGGTCTTGGGCTCTGTCAAGAAATTTAGCTCAACACTAATGCTTATTAGTCTGTCATCACTTTGAAGGGATCCTTACTGACTTAAGTATTGGAGTTTTTTTGCTAGTATTTATCATTTTTCATGATATCTAAATTGTATCAAAACTTTAAAGAACTAACTAATAATTTAACTTGTCATTTCTCATACACATATGCACTTTGTAATAGAAAATAAATAAAAAAACTAACTAATAATATGAATAAAATGATGGTTCAGGGATAATTTTTTTTAAAAAAATCAATATACAATAAAACATGTCGCTACGGAAGAAGGTTCTTCCGCAATAAGGATTTCCTTCATGCGGGAGAACCTTCTTCCGTAGCAACATATGGAAGAACCTTCTTCTGCGACTATCCATGGAAGAACGTTCTTCGCAGCTCTACGCGGAAGAACCTTCTTCTGCAGGCAAGATTTCTCAACCCACGGAAGAACCTTCTTTCACATGTTCACGTGGAAGAATGTTCTTTCGTGGATGAGAAATCCTGCCTGCGGAAGAAGGTTCTTCCACGTAGATCTGCGGAAGAACTTTCTTCCATGGTTGAGAATTCCTGCCTGTGGAAGAAGGTTCTTCCACGTGGAGCTGCAGAAGAACCTTCTTCCGCATATGATAGATGTTTTGTCTCCTTCGTGCGGAAGATGGTTCTTTCATTGGTTTCTGTGGATGAAGGTTCTTCCGCGTGAACCAAGGGATGAACCATCTTCCGCATGAAGGAGACGAAGCATCTTTCACATGCCGAAGAAGGTTATTCCGCACGTTCATGCGGAAGAACCTTCGCCTTCTCCCTCGCGCAACAAGCAAAACACAGAGGTCGTCTACCCTAAGGCCATTCCTCCAAGGGTGCAGTCCTAAGCTCTAAGTCACCTACCCTACAACAATAATCAAATAAAAAAGCAATTAGAGGGTAAGAAAAGGAAGCTAACCTAGACACCAGAGAATGTAAGGGAATGCAGGTGGAAATGGCCGCGCAGAAGATGAAAGAGGAGAAGTTGCGAAAGAAGAGGAACGAGTAAGAAGATGCAGAAGAAGGTAGTGGCACTGGGTGTGGGTCTTGCTTTTTTATTTAAAATTAACCAAGGACAATTTTGTCCATTCATTAAAGTGCTGGGTGCACCAGCAATAGTGATGGGTGCACCTAGAAACACCCTAGATTATGGTTTCAGTATTCTTTTGGGCCTTGTATTTAGGGATCCATAGTGTAAAGAGGGTACCCCATAAGTTTACGGTATCCTAGTAATGTAGGATTTTTCTGCCCCCTTGTATTTTAGGGCACCTAGACTAGTTTTTGTATTAGGGGTAGTTTTGTAATTTCACATGCATTAAGTGCACTATTTGATGTGTGTTTTGGGAGAGAAATTTAATTGAATTTGGAAAAGCTCAATCCAATTAAATTTTGGACCAGCCTAAATAGAAGATGAGCATTTGCTTGCCACACCTCATTACCACATCATATGGTCACACTTTGTGCATGTCCTTCATGCTTTACATGCCTCATGACACCTAAGCAAACTTGGTGGAGAATATTGGATTTGATCTTGGACTAGTGGGTGAACCATAGCTGAAATTCACTAATCATAATTAGTGAAATTTTGGCTCCAAAATTGGCTCCACAAATTCAAATTCAAATTCAAGTGAAATTTCCCTCCAATTTTGTGTGATACTTAGGCTATAAATAATGACCTTGTGTGTGCATTTTGGAAACTTTGATCATTTAAGAAATTAGACTTCAAAGTTCATACCTCATTCTCCCTCTTCTCTGTCTCCTAATTTTTTTACCTTCTCTCTCTCCACTCATCTTCTCCTACCTTCAAGCTCTTATCCATGGCTTCCTATGGGGGTGAGCCTGTTCTTGACTCATCTTCTCCTTGAAGTGGAGTCTCCAATCACCTTTCCTCCTTCTCTATTCAATTACCATTGCTCTTTAAGAAGCAAAGGACTCAATTGATTAAGAAGATCCAAGGCCTACAAGCTCTACATGGAGCCACATTAATGGCTTTTACCTAGTTCTCATCTTTTGTGGCATCATAAATATGATTGGGTTCTACTTTTGAAATGAGAGTTGTGTAACTTTGTTTTCTGAGAGATCCTCTCTTCTAGCCCTTCTGAATGGTTCTTCCTTAGAATTCATCTAGTTGGTTCTCTTTTGAGGTTGTTCTGTTACTTGATTGGATGCATATGTTTTTGAAGGTTTTTCGGTTAGTGGTCCAATGCCTTCGTCTAGTCTTATATTTGCAAAAGATTCATCAAGCTCTAAAATTTCTGTATTAGGCTTTGTGTTATTAAATCTTACATGAATAGCTTCTTCCACGACTGAGGTTTGCCTTGGATGTTTCAGAGTACCCAAGTAATGTTCCATTATCACACTTAGTATCAAACTTTCCCAAGTTGTCCTTAGAGTTAAGAATAAACATTGGCATCCAAAAGGATGGAAATATGAAATGTTGGATTTTTTTTCCTTTCCACAGTTCATAAGGAGTCAAATTTAGAATGGATCTTATAGATTCTATTTTGTAAATAATAGGTATTGTTCACTGCAATGATCTATTCTTTCTCTCAACAACACCATTTTGTTGAGGTGTTATAGTAGTGGAGAAGTTATGAAGAATTATATTTTCTTCACAAAATAGATGAAAGCTCTCATTTTCAAACTTTCTACCATGATCACTTCTGATTGAAGTAATGCATACTCCCTTTTTCATTTTGAACTCTTTTACAAAATTTAAATAAGATCTCAAAAGACTCATTCTTGTGAGCAACGAACATAACCCATGTCCATCTTGATTAGTTGTCCCTTACTACCAGACCATATCTCTTCCAACTGGCAGAGGTTGTTCTAGTTGGACCAAACAAATCAATATGTAACAGTTCAAGTGGTCTTGAGCCGAAAACAACGTTTTTGCTTGAAAAGAAGGATTTAATTTGTTTCCCTTTCTGACATACTTCAAAAAGTAAATCATTTTTGTGTGACATTCTTGGTAAACCTCTCACAAGGTCATATCTTTGCAATTTTGAGATTAACCTAAAGTTTGCATGTCCAAGTTTCTTGTGCCATACCTAGTGATTTCCTTTGATGGATAGTAGACATGTTACATTTTGATTTGATAGTTAACTAAGATTAATCTTATAAAGATCACCTTTCCTCTTAGTAGTGAAAAGTTAGGTTACAATTTTGTGTTGGACGACACCTATCTTTGCTAAAGGAAACATCAAGTCCACTGCCACATGATTGACTTATGCTAAGTAGATTGTGTTTAAGTCCTTTAACAAAAAATACATTATCAATGGGAAGAGAGGGATCAATACTTATCTTTCCTACCCTCGCTATCTTCGTTTTTGATTTCCTCCAAAACTGATTGTTCCACCATGCATGGGAGTCAGGCATTGGAACATACATTTTTCTCCTATCACGTGACGTGAAAAGCCATTGTCTAGGTATCATCATTGATGTGTTCTTGTTATGGTTGAATATATTTGTAACAGGAATTATTTTCTCTTTCGGTACCCAAATTTTCTTTGGTCCTTTCTAGTAAGTTTTGAAAGCATTGGAAAATCCAGTCTTTGGCAAATGTCTACAATTGGATTTCATGTGTCCAATCTTTCTACAAAAGTAACATACTATGGTTTCTTCATCACGAACATACTTTTTCCTTTATATCCATTTCTAGATTTGTCAGTTGGTCATTTGTTGTATCTTAATATTTTGTTAAGTTTCTCAGTGCTTCCAAAAATTTGGATAGATTTTCTCTCAGGAAATCAACATCTTGATGAAGTGTAACAACATCTTGAGGTTGTTTTTGGAGAACCTCATACTATTCAAGTTTATCATTTCAGAATTTTGGAATTTCTTATAACCTTCACATTCAACCCATAAGTTGTATTTATTTTCCTCCAAGTTTTCATATTTCTTATGGACTTGTGAACATTCTTTCAATAGATTACACCTTTCTTCATTTAGGAAATCATGAAGTTTATTGAGTGTGGTACACTTATTTTGTAAGCCTTCCAGTTGATTTTTCAAATTCTGGAGGTCTTCCAATAGACTAGATTTTGTTTTACAAATTTCCTCATTTTCAAGGTGAAACTTTGTTGTCTTTAACTTTAGACTTTCAAATTCATCACTTGATTAAGTGGAAATTTCTAAAGATTTATCTATCTTTTCTCCATGGTTTCCTTGAAGTTGTTTGTAATCTGTTGAAAGACTTTTGAGGTCCTTTCTCAGATTTTCATAAGCTTTAGACAAAATGAATGAGTTAGAGAAAAGTTCATGATATGCCAATTGAAGAGTTTCTAGGTTATTTATATTTATCTGTTCATCTGATTCAGTGTCTAATCCTTTTGATGCAGTGTCTACCATCAAATAGAGGTTGACTTCTTCTTCCTCTTCCGTCTCCTCAATGGACAATGTGTCGTCCTGCTCCTCCTATGTGCTCACTAGTACTTTCTTGTCCTTTGGTTTGAAGTACCTTTTCTTGTGATCGGACTTATCAAGGTCTGGGCATTCTAACTTGAAGTGTCTTGGTTTCTTACACTCATAGCATATGATGAAACTTCTATCCTTGTCCTTTCTTTCTCTATATGCTTTCTTGGATCCTTTCCAGTCTGATCCATTCATTTTGTTCCACATGTTCCTTAACTTCTTTGAGATGAAAGCTAATTGATCATCTTCATCTGAGCTTTCATCATCATAAGATGTATCAGTGTCAATAGCTTTGGATGAGTTTCTAGACGTAAGTCTAGATGAAGATTCTTTGCATGTTTGAGAAGCTTTGGCTTTCTATTTTGTTAGAGCCAAATATTTGCCCTTTTTAAAACCTTTATCTTTTTGAAGTTCCTGCTTAGGAACGTTTAAGGTTCCAATCAGTTCTTCAATGGAAATGGAGTCTAGGTTCTTTATAGTTCTCAATGTCGTCACTTGTGGTTTCCACTCTTTGGATAAACATCTTAGGATTTTGTCAATATTATCATAATCATCAAAAGTTTTGTTAAGACAACATAATTTATTTAAAATAGTTTGGAAATTTCCATACATAGTTTGTATATCTTCACCATCTTCCATAATAAAGAGTTCATACTTTTGTGTGAACAAGTTGAGTTTGTTGTGTTTTACCTATTACGATCCTTCATATGTCATGAATAATGTGTCCCACATTTTCTTTTCACTTCTATAGCTATGGATCTTTGTATATTCTTCCTTAGAGATGGCGCATAGTAGAGCGTTTCAAGCTTTAGAGTTCAACATGAACCTTTATCTTTGAGTGTCTATCCAAGAGGTTCTAGGACTTCATTTAGTTGATCATCTAATGGCATGTAGTTTCCATGTTCTACGATGTCCCAAAGAAATTCAAGTTATGAAGTGAAGTAGAGAAGTGAAATACAAAAAGAAGTAACAAAGTGAAAGCGATATTCTATAGTAATCATTAGACAATACATAATACACTAGAAATAGTTTTATCCTTTGCTTAGAAAAGTTATCTTGTGTATTCAAGCTTATTGTTTATCCACTCTTTCAGTGTGTGAATCTTTATATTCAATCAAACAATCTATTTGTGAAAGCCAGGAGTGGCTTGATGACAAAACAATACTTGGGTGTTCTTAGATTCAGGGGGAGTCTAAGAAGTGTGTCAGTAGTGGTCTTGAGAATACTTGTTTATCTAGCATTGGCGGGTTAGAATACTTATTTTGTAATCAATTTTGATTAGTGTAATACTTTACAGTTTATGAAGGAGAATTGGACATAGCTTAGTTTTTGTGAACCACTATAAACCAAGTGTATATGCTTCTATCTTAAGCTTTAACTTGTATTTCATCAAGTCTTCTTTGACGCACTTTATCACACAAGTGTTTTTTGAAAAGCTTTTAAGAAAACCTTGTGTTTATCACTCATTGGACAATAGTTCTTTGTCTTAAACTAAAGCTATTTTTCTATCACTAGACGATATAGTTTATCTTGTGAAAAATTCCTATTTGCAGAATATATATATATATATATATATATATATATATATATATATATATATATATCTATATATATATATATATATGGTTAACATACTATTCCACCCCCCTTTTAGTGTGATATTTGATATTTGACATTGGACTAAATTTTGAATTTGGGGTGACCTCTGAAGAAATGTAACTCTGGAATTTTTTGGAAAAAAATTATTTAACCTTAAGAGGTACCCCAATCGTTATAAATCCAAATGCTTCACATGTTTTGTTGTGCTACTAAGTTTGTTTTTCAGTGATTTAACCTTTTGTTTATCCCTTCATTTATATTCCCTACCTTTTCTTGATCCCTAATCCTGTTACAACCTTTGAAAAGACCTTTGCATTTAGGACTTAGTCTTTGAATTTTTATTTGTCTTTTCACCTTTGTGTCGAACTTGTTACACCTTTGGTATTTTTCTGTTGTAGGAGGGGATTCTGCCATGATTGGAAGTGCTCCATGTAAGATTTGATGAATTATTGATCATGTGAGTTGAAGTTGTGAGCTTTAGAGACCTTTCGGAGGCAAAAATGATTTAACCTTAAGTGGTACCCCAATTGTTATAAATCGAAATGCTTTGTGTGTTTTTTCATGCTACTAAGTTTGCTTTTCAGTGATTTAAACTTTTGTTTATCCCTTCATTTATATTCCCTACCTTTTCTTAATCCCTAACCCTGTTACAACCTTTGAAAAGACCTTTGCCTTTAGGACTTAGTCTTTAAATGTTTATTTGTCTTTTTCACCTTTGTGTCAAACTTGTTATGCCTTTGGTTTTTTTCTGTTCTAGGAGGGGATTCTACCATGATTGGAAGTGCTCCATGTAAGATTTGATGAATTATAGATCATGTGAGTTGAAGTTGGGAGCTTTAGAGACCTTTCGGAGGAAAAAAAGAAGCTCATCAAAAGCCCTAGAAGAATTGTACAAGCATGCAAGAGATTGGTTTGACTGTGTCGGCTTTTTATTTTGAGTTGAACAAGGAAGAAGCAATGTGCACTATCATAAATTGATTTTCAATCTTTTTATTACATGCTCTTTTTCTAAT